>NC_133511.1:124864772-125172954 GCF_049354715.1 Callithrix jacchus | reverse complement strand
TCATCTGCGGATCTTGCTTATGGCAGTTATTACTGTGTAGTTCTAATGGTAATTTTCTGTTTCTTTCATTCCTTCAACCTTTATTCCCATTATTATCATTTTGAGCCAGAGTCTTGTTCTGTCGTCCAGGCTGGAGTACAGTGGCACAATCTCTGCTCACTGCAATCTCTGCCGCCCAGGTTCAAGCGATTCTCCTGCCTCAGCCTCCCAAGTAGCTGGGATTACAGGTGCCCACCACCACGCCCAGCCTCCTATGCCATTTTAACATGCCCCTGTCTTTTCTTTTCTTTCCTACTTTCTGAGACTGTAAGAATCTCCAGGATACATTTTTGCTGCCCTAGACTTAGTCTCAATCAGTTCTCAGAAAAGCCCTGGTTCCCTTTATGGGATAATGGTACTTGGAAAACTAGTTTTGGTATGTTGTCTTTTTTTTTTTGCAACAGGGTCCCTCTCTGTCACCTTGGCCGCAGCTCACTGTAGCCTCAACCTTCTGGGCTCAAGCGATCCTTCTGCCTCAGTCTCCGAGGTTACTGGGACTACGGGTGTGCACCACCATACGCGGCTATTCTTAAAACTGTTTGTAGAGATGGAGTCTCCATATGTTGCCTGGTCTGGAACTCCTGGCCTCAAGCAATCCTCCCACCTTGGCCTCCCAAAGTGCTGAGATTACAGGTGTGAGCTGCTGCACCTGGCCTGGCCAAAGTCTGTCCTTTTTTTTTTTTTTTTTTTGAGATGGAGTCTTGCTTTGTTGCCCGGGCAGGAGTGCAGTGGTGCGATCTTGGCTCACTGCAACCCCTGCCTCCCAGGTTCGAGAGACTCCCCTGCCTCAGCCTCCCGAGTAGCTGGGCCTACAGGCACACACCACCACACCCGGCTAATTTTTTTCCACTTTAATACAGACGCAGTTTCACCAAGTTGACCAGGATGGTCTCAATCTCCTGACCTCGTGATCCACCCACCTCTGCCTCCCAAAGTGCTGCGATTACAGGCGTGAGCCACCACGCCCGGCCAGGTCTGTCCTCCTTTAAAAGAAGCTGTTTTATGGTTTTTATCTTGGGTTTTCTAGCTATTTAATCACACTGGTTACAAAAAAGGATGATTTTTACTACCTCCTTTCCAATGTTTTTACATATTTTTTCATTTTCAAAATAAACTTTAAAAATAAATAAATAAATAAACTCACACCTGTAATCCCAGCATGTTGGGAGGCCAAGGAGGGCGGATCACCTGAGGTCAGTAGTTTGAGACCAGACCAATCAACATGGAGAAATCCCGTCTCTACTAAAAATACAAAATTAGTTGAGCATGGTGGCACGCGCTTGTAATCCCAGCTACTCAGGGGCTGAGGCAGGATAATCGCTTGAACCTTGGAGGCAGAGGTTGCGGTGAGCTGAGATCACGCCGTTGCATTCCAGCCTGGGCAACAAGAGCAAAAACATTTTATACTCTTAAAATGTTTTGAGGATCCCAAAAAAGGTTTCTACAGGTTCTGTCTTTTAATATTTACCATATCAAAAATTAAACTGAATAAAATTGTAAATTATTGATTAACTAAAAAAAAAGGATAAGCCCCATTACATGCTAACATAAGTAACATATTTTATTTAAAAAAAGCTCTATTTATCAAAACAAAAATTAGTAAGAAGAGTGGCATGTTTTACATTTTTGTGACTGTCTTTAATGCCTGCCGTCTCATATTTGTTTCTGCATTCAAGTTATTGCAAAATATTGTGTCAGTTGAAGTCTACAAAGAAAATGTGACCTCACACAGTTGTGTAGTTGGAAAGGCAGGAGTATTTTAATTCTCTTTTCAAATAATTATGTTAACACACCAGAATGCAAAAAGTTGTAGTAAATAAAGGTTAGGTACAGTGGGAAATCCGAAAGCATGTGAATGAACTATTTGAGTTTTGTAACGTTAAACTGTGTATGTGATGGCATGTAGTATCATCCTAATATTGAAATTGGTATCAGAAGTGGGGCGCTACCATTAATAAATAAAAAGGAGAAAGAACTAAGTTATGTGACATTGGCTCAGAAGTCAGGCAGCGGGTGGTGTGGAACCCGTCGTTACACCATGTAATACATGGGCAACCATTTGATCCAACTGTCTGTCATGATGACTTGGAAAGTCAGCCACGTGCACAGAGCCCGTAGACGCAGGGGAAATAGTGTAAAACAGAATACTAACAGTGGACCTTGGTTCTTACTAGTTGCATTTAGCCAAATGTTAAATGAAAGAGAGATTCTTGGGCAGCAACTGGACGATTTTCAAGTGAAAGTGAAAGATAATAGAGTCCAGACATGTGTGCCCGTGGGGGTTAAGAAAATCCAGTTGCTTCTAGACACCACCTATGAAAACAACACTGGAAACAAGTCTTGGAGTGGCAAAGGCCGATTAACACTCGGCTCAGTAACGAAGACCAGATGGGCTAAGCCCAGGTGAACTGAGAGGCCTGTGGTGATGCGGAGGCAGAGGAGGAAGATCAAGTCTGAGAATTGCACTCAGGAGCGTTTGGGCTCTGATTACGTGCACATGCGAACAGCCTGGAAACAAACAGATGCGGCGTCCACCACTTCTTACAGGGAATTGTGTTGCCGAAGAAGTCACGAAACCAGACTCTGTACTGTTTGGACATTAAAATAAAAACAACCTTTAGGGGACGAGCGCGGTGGCTCACGCCTGTAATCCCAGCACTTTGGGAGGCCGAGGCAGGTGGATCACGAGGTCAAGAGATTGAGACCAGCCTGGTCAACATGGTGAAACCCCGTCTCTACTAAAAATACAAAAAATTAGCTGGGCATGGTGGCGCGTGCCTGTAATCCCAGCTACTCGGGAGACTGAGGCAGGAGAATGGCCTGAACCCAGGAGGCGGAGGTTGCGGTGAGCCGAGATCGCGCCATTGCACTCCAGCCTGGGTAACAAGAGCGAAACTCCATCTCAAAAACAAAAAAACAAACTTTAGGCTTCTAAACTTGCCAGGGCAGGAAGTGGGCTGCCAAAGCTGTTCATCCTCCAAGGTGGGCCTAGTTCCTAGTCTCCAATATACACTTCAGATATGGCCCTGGAGGATGATGGACGTGGAGAACCTCCCAGAGAATGAGGCTGAGGCTAGGGCTTGCTTTCTTTCCTCTTTCTTTCTTTCTTTCTTTTCTTTTCTTTTTCTTTTTCTTTTTCTTTTTCTTTTTTTTTTGAGACGGAATTTCCCTCTTGTTACCCAGGCTGGAGTGCAATGGCGTGATCTCGGCTCACCGCAACCTCCGCCTCCTGGGTTCAGGCAATTCTCCTGCCTCAGCCTCCCGAGTAGCTGGGATTACAGGCATGCACCACCATGCCCAGCTAATTTTTGTATTTTTAGTAGAGACGGGGTTTCACCATGTTGACCAGGATGGTCTCGATCTCTTGACCTTGTGATCCACCCACCTCGGCTTCCCAAAGTGCTGGGATTACAGGTTTGAGAAACGTGCCCGGCCGGGCTTTATTTCTTTAAAGACCTCAGCTGCCTCTATTTCCTCTTCTTCTTCTGGAAGGCCTGTCATCGTTATTGTTATTATCCTCATTATTATTTTTAGATAAGAGCTCGCTATGTCTCCCAGGCTGGAGTGCAGTGACATGATCGTGGCTCACTGCAGCCTTGGTCTTCCAGGCTCAAGTGATCCTCCTGCCTCAGCCTCCTGAGTAGCTGGGAGGACAGGCACATACCACCATGCCTGGCTATTTTTTTTTTTGGTAGAGATAGGGGTCTCACCATGCTGCCAGGGCTGGTTTCAACCTCCTGGGAGGATTCAAAAGATCCCCCCACCTCAGCCCCTGAGTAGCTGGGATTCAGGAGCACACCACCATGCCAGCTAATTTAATTTAATTTTTTGTGTGGAGAAATGGATTGCTTGCAGAGGCAGGAGGATTGCCTGAGCCCAGGAGTTTGGTCATACTGTGAAGCATGATCACATTCCTGCACGACTCCAACCTGGGTGACAGAGTGAGACCTTGTCTCAAAAAAAAGAGAGAGAGAAGACTCAGACAGGCAGAGGAGTGGGAACGCTTTATAGTGGACAAAAAGGAAGGCTCCAAGTCTGCCCTATGGTCATGGGGCTGAAGGTGGGCTGACCAGGACTGGGGGTACCAGGTGGTTGACTACGGGTATCTCTTTGGCTTTTCCTGGTTGGTCCTAAGCTGGAAGCAGGAACAAAGCTTAGGGAAGCTGTTAGTTGTTAATCAGGTTCTGGCCATAGTGGGTTGGTTGTGACAGAAGTTATGGTTTTGGCCAGCCGCGGTGGCTCACGCCTACAATTTCAGCACTTCGGGAGGCTGATGTGGGTGGATCACCTGAGGTTAGGAGTTTGAGACCAGCCTGGCTAACATGGCGAAACACCGTCTCTACTAAAAGTACAAAAATCAGCTGGGCACGGCAATGCGTGCCTATAATCCCAGCTACTCAGGAGGCTGAGGCAGGGGAATCACTTGAACTCAGGGGGCCGAGGTTGCAGCGAGCTGAGATCACGCCACTTCACTCCAGCCTGGGCAAAAGTGTGAAACTTCATCTCAGAAAAAAGAAAACCAAGAAGTTAATGTTGAGCTTTCTCGATTGTTGCTGGGCGTAGTGATCTGGGTTCCCGCCAGTCTGACTTCCAGCAGACTGGCTGCGTGGGCCGTGGACGGTAGGAAGGCAGCAAGTCAAGCCAAAAGGGACGGAACATCAAGCAGAAGATTTGAACGCTTCACTTTCAGCAAGCGGTAAAACAAGTAGACAGAAAACTCCGTAAGGATGTGGAAGATCTGAACAGCACCATGAACAGATTTGACTGGGGTCACACATACAGAACCCTGCAGAACACACAGTGTTTTCTAGTCATACTCAGAACATTTATATAAAGTGACCACATGTTGGTCCATAGAGCAGTTTCAACAAATTTCGCAGGAGTCAAATAACACAGAGCGTGTTTTCTGACCATAGAACGGTTAGCCCAGAGATTGAAAACAAACAGAAAACCAGAAAAGCCCCACGTATCTGGAAAATTTTAAATACGCTTTGAAATAACAAATGAATCAGACATTAATTCAGATAGGAATTCAGACATATTTTGAACTGAAAAATCATGAGAATACCATGCTCCAGAACTATGGGGTGCTGCTGAACAGAATGTAGAGGAAAAGTATACTCTTACGTGCATACCTTAAGGAGCAGGGGAGGATTGAAAGTTAATGGGAGGCCAACGCGGGTGGATCTCTTGAGGTCAGGAGTTCAAGACCAGCCTGGCCAAAGGGTGAAACCCCGTCTCTGCTAAAAATACAAAAGATTATCTGGGTGTGGTGGTGCACGCCTGTAATCCCAGCTATTCAGGAGGCCGAGGCAGGAGAATCACTGAAACCTGGAAGGCAGAGGTTGCAGTGAGCCAAGACTATGTCACTGCTCCCCAGCCTGGGAGACAGAGTGAGACTCCAGCTCAAAAAAAAAAAAAAGTTAATGAGATAAACATCCATCTCAAAAAGTTAGAAAACAATGACACACAAACAAAAGAAAAAAATAAGGTTAAGAATATAAAGAGAGCGGTTGGGTGTGGTGGCTCATGCCTGTGATCCCAGCATTTTGCGAAGCAGAGGTGGGCAGATCACTCGAGCCCAGGAGTTCAAGACCAGCCTGAGGATCATGGAGAGACCTTGTCTCTACAGCAAATAAAAAAAAAAAAAAAATTAGCCAGGCATGGTGATGCTGAGGTGAGAGGATCACTTGAACCTAGGAGGTTGAGGCTTCAGTGAGCCATGATTATGCCATGGCACTCCAGCCTGGGTGACTGAGTGGGACCCTGTCTCTAAAAAATAAAATAAGGCTGGGCATGGTGGCTCATGCCTGTAATCCCAGCACTTTGGAAGGCTGAGCAGGGTAGATCTCCTGAGGTTAGGAGTTCGAGACCAGCCTGGCCAACATGGTGAAACCTCGTCTCTACTAAAAATAGAAAAATTCGCTAGGCATGGAGGCGGGAGTCTGTAATCCCAGCTACTCGGGAGGCCAAGGCAGGAGAATCGCTTGAACCTGGGAGGTGGAGTTTCAAAAACAAAAACAACAACAGAAACCCACACAAACCAAACTAAATACAAAACAAAATGAAATAAACTTTTTTTTGTCTGTTTTTTTCCCTTTTGTGGAGAACGGAGTCTTGCTATATCACCCAGGCAGGTCTCAAACTCCTGGGCTCAAGCTATCCTCCTGTCTCTGCCTCCCTAAGAGCTGGGATTACAGGTGTGAGCCACAGCACCCAGCCAAATAAAGGTTTTTTTTGAGACAAGAGTCTCACTGTGTCGCCCAGGCTGGAGTGCGGTGGCTCGATCTCGGCTCACATCAACCTTCACCTCCCGGGTTCAAGCTGTTCTCCTGCCTCCGCCTCCCAAGTAGCTGGGATTACAGGCATGAGCCTATAATCTAATTTTGAATTTTTTCTCTTTTCTCCTTTTTCCTTTCTTTTTTGAGTTGAGGTTTTGCTCCAGGGGTGCACCACCTCGCCTGGCTAATTTTATAACTTTTATAGACAGAAATGGTCGCCCCTTGTTGCCTAGGCTGGCCTCAAACTCCTGGGTCCAAGCAATCCTCCCGCTTAGGTCTCCCAAGGCGCTGGGATTACAGGTGGAGCCACTGTGCCCTGCCATGTGTCACCGTTAAAGGGAAGATTCCAGTAGGGAGAGGTGGGACGTCCGGGAGCGGCAGTAGCTAATCAGTGGGATAAAGTTCCCCGGGAGATTGTGGGGGATAGAACCCGCATCCCAGGTGAGATCTTTCCCTGGCAAGAACACCTCTTCCCACGCTACCGGAAGGGAGGAGTAAGGGACGGCTGTGTGTTTATTCAGGCCTGGTGCCGGCAGGGAGGGAGTTAAGGGAGTTCCCATGACAGGGCTGTTGTTTTCTCTTTGAAGAGAGAGGCAAGACCTTCTGCTGAAAGAGAACAAGGTGGGTTTGAAAATGGTGCGGGGCTGGGTGCGAGCACCTTGCCGGGTGAGCATGTGAGCATGGGGTTCCCAGCAGAACAGAAGGCCTGCTTGCAGCAAAAAGCCACGGGTCTTCCTCAGCACCCACCCAGGGGCAGGCGTAAAGGTGGGCATCTGGGTTCATCCAGTAGGGTGGAGCTGCCAAGGGGCGTGTGGGAAGGACAAGGACGTGAAAGCCACTCTTGACAGAGAATGACTTACTTGTTGGGTGTGACTGCGGCTCAGGAATGGGAGCAGTAGGGGTCTCGAGGTGGGAGAGCTGGAAGATGGTGCAGGAGCAGGAGCCAGGTGGATTCTCTCAAAGATGGAGCCTCTCCTGGGCATGAAGACAGGCCCCGAGTGTGGCCTTGGGGCAGGAGAAGCCACGAAGGTCAGCAGGACTAGGACGAAGGAAGTCAGAGGGTGCACATGAGGGCCGGAGCACCCTCTTGACCACCTCAGGGCTTGAGGGTGGGGTGGAGGGAAGACAGTGGTCCGATGCCATCGGAGTTAGGTGGGCAGTGCCCGGGAGTGGTCTCTTGAAGGCAGAGTCTTCTTGAAGTTCAGGAAGAGAAATACTTCTGTGTGTATTTTTCAAGGCATGAAAAGGCTTTCCCTAGCCCTCACACAGGCTGCCGTTCTGGAAACATTGGTGGAAATTCAACGCCAGCTCTGGGAAAAGTCAGACATTTCCAAAACATACGTGACCCACAGAAGACTTGAAAGAGATGGGGGGGTGGGGAGGAGTGATCGATGACACCATAAGTGCTATCAGGAAACTCAAGTGACATCAGAAATCTAAAGGGGAGGAAGTTCCCTCCTGGGTCCTGGTTTAGGTAGTCCACTGTGAGGCCCCTGGGTTGTGAGTAAGGTTTAGCGTTTAGAGTTGGTCAAATGTGCCAGGGCATGCCGGAACTCAATGACAAGATAGGGTTTGTGGTTGCCCTGAAGATCTCAAAAGACAGGAAGCGGCCCTTTCTTTATTTCCCAAATACACTATAGTTCAAATCGGTGACACTTGTTTACTTGCTACTCTATATGGGAAGTTGATAGGCTGGGCGCTATGGCTCAGCCTATAATCCCAACACTTTGGGAGGCTGAGGTGGGTGAATCACAAGGTCAGGAGTTTGAGACTAGCCTGGCCAACATGGTGAAACCCCGTCTCTACTAAAAATACAAAAAAATTAGCTGGATATGGTGGCAGGTGCCTGTAATCTCAGCTACTCAGGAGGTAGAGGCTGCAGTGAGCTGAGATCGTGCTACTACACTTCAGCCTGGGTAACAGTTCGTCTCAAAAAAAAAAAAAAAAAGAAAAAAGAAAGTTGAGCCACTGAAAAACCATTCAGGTTCTGCAATAGTCTAACTGGTTTGTATCAAATCATAGACCTTCTTCTCAAAGACCGATTTTTCCGCTTACTTGCAGTCTTTGTGAGCAGAGTGACTTGAGCTTCTGGCAGTGCGTTAGTAAGGAACGGACAGGAAGGTTTATACTCAGCTGCGGATGCCACCTCCTACTTTAAAAGGTGTACTGGGATTCAGCTGCGGTTTGTGTTGTTGCTAAAGAGCATTTCTCCTAAAAAAGTTTTCTATTTTCAAGAACTTTTTTCTATAATAAAAGTAATTAATGTTTTGTAGTCATTTTGATAGACAAAGGCTGCTAATTTCTTTGCTATTTTTGACCATTTAGTGTTACAGATGAATGCTAGAATTATTTCCTCAAGTTCCAAAAGAAAACAAAATGCGTTTTGAGGTCTTGTTATTGGTACATTCTAATTTAGAAGTCTTGCATCTTCCTGGTGAGTAGAATTTTATATAATTATGAAGTGACCCTCTTTCTTTCTCTTTCTTTTCTTTTTTTTTTTTTTAAGAGTCTTGCTCTGTCACCAGGCTGGAGTGCAGTGGGGCCATCTCGGCTCACTGCAACCTCCGCCCCCTGGATTCAAGAGATTCTCCTGCCTCAGCCTCCAAAGTAGCTGGGATTACAGATGCATGCCACTGCACCTGGCTAATTTTTGTATTTTTAGTAGGGACAGTGTTTCACCATAATGGGCAGGCTGGTATCGAACTCCTGACCTCATGTGATCTGCCTGCCTCAGCCCCCCAGAATGCTGGGATTACAGGCATGAGCCACCGTGCCCAGCCAGTAATTGGTGACTTTTTATGGCTGGATAGTGTCCATTTCAAAGGTATACCGCAATTTGTATATCCATTAATTCACCCATTGATTGACATTTGGGTGTTTCCAGTTGTGACATATAAAGAAATATATAAGTGGCCTCTGCCCCCTGTTCCTGGCACGTGGCTTCTAAATCCGTCGGAATCTCAGGAGTGATCACGGTGTCTTTTTGTATGCTAATGAGACAACTGGTGTGGCTGGGGACCCCTAGATAGCTTAGGAGGGGTCTGGTCACCACAAAGACCAAGGCATGATCACAGGGTCGGAACTTTCAGCCCCACCCCACATTCCCACTTCTTGGGAGGGAAGGGAGGCTGAGATTGAGTTAATGACCAATGGCCAATGACTTAATAGATCACACCTATGTAATAAAGCTTCCGTAAAAGTCTAAAGGCTGGAGGACAGGGAGCTTCCCGGTTCATGAACGCAGCCATGTACCAGGAGCGTGGTGCACCCTCAGCTCCACGGGAACAAAAGCTCTTGGGTTCAGGACCCTTCCAGACCTTGCCCTATGCATATCTTCATCCGCCATTCATTTGTATCTTTTACAATAAATCGGCAAATGGAAGTAAGGTGTTTCCCTGAGCTCTGTGAGCTCTAGCAAATGACAAAGCTAAGGAGGAGGTCATGGGCCCCTCTGATTTGTAGCCAAGTCTCACAGAAGTGTGGTAATCTGGGGACCCACAACTGGAGATTGATGCCTGAAGCCGGGACAGTCTTCTGGGACTGAGGTCTTAACCTGTGGGGTCTGTGCTAACTCCAAGGAGTCAGTGTCAGAATTGAGTCAAATTGCAGGAGACCCATTTGGCATCTGCAGAGAATTGCTTGGTGTGGAAAATGCACACATTGGGCTGGGCACAGTGGCCCACACCTGTAATCCAAGCACTTTGGGAGGCCGAAGAGGGAGGATTGCTTAAGGCCAGGAGTTCAAGGCCAGCCTTGACCCCTGTCTCTACCAAAAATTAAAATAAGAAAAATAGCTGGGCATGGTGCACACCCATAGTCCCAGCTACTTGGGAGGGTGAGGTGGGAGGATGGCATGAGCCTGGGAGGTCAAGGCTTCACTGAGCCATGATTGTGCCACTACACTCCAGCCTGGGTGACTGAAAAAGATCCTGTCTTGGGGAAAAAAAAAGAAAGAAAGAAAACTCACACGTTGGATGTCAGAAGTGGTGTGAGTAAAACAAGCTCTTCCTTTACCGTTTCGGCAGTCACGAACACACGTGCACACACGTCCTCAGGTGTTCGTGCGGACATAGGTTTTCATTTCCCTAGCGTGCACTGCCGGGTCATGACGCTGCATGTTTAACGGTATTCCAGAGTGGCTGAACCACTTCCCACTCCCACCAGCAGCGCTATAGGAGTTCAAGCTGCTCTGAGTCTTCACAGATACTTGGCATTTTCATTTTGGGCCGGGAAGGGGGTTGAAAGGAGCTCCCAGGACACTGGTGCTGCTCTGACTGAGAGTTCATTACACAGCGGGGTTCAGTTTATGAAAATTCATCAAGCTGTAAACTTGTATGTGCACTTTTCTGTAGGTACATCAATCTGTATAAAAACTGTTTAAACCATATAAAATATATGTGAACTAAATTAAGTAACAATTTATTGTAATTAACATGTTTTTAAAAAATGAAATAAAGAATCCCTCAGAGTAAATTCGTAGCAGCCTGGTTTCATAATCCCTAAGAACCCGCCCCCCGCCCCCCGCCATCCATAGTTTATATCTGAAAACCAAATTAATACTTCTGAACTTTATAAGAGACGTGTCAGGAGGCTCAATGCAATAATACATGTTTCATTTGATTCCTGTCCTCATTCATCATTCACTTTTGTTCTCAAAATTCTCATCATTGTAATATTCTTAGTTTTGTGTTCAGACCAGTGGATCACGAGGTCAAGAGATCGAGACCATCCTGGTCAACATGATGAAACCCCGTCTCTACTAAAAATACAAAAATTAGCTGGGCATGGTGGTGCGTGCCTGTAATCCCAGCTACTCGAGAGGCTGAGGCAGGAGAATTGCCTGAATCCAGGAGGCAGAGGTTGCGGTGAGCTGAGATCACGCCATTGCACTCCAGCCTGGGTAACAAGAGCGAAACTCCGTCTCAAAAATAAATAAATAAATAACAAACCTTCTATTTTCAGATAATGACAATAGAGCGTGGAGCGTGAAGGGGAGTATTGGCTTCCTCCTGAAAGGGAACTCCCTTTAATGACAGAGAACAGCTCTTTCCAGAGGGAGAGAGTTTTCCTTGACAAGGGAAAGGCTTCTGCCTGGTGTGACAGGGGCGGCACCGGGGAGGGGTTTGGAATGGTTTGGGACTCAGGGACTTCAAGTCGTTCTGAACCTCTAGAGAACCCTCTTCCAAAAACCAGAGTCCTCCTCTTTTGTAATCAATAATAGTAACAATGGGGCTGGGTGCGGTGGCTCACTCCTGTAATTCCAACACTTTGGGAGGTCGAAGCATGTGGATCACCTGAGATCAGGAGTTCGAGACCAGCCTGGCCAACATGGCGAAACCCTGTCTCTACTAAAAATACAAAAATTAGCTGGGTGTGGTAGCGCACACCTGTACCTTCCCAGCTACTAGTAAGGCTGACGCAGGAGAATCACATGAACCCAAGGGTCAGAGGTTACAGTAAGCCAAGATAGAGCCACTGCAAACCAGCCTGGGCGGCAGAGCGAGACTCTGTCACAAAAACAAAAACAAAACAGTGGCTAATATTTATTCAGTCCTCTCTGTGTAATGCCCCATTATGAGCAATTTACATGCACTTATATATCATTGAATTCCCATAACCATCTGATGAGGTAGGCCCTATTACTCCTCCATTTTAGCCTACAGTTGATTCTCATGATTCATAGATTCCACATTTGCAAATTCACTTAGTAGCTAAAATGTATATGTAACCCCCCCCCCACACACACACACACAAATCAATACCTGCAGTGCTTCTGAAGCCATCTGAAGCCTGCACGTGCCATGTGCCTGGAGTGGGGGAAAATCCCAGTCACCCTGTGCTGGAGTCCCTGGCTGAGACCCAGCAAAGGCACTCTCTCTGCCCTCCTTTCTGCTAGTCTACTGTAAACAAGTGTCCTTTTCTTGGTCTGTTTAGCGACACATTTTTGAATTTTTTTGCTTTTTTTGGTGGGGATTTTGCTTTATTTTATTTTATTTTATTTTGAGATGGAGTTTTGCTCTTGTTGCCCAGGCTGGAGTGCAATGGCGTGATCTCAGCTCATTGCAACCTCCACCTCCTCGATTCACGTGATTCTCCTGTCTCAGCCTCCCGAGTAGCTGGGATTACAGGTGCATGCCACCACGCCCAGCTAATTTTTGTATTTTAAGTAGAGACGGTGTTTCACCATGTTGGCCAGACTGGTCTCAAACTCACAACCTTGGGTGATCCACCTGCCTTGGCCTCCCAAAGTGCTGGGATTACAGGCACGAGCCACCGCGCTGAGCCAATTTTGCATTTTTAAATGGCCCCTCGCACATAAGATTAAAGTATTATCTAGTGTTCCTCAGTGCAAAAGGCTGTGCGCTGCCTTAGGGAGAAAATACGTGTTAGATGTGCTTTATTCAGGCATGAGTTACATGCTGTTGTCTGTGGGTTTGATATCACTGGGCTGGGGAGGTGCCCAAACGCAGGTGGGTCCTTGACCCCAGGCTCTTGACATCACTGCGAAAAGGAATTCAAGGATCAGTCAGAAAACAGTGAAAGTACAGAGATTTATTACAAAGTACAAAGTGCATACTCAAGACAGAGGATCACGGGCCTCCTCAAGAGAGAGTCTAGCAATGGTTTGGGGGTTCTACCTTCATGGGTTGCTTTAATCAAGATGTGGAATATTCATGAAAATTCCTGGGACAAGGTGAATATTTCTTGGAACAGTGGTGTCACCCATTTTTGTGCCAAATATGAGTGTTCCTGGGACTGTCGTGGTGCTGGTGGTTGTGTGTTTAGTATGTTAATGAGCACATAATCAGGTCCTAGGGGAAGCCTAGGTCAAACCCAGCGCCACGTTGGGTCCGGCTGGTCTTAGCCAGCTTGGCTCATACCTTGGTTTTTCAGGGTCTTAGCAGACCATGGCCTCTAGTCATGTGAAACTGCTGCCTGGAATTTAATTCTCCTGTGACCACCCTGTATTATTGCTGTCTCATTTTCAGTGTGAACGAGTCAGGAATAGACATTAAATAAGGCTTCTTTCTGTTTGTTTTTAGTTTGATTTGCTCGAGATGGAATCTTGCTGTTGCCCAGGCTAGAGTACAATGGCACGATCTTAGCTCACTGCAGCCTCCACCTCCCAGGTTCAAGAGATTCTCCTGCCTCAGCCTCCCAAGTAGCTGGGACAATAGGTGTGTGCCACCATGGCTGGCTAATTTTTGTATTTTTAGTGGAGATGGGGTTCCATCATGTTGGCCAGGCTGGTCTTGAACTCCTGATCTCAGATGATCCACCCACCTCGGCCTCCCAAAGTGGTGGAATTACAGGCTTGCGCCACTGCATCTGGCCTCAGTAAGGCATCTTTAAACAGAAACACACAAAAAAACAATGTATTGATCGGTTGATAAAAATGTTGTGACCAGAGGCTCACAGGAACCTCGCCCTGTATCCTCCCTAGGAGCTGTGGTTTCCAAGGAGCAGTATTCACTGTCTGTGTACGGGGTGACTTTATTCAACATAACTACAGCAAATACCAGAATTGACTATGACAAAACTGAGGTACAGAGCCTAAGCCTCATGTTTGTCACTCAGCAAAAAAGCGAAGGAGTCAGGATTTGAAGTTAGGCAGTGTCATTCTAGAGCCCTAACTTTCTTTTCTTTTTGAGATGGAGTAGTCTTGCTCTGTCACCAGATTGAAGTGCAGTGGCGTCATCTCGGCTCACTGCAACCTCCGCCTCCTGGGGTCAAGCGATTCCCCTGCCTCAGCCTCCCAAGTAGCTGGGATTACAGGCGCATGCCACCACGCCCGGCTTTTTGCCTTTTAGCAGAGATGAGGTTTCACTGTTGGCCAGGTTGGTCTCGATCTCCTGACCTTGTGATCCAACCACCTTGGCCTCCCAAAGTACTGGGATTACAGGCGTGAGCCACCGTGCCCGGCTTCCAGAACCCTAACTTTCAAATGTGGTCTCTAGAAAGGTCTTACACTCAAATAACACTGTCAATTCAACTCTGAATAGCTGGGAGCTGTCTCAGCCTCCCGAATAGCTGGGACTACAGGCACATGCTGAGTTTATTCAGCTATTTCTGCACCGAAAGCACCTGCAATGATCTGTGCCCCAAGACAAAAGGTGTAGGATATAGGTGTATCCTTCTCCATTTTATCCACGGGCCTCAGAAGCAGCTGGTCTGTTCGGTTTTACTCTCCGTGATTAACTCCACAGAACAGTTATGCAGTTCCCAGAGCCTTGCCTTGGACGGACACTAGGTTTCCGGTGACCCCAAAGATGCTATCAGAGAATATGAGTTTCCCATGGAAGAGGCTGTTTCCCTGTGTGTTGGACCATCTCAGCCAGATACTTTGTTGTCAGAAACCCATCAGTAACACTCTAGACTGGAGATCAGCAAACATTTTCTGTGAAGTAAATATTTTAGGACTTGTGAGCCGTATAGTCTGCTACAACTAGTCGACTGTGGCCTTTTATCAAAAAGGCAGCCACAGACAATACCTAATGAAGAGGCATGAGTCTGTTCCAACAGATCTTTGTTTATGAGAGCAGATGGGGGGCCAGCTGCCCAGCTGCTCTAGAGAAAAGAGGAGCTGTTTCTTATCTTTTTAATTTCAGCCCCAGCAGTAAAAATTGTCCCTATGGCCCGGTGCAGTGGTTCACACTGTAATTCCAGCACTTTGGGAGGTTGAGGCAGATGGATCATGAGGTCAGGAGTTCAAAACGAGCCTGTCCAATATGGTGAAACCCCAGTGAGACTCTATCTCAAAAAACAAACAAACAAACAAAAAAAGTCCCTATGTTGCCAAAGAGGAAATGAAAACACAGAGAGCCACAGTCTTTTTTTTTTTTTTTTAGACAGTCTTGCTCTGTCGCCCAGGCCGGAGTGCAGTGGCACGATCTCAGCTCACTGCAGCCTCAGCCTCCCGGGTTCAAGCAATTCTCCTGCCTCAGCCTCCCGAGTAGCTGGGACTACAGGCGCACGCCGCCACGCCCGGCCTGCAAAGCCTATTTCGAACTAAAGTCAGGCCCCACACGCTTCCCACTATGTTGCATTTTGCTCCTGTCATCCCAGGTCTGACAACCACAGAGCACATGATGAGAGTGTTTCCGCGTCTGTAGAATGGGGCGAAGCTCTTCCCCGTGCTATTGCAGAATTAAGCCACTGGACCCGAAGGCAAAGTGCTTAGCACGGGCGTGGCACGCTGCGGGTGCACAGAAACGCTGGCTGCCATCCTGACTCTAACTCTCCGGCACCCCAGCGCCCCGCCAGGGGCTGGAGAAACCAGGCAGGTAGCGGAGGAACGCGAAGGGCGTGTGCCCGCGAAAGGTCTCAACAGGCGTTTCGAGGTCGCCTCTTCAGGCTCGGCCGCCGACGAGGTGCGTCTGAGCTCACCCAGCCCAACCCGGGCATCCCGGGACCCCAAGACCGCAGCTGGCACAGCTGGGCAGCCGAGCCCCGGGAACGCCCACTTCCGCCACAGACCTGCTCAGAATAGCTCTTTCTGGCGGCGCGTAAGACGTGGCCCGAGCCGGCCCCGGGGAGGCGGGGCCTGAGCGCAGACACCCCCCCCCCCGTCCCCTTCCGTCTCGCTGGCGTTCGCGACAGGCTCCGCCGCAGCCCCCGCCCCGGCCAGGCCGTCAGCCCTGCCCCTCGTGACGTCATTTCCGGAGCTTGGGCGGAGCCCGAGCAGGGCGCGCTGCCTGGAGCTGCCTGGAGCTGCCTGGGCTGAGGTGCCGGCCACGTCCCCGCGCCCGGTCTCGGGCTCCTTCCTGCGGTTTGAGGGCCGCCGGGCCGCCGCGGGCCTCCCGCGCCCGGGTAAGGAGCTCGCGCCGCAGCCCGGGGAGCTGCTGTCAGGGCTCCCTGATCGTCTTGGGACTGAGAGACAGAGGTGGCGGGCGGGAGGAGGGTTGGATGGGGCACGAGGGGCAGGGAGAGTGAGTGGGGCTGACAGAGGCTGGGGCGGCGGAGGGGCGCGCACAGAGTGCGAGGCGCTGAGGAATGCGGGTGAGAGAGAGGAGGAAACGGGAGGAGTCAGCTGGGGGCCCGGGAGGAGGCAGGAGGGCTGGAGGGGCTCCCCGACTGGAGAAGAGGTCCCCTTGTCCCATTTTGGAAGCAGAATGGGGACACTCGTATGGGGGGGCGCATTTACCCGGGCGTCTTTCCTGGAAGAGTCCAGGCGGGGACTGGACCCCTTAGAGAGCTGAGTGACCCGGACCCATCCCGCAGACCCTCTGCCTCCCTGGGCGGAGGCTGTGCGTTCCCCCAAATGCCCTCCCCTGCCCATCTGTCTCCCCGCCTGCTTCCCTCGTGTGGCTGCTTCGGATGTGCACGGAACCTTTAGGCTGATAGGGGGATCGGCCTCCTCATGCGTGGTTTGCCACGAGAAATAATCATCATGCTTCGAAATCTGATTTTAACAACTTGCAGCTATCCCTTGTTCCAGGAAAAATCTCTAAAATTTTTAATAAAATCAGCAAGGGAAATATTTGAAATACAAATTTTTCCATTTATAAAACGGATCGGAATGTCAGAGCTACCCACGTTATCAGCAAAAACTAGGCCCTAGCATTCAGCTGTGATACCAAAACTTCCAGAAACCTGGAAGCAGGCAGTGTGGTTAACGTAATGTAATAAATATCCAATGATCCAGGTTCCCATCTGCCACGGAGTCACGTCCTTTGAACTACAGGACAATGTCTATATACACAAAGCCATAGGTCTGTGTTCCTTGGGCTTCTGCTGCCAAAGTTCAGCGAGGCGACGTGTCACGGTTAGGTGCCTTCGGTTTGTCCTGTATCTGCAGTTCCTACTCCTTGGTATCTGTAGTTTGCCTAACTTGGAGTGGGGACCTGGCCATGTTGCTGCTGAGTGAGTCTTAATATATTGCCCGATAGAATGTGGGGGTAACTGCTGTGGTCCTTTACTAAGCGTCAGGATTGCTTGTGTTGGGTCTTTGGAACCTCTCTATGTCAGCAAAAGGAATTAAGCTATTTCTTTTCCTTTTTTATTTTTTTGAGATGGGGGTCTCACTGTGTTGCCCAGGCTGAACTCAAACTTCTGGGCTTAAGCAGTCCTCCTACCTCAGCCCCTTGAGTATCTGGGATTACAGTCATGCAGCGCCGTGCCTGCAGTCCAGTTGTGTGTAATTTGCATAAAATGCACTACATATAACAAGCCAAGGTTGGGAACACAAGAATTCAGACCAGATGCCTTGGGAGGCAGCTCAAGGTCACGAACCAGAAAAGGATAGGGAAGTTGACACACAGGGGCACAGTCTGGGGGTGCCTTTCTCATGGAGTGTCACCTGCCTTAAGGGAGTGCCCTGCTGCACCTTCCTTGCAGATCCCATAGGGAGCTGATTCCTGAAGAAGGGAACGCCCAGTGCCAGCCTAACCTTCCGTCTCTCCATCTAGCCTGGTCTCCAACTTAATACAAACTTCATTCTCTCTTGCTCATTCCCCTCTTGCCCCTGGGGTCTCTTTTTCTCCATCTGTTGTGGTCTGAGACCTTGATCTACCCAGTCTCCCTGTACCAGATAGTAATGAGAATAACTGGATGGGTCCCAAGACCCCCCACCCTAATTTCAGCCAGAAGTCCTTGCAGGGGAAACAGTTTTTTGAATGTTGTTAATGGTTTGTCCATCGTGAGTCAACTTATAAAGATGACCACGGGTCCCCACATGGGATCTTGACATTTAGAATATTCTTTTGGAAAGTGGAGCCAGGACCATAGCAGAGGGATGAAGTCACAGTTCAATGCAGGCCTGTTCGTGACTACACAGTGGCCAATTCCTGTTTCTGTGGGAGTGACCGCCAGCCCTACTGGCTGGGAGGGAGTAAGCGATGACGGTGTCCAGCGGAAGTTTCCTGAGAAACCCGTGAGTGTCCTGAGATAGCCTTGTGAACATGCTCTGCGTGTGTGCTCTCACCTTTGTGTGTGTGACTTTGCATGTGTATGTGTGTGCACGTGTACCTGTGCAGATGGACATGCGTGGAGCTGTATGCACACAAGTGTGTGTGACTGCCTGTGTGCACACGTGGGCGCCTGTGTTGGGAGCAGGCCCGTGGTGGTCCTTGGTATCACCACCTACCGATACCTGCCCGGGATAGGAGGGGGCGAGCTGTTTCTGTAATCTGCGTTCTCCTTAAATATTCATAAATGAGGGAAGAATTCGTGCTGGTGAACGTCTTTCATTATGGCCGTACGCCGGTTAGCTCCAAGGACAATGTCCCTCCTGGTATGTAGATCATGTAGTCTCTAAATTACGAAATCAATGTGTGACACTGTATCAGGTGGGACAACTCTGTGCCTTTCTGCTTAGTGGCTTAAAGTACTTGAAGAAAATAAGCTGTTTTCTTTCCTTGGAGCCTTTCAGAATTGTTTTCCAAAAGTGATACATGCTTGTTTTTTTTTTTTTTTTTTTTTTTGAGACGGAGTTTCGCTCTTGTTGCCCAGGCTGGAGTGCAATGGCGCGATCTCGGCTCACCGCAACCTCCACCTCCTGGGTTCAGGCAATTCTCCTGCCTCAGCCTCCCGAGTAGCTGGGATTACAGGCACGCGCCACCATGCCCAGCTAATTTTTGTATTTTTAGTAGAGACGGGGTTTCACCATGTTGACCAGGATGGTCTCGATCTCTTGACCTTGTGATCCACCCGCCTCGGCCTCCCAAAGTGCTGGGATTACAGGCTTGAGCCACCACGCCCGGCCCACATGCTTGTTTAAAAAAAAAAAAAAGATATGAAGTAGAGAATAAAAATCACAGGCGAATCCATTCCCCAGGGATAACCATTAACATTATAGTTCAAATCATTCCAGACCCTTGAATAAACGTCTCTTAACAAATTAGGATGGTGGTGCACCCGCTTCTGGGTAACCTGCCTTGTTCATCTGTTGATGCATGCTGTAGCTCCCATCAATAAGTAGAAATGTGTGTATTTTTAACAGTTGCCTTGGTATTTTATCTATGAATGGGGCCATACTTTACAGAAGTATTCCAGTGTTTTGCTCCTTCTAAATGATGCTGTGAGAAGTATCTCTGTAAAGCATCTTTGGACATCTGTCTGAGTGCTTCCTTACAAGACACTGCAGTAGAAGTTGCTGCGTCAGAAGTTTGTGTTTGTTTGTTTGTTTGACACAGAGTTTCGCTCTTGTCGCCCAGGCTAGAGTGCAATGGCGCAATCTTGGCTCACTGCAACCTCCGCCTCCTGGGTTCAAGCGGGTCTCCTGCATCAGAAGTTTTGACATTGAAAGCTTTGATCCATGTTGTTGTTTTCCCAGTATAATGAATGACCTATTGAATGCTGTTCTTTCTGTGCCTCCCTCCTCACGGAATTTCCCCCTATGCCTTTCCTAAGAAATGTGGACTTTTTTTCAATCCCTAGATGCGTCTGTTCCCGGAGCGGAGAGTCTACCTTCGTCTCACATGTGCCACAAAGGATGGCATGGCCCAGGAGTGTCCCACCACGTGGCTTTCACCCCCTGCAAAGCCAGATCTTACCCGACAACACAGTGCCAAGCCCACAGCTCTCCAAGGAGAAAGATGGCCCAGGCTGGGAGCATGCCCTTAGCAGCAGCCTCTGGTGAGTATCTAGACCCTGCAGGCTGGGAGCATGCCCTTAGCAGCAGCCTCTGGTGAGTATCTAGATCCTTCAGGCTGGGCCTGCCTGTTGGGTGATGGGACAGTGAGCCCAGAGGGAGCTTTGCAGGGTCACCAGAGGGTCAAGGGAAAAGGAAAGACAGCCAAGCCTTATTGTGACCAAGGGAGGCTCAGTCTATGGCCCTTAACTGTCAGAGAGGCCCTGCCTCCCTTTTTTTAAAAATTTTTTTAGACAAGGTCTGGTTCTATTGTCCAGGCTGCAGTGCAGTGGTACAATCTTGGCTTACTACAACTTCTGCCTCCGAGGTTCAAGCCATCCTCCCAACCTCCGCCTCTCGAGTAGCTAGGACTACAGATGCACACCACCACGCCCGGCCAATTTCGGTGTTTTTTGTAGAGATGGGGTTTTGCCATGTTTCCCAGGCGGGTCTCTGACTTGTGAGCTCAACCCACCCACTGCCTCGGCCTCCCAGAGTGCCAGTATGAGGCATGAGTCATTGCGTCTGGCCAGGTGGCCTTGTCTTCTGAGTGGACTGGGGTGGTGGCCCATGGACAGCATCGGAATCACGCGATCCCCTGCAACCCTATTCAGCTTTGTGACACAAATGCAAGTTACCTCGATAGGTTCTCCCTGACCTTGGTGATGCCGTGGCACTCACAGCAGCCTCCTCTGTGCTGCAGGGAGGCTGCGCCTCACTGATGCAGAATGATGGAGGAGTGCCTCTTAGCAGAAGATGAGAGGCTGTCCCCGCCCAGGAAGGAGAAGGTCCTTGTCTGTTTTAAGGCAAGGAAATGGACAGGAAGACGGGAAGGAGGAGGTTCATTCAGTAGATTGAGTCTAATCCTCCCTGCTGTAGCTGGAACACCAGCTGTGAAACTGGCTGACGTTCTAGAACAGGGGCTGGCAAGTTGTGGCCAAATCCTACCTACTGCCTGTTTGTATAAAGTTTTATTGGGACACAGCCATGCCACCATTCATATCTATTTCAGGGCTGCCTCTATATTATAATAGCAGATTGAGTAGCTAAAGCACAGACTGAATGGTCCACAAGTTGCAAATATTTGCCATCCTGTCCTATGTAGAGAAAGTGTGCTGACCACTGCCCTAGAGATTTGTAGTGAGGGGCAGCAGAAGGCCCAGGCCTGGGGTACATTCAGGAGCCAAGACCCTCCACCCATAAGAAACCCCTGCCATGTCGTCTCACCTTTAACTCACCCAGAGGACTTCAAATCCTGGGCTCAGGCCTGGGGAGCATCTGGAACCCAGGGCGGGAGCATTTTAAGGGTATAGTAGATGTTACTAGCCCAAGAGAGAGCCGTTTAAAGACGCATGTTTGTCAGAAGCCTAGCTGCACTGCCTTGCCCATGGAGGACTGTGAGTTCTGTGTGCCGAAACCTTCCAGTTTCAGTTCTGCCCTGCCTGACGTTGGTCAGTTTCTTCTCTCCCCATCCCCCGCTCCAGCTTGTTTTCTGACAGAACAAAGAATGCTTTTTGCACTCTAGATCTGTGGTTCGTAAGACCAAGTAACTTTTCTAAACCCGTAACTCATCAGAAACCCTTACAGACCATTTTGAAGAGAAAGCACCATTTGAAGCTAGAAAAAAGTTAGTGACTCTTGGAAACAGACTGGAAGTCTCATGGAACAGAGCAGCCTTCCAGAGAAGTGTGTGCTCAAAGGCCTTTCTCCAGCCCTGGGGCAGCTTCACAGCAGTCCCCGTGGATTACGGGAGACAGAAAGCCACCCAGGGGCTTTTGTTGCAGAGTTGCTGCTTTTGCAGCTGGAAGTGCTTCTTGGGTGGGCCGCTGACTAAGCCAGGCGCCACGCTAGGTCCTTGCCTGGATGATCCCATGTCGCTCTCATGCAGCTCAGCGGGGCTCAGAGGTCCTGTGGCTGCGCACGTCACTTGGTTAGTGAGCTTGGAAGCTGGGGTTGGAACCCAGGCAGTGCTGTTGGCTGCTGCGTGTACTGCTGGTCTCCCACTCCCCTGTGTGGCCCTTGTCCCTATTGTTGTAGCTTCCTCAAGGGAACAGCAGTGAACGCTGAAAGAGCTAAAAGGCAGCTCCTGCCAGACGTGCACTCAGTGGCTCCTTCATCCCTGAGTGACCAAGGGGCAGCTCACCCAGCACCCCAAGACCCAGTGTGCCTGTAGCTGTACAGCTGGGGCCCCACCTTGCTGCGGGCTGCTGCTACGGGCTGCTTTCCTCGTGGCTGTTTCCATTATTTTATCTAAAATAATGAATCAACCAAACCAAATCACTTTTTTTTTATATATTAAGGGCCGGGCGCAGTAGCTCATGCCTGTAATCCCAACACTTTGGAGGCCAAGGCGAGAGGATTGCTTTAGCTGAGAAGTTGGAGACCGCCCTGGGCAACCGAGAGAGAACCCTGTCTCTACCAAAAACCAACCAAACAAGCAAACAGAAAGTATAGCCAGGTGCGGTGCATACACCTGTGAACCCACTGAGGTGGGAGGATCACTGGAGCCTGGGAGGTCAAAACTGTAGTGAGGTACAGTCGTCCCGCTGTGCTCTAGCCTGGGCAGCAGAGTGAGACCCATCTCAAAAAACTAAAATAAAAATGTGTCAAGGCTTCCACATCGCTTCTGTGGGGCATTAGAATGAAGGAGAGGCAAATTATAGCAATTTGGGGCAGCTGTGGAGACCACTGCAGTCTCTGAAGAGGGGAAGTCTCTCGTTCTCTTTCACTCACGCTTTCCTTCACTGAGAGACACCCTCTGTGTTAGGTGCCAGGATTGCTGCCCCTCACTGGCTGCCCCACCTCCCCTCTCGCTAAAAGCACCTTCCTGTTCTTGCCTAAGGCCCTGTAGGGACTCCCATCCCCCTACCATGAAATCCAAACTGCCAGGTGGCTCCTGGACCTCCTAGTGTTCTCCGGACTAATCGCCATCTCACCATGCTCTTACTTGCCTCTTACCCTGCTGTCGTCATCTGCTGCTCCCTCTCCATCTGCCTGCCCACCTCCACCACGTGGATCCATACCCAGAACACAGCCCAGGTGTCGCTTTCCAGGAAGCCTTCCTTGGCATGCCCACCACACCACCACGGGTTGAACTGTGTCCTCTGGGCCCCCGTGGCACCCTGTCCTCTGGGGCCCAGCCATCCTTGGGGCCTCTGTCCAGAGAACCAGCCTACCTAACTCTTCAAGGCCTCCCCACACGCCGTCTCCTCCCTGCTTCCTGTCACTGAGTCACACTCTGTGCAATGCATGTGCCAGCCTTCAGTCACCTCTTTTCTCCAGGACTGCAGGCCCCTGGAGAAGAGGGTGTGTGTTTTTCATCTTTTTGTCCTAAGTGTACTGCCTGGCACATGAGTAAGCACTCAGTAAATATTGGATGAAAGAATGGGTGGGTGGATGGATGGACAGGTGGGTGGATGGATGGACGTGTGGGTGGATGGGTGGGTGAGTGGATGGATGGACGGGTGGGTGGGTGGGTGAATGGATGGACGGGTGGGTGGGTGGATGGGTGGATGGATGGATGGACTTATGGATGGACAGATGAGTAGATGGATAGAAAAGTAGATAGATGGGTGGGTGGGTGGATGGATGGACTTATGTAGGGACAGATGAGTAGATGGATAGAATAGTGGGTGGATGGATGGATAGATGGCCAAATAGTATCTCCCATGTGAAAGGCACAGTCACCTGTCACAGGGTGCACATGTGGTGCATTAGGCTTGATTTGTAATCTGCAGACTGTAGGAGAAGTTGAGGAGGAAGACTTGACTGGTCTTGGTGATGAGAAGGCCTTTACCTATGAACACAGCCAAGTCTTAGCCCTCTCTCCTGCTCTTTTAAACGCTGAACTCTAGGATGGGAGAATGGGAACTTTTGCAGGTTGAGATTCACAGTGAAATCGGGTCAAGAAGTGATCAGTTGCAAAGCACAGGGCAGATCATCACTACACCATGCCTCAGGTCTTCCTGGGCACTGGTTTCAGTACTTGGCTCAGTCTGCACTTTGGACCCTGCCAGAGCCTCCACAGCAGGTGCTCTCAGGCAAGGCTGTATGTTGCTGGCCAGAAGCCTTCTGACCAGCATGCTTTCTTGACCACAGATCCCTTGGCCAAGCAGGAGGGAACCATTAGCAGCCTGAGGAGCTGGCTGGCTGGGAGCCTCAGGGACTGCCCAGCCTTGCTTCCAGCTCATCTGCAAGATGTGGACAGCTCTTGTGCTCATTTGGATTTTCTCCTTGTCCTTAACTGAAAGCCATGCGGCATCCAACAATCCACGTAAGTGAGAAAGCTGTGTGACTGCTGGACGGGCCCACGGTAGCCACAAAGCGTGCTGAGCCCATGAAAGCAGCGTCTGCAAACCCAGGCCAATGTGTCAGGAACCCCAGCCCTCCCAGGTGCTGGGTGGGGAAGGGTTGTTAGGCCAAGCTTCCTTCTCCAGGGTCTTGGTGGGCAAGGAGCCCCCAGCAGGACGAGGCAGCTGAGCCCTGAAAAGTTTGCTTGCTTGGCCTGCAAGATTTGATGTCATCTCTAAATTGAATCTTCACTGGGGAGTTGGTTCCTTCATGCATCAGACCTCTAGCTGCGTTCCCACTCTGTGCCATTCATTTCCAAGAATTCCTGCAGTGGATCCTTCCACAAAGCCAGACATTCTTTTACGAAGTGAATATCTGTGCGACAGCTCCTTTGCTTTGTAAACCTGCCGTGCGTTCAGTGGGCTTTTAGTGGTAAATCATACCTGTTGTGTGAGACTTTTACTCAGATGTTTTGGGAATTGGATCAAATAGTGCAGCTCTGAAGCCTTCAATGGGCAGGGGGTTCAGAGAGGGCAAAGAAATTTTAAAATCAAATTGACAAGGGCTTTTTCAAAGGGCTGCATGCCAACCATGGGAAGAAAGATGGGGAGGAAGCACGTTCATGCGTCACCTCCCCTGGCTCCAGCTGGGCTGAGGAGGGGGCCCCACAGAGCCAGCCTGCAGGCCTGGGTAGAAGCCGATCCCCGAGCAATCCCCCTGCCCGTGATTGAACATGATTCTCTCTTTTTTCTGACTTTAAGGCAACTTTGTCCCTAACAAGACATGGCATGGATTAGTGAAGAGGAATGCATCTGTGGAAACACTTGATAATAAAACGTCTGTGGGTATAACCATGGCAGCATCTCCTGTCACGTTGACTAAAGGGACTTCCGTAACCCCCCTCAACTCTACGGAAGACACACCAGAGGACACAAGCAGGACAGATGTGGGTGAACCAGTAACTTCAGGAGGTGCAGCTGATGGTGTGGCCTCCAGCGCTCCCACGACTGCGGCCTCCAGCACTTCCAGGTCTGCGGCCTCCAGCGCTCCCACGACTGTGGCTTCCAGCACTTCCAGGTCTGCTGCCTCCAGCATTCCCACGACGCTCGCACCGCCTGGGCCCACGTCCCTGTTCGCAGGGCAGACCCCATCTACTACCGCTGCCGGGCACCCATCTCTCAGCACAGCCCTCGTACAAGTGCCAAGTAGCAGCTCGTCGCCAAGAACAGCAGCCCTGGCCACAATGGCCACACGTGCTCAGACTGTAGCTACCAGAGCAAACACAAGCAGACCCATGAGCACTCCCAGTCCTTCTGAGTACATGACCAGTGACACCATGGCAAGCCCTACACCCGCTACACATCCCCAAGCACAAGGTCCCACTCGCCAGGTGTCAGTGGATCAGCCCGTGGTTAACACAACAGATAGATCCATACCGCCCTCAAACACATCTCCAGAGCCCACTACCACCCACTCTGTGGCTTTGGTGTCCCCCACAGTGGTGACCACCCCCAAGCCACAATCCAAGGAGCCAACTGCCAGCACAGTGCCAGCACCTCACATTAGCCCAGTGTCTGAGGTGGAGGCCACGTCCCTCACAACACAGCCAAGCCCCACGCCATCTACCCCAGGGGCCACTGGGCCACGCACACCCCAGGCACCAGAGCAGGTAGAGACTAAAGCCCCTGCGCCAACACCCAGGAGCTCAGGGGACCCCAAGATGCCAGCCACGGACTCATGCCAGCCCAGCACCCAAGACCAGTACCTGGTGGTCACTACCGAGCCCCTCACCCAGGCTGTGGTGGACAAAACATTCCTCCTGGTGGTGCTCTTACTCGGGGTGACCCTGTTCATCACAGTCTTGGTTTTGTTTGCCCTGCAAGCCTATGAGAGCTACAAGAAGAAGGACTACACCCAGGTGGACTACTTAATCAACGGGATGTATGCAGATTCTGAAATGTGAGGGCGGCGGGGCCTGGCGGGAGGCGGGCCCCTTCCTTGTCCTTTCCTTTTGCCTTTGAGACCAAACCAAGTGCTTCCAAATTCTTTTGGTGCAGTTTAGGAGATATGCCAGATGCTTAAACACATTTCATTGCTGTCAGATAATTCCATGATCACTAAAGAGTTGCTGCTTTTTTCATATTTATTTTTGTAAATGATCCTGTGCCCAGGAGCAGCTGGGGGTTCCACCTCAGGGCAGGATGGGCAGAACCCTGTGCCCCCAGGTGTCAGAGCCTGACCTGAATTAAAGGACTGACTGCTCTCCGCAATCTCGTGGGTGCATCCTCTCCTTGGGGAACGTTTCTGCCACGCACGTGGCAGGGTTTTCTGTAAACATGCAACATCACTTGGCACCCTAGAGGTTGAGTGTCCTGGCCACTGCCTTGGGCTTCTTCCTGGTATCCACCCCCACGCCGGTACTTGCTGGGAGGCTCCTAAACTCCAGAAGAGGACACAGCCAGCATCTTTAATCCTTTCTGACATGTTCGGTGGTGAGCCGCCTAGAGCTGGCTTTGGGGGTGAGGGAGCTGAATTCAACGCATCACCCCCGTGGTGTGGCCAGCTCCGCCTGAACCTGCGCAGAACAGAAACCATGATCCTGTCCTGCTCATGAGGTGGGGTCATTATTGTTAGTCCTGAATAGGCCAAGTCCCTTGCTCCAGGTCACCCGGGACCCCTGGGGCAGGCCTGGGATTCCACCCCAGAGCCCACTCCATCAGGACAATTCCCCTGGATTCCAGGCTCCCCATCCTGAACAGCAGCCAGAGCCAGCACTTGCTCTGTGCTTGTGACGTGCCTGCCCTGTCCCTGTGCTGTGTGTGTGTAACCTGCTGCGTGAGCGTGACCTGCTGTGTGAGTATAACCCACTGCGTGTGTGTGACCTGCTGTGTGTGTGTAACCTGCTGCGTGAGCGTGACCTGCTGTGTGAGTATAACCCACTGCGTGTGTGTGACCTGCTGTGTGTGTGTAACCTGCTGTGTGAGCGTGACCTGCTGTGTGAGTATAACCCACTGCGTGTGTGTGACCTGCTGTGTGAGTATAACCCACTGCGTGTGTGTAACCTGCTGCATGAGTGTAACCTGTTGTGTGTGTAACCCTCTGCACATGTGTGACCTGCTGTGTGTGTGTGTAACCACTGCGTGAGTATAACCTGCTGTACATGTGTGACTGCCGCATTGCCTCAGCCCTAGGAGATCAGCACAACAATCTCCATTTTGAAGATGGGACCACTGAAGCACCAAGTAAAGTCACCCCCAGAAGGCCAGAGTCAGGATTGAACCCTGGTCCTAGAGTCCCAGTTCTTTGTCTAACTAGGTTTCTTTACCACCTGCCCAGCCTGAGCTTGGCCTTCCGTCCTTCATCTGCCCACCTGCCGAAGGCAACAAGAGCTGATGGGCCACACGTGGCTAGGGCTTCCTGCAAGGCCATGTTGTCAGGCCAGGTCTGCAGCTGCTGAGATCTGGAGCAAGCGATGGAATGTTCTGCAGCTCAGATTCTTCCTCTGGGAAATGGGGAGGGACAGAGCAGCATACGTTCTAAACATGGCAGTGTGGGGCCCCACCCAAAAAGGGTCACAGAGTTGGCTGTGGCTTCTCAACCACCTGGCGCTGAGGGAGAGCCGGTCTTTGTCCGGAATCTCCAGTCCCCCGCTCACTGAGATCGTCCTGGGCTGGGTCTGAGTGTCCAGCTTCTCATGTGAATTCACCTGCTCCAAAAAGGATGTCAGAGGGTAAGACAGTAAACTCCCAAACCATTTCCGAGGTTGGAGAAACACCAAGGGCCTCTGCTGGGCACCTCTACATCCAGGGAATAGGCCACAGGGATCCACAGCGTCGGCCAGTTACCCCGCCCACCAGGGCCCCAATTCTTTTTTTTATTTTTTATTTTTTGACAGAATCTTGCTCTATTGCCCAGGCTGGAGTGCAGTGACGCGATCTCACCTCAGCATAGCCTCTGCCTCCTGGGTTCAAATGATTCTGCTTCAGCCTCCTGAGTGGCCGGGATTACGGGTACACATGACCACGACTGGCTAATTTTTGTATTTTTAGTAGAGACGGGATTTTGCCCTGTTGGCCAGGCTGGTCTCAAACTCCTGACTTCAAGTGATCCACCCGCCTCAGCCTCCCAAAGTGCTGGGATTCGGGGTGTGACCCCCTCCTCCATCCTTGGGGGTCCTATTCCAAACCCCCTGCCATTGTTCTCTCTTGGACAGTGTTTCTCCTGGATCACAGGTGCCTCAAACTGAGCATCCAAGGCCGAGCTCAGCGTCAGCCCCCAGGAGTGTGTTTGGCCCCAGGGGTCCTCCCTGTACCTAATGGCATCCCCACGTGGGCTACCAGAAAATGCTTCTCCCTGAGTCCAGTCGACCATCCTTAATGTTTCTGTACTCCGGCCGCTTCACCTGTCCTGACCCCAGCTGCTGCTTGGGCCTTGGGCCCTGCCACCAACTGCCTGCCCACTCTGCTCCCAGACAGCCTGGCACATCTATCTTCCACCCTGTAGCAAGGTACCCTCAAAACACCAACCTGACCACACTTGCCCCTGCCCAAAGCCCCACATTTCTCTGCGCAGCACTGCAGGCCCACTGCAGCCCCTGTGAAGCGCCTCGCCAAGGTGCCTCCATCACAGACCTGTCCAAATTCAGGGGTCCCAGGCTGTCACTTCCCTGCCTTGGAGGCCACCAGACTGCAAGGTAAGCCAGGTGCTGTCCCGGCTTACACAATGTGCCATTCAACTCTATTTATCAAGTGCCTAGTGAGCACCTACTGTTTGCCAGCCCACCGGGGATTCAGAGATGACGTGGCCCAGGAGCCCGCACTGCGGTGGGTGAGACCCTGCCTCCTGAAGAACACAATGAAGGTGACAGGTGGGCTCAGAGAAGGCACCTCCCCAACTGAGGAGTGTAGAGAGCTGGGAGCCCTGCCTTCAGGCTTTCTGTTCCTGTGGCAGGGGCAGCGGTGGCTGACCCAGGGCCTGGTGCAGCACTGACACACAGGAGGTATGCAGTCCCTAACTGATGGGTGAGAGTCCGCATGGAACGTGCCAGAAGGCCAAACAGAAGTGAGAGTCCGATTCGGGGCTTGGACCCAAAAGGAGCTCTCTTCCTTTCACGGTGAGGAAACTGAGGCACAGAAAGGCCAAGTTGCTTGGCCAAGGTCATCCACCAATCAATGGCAGCACAGGATTCTCACCGGGTCTGTCTGTTCTGCCTGCAAATTTTGCGCGTGGCTCCGGAGCACGCGGCTTCAAAGTCCTGAGAGCCTCAGCAGCCAGACAAAAGCCAGCCAGCTTCTCTAGGGGCAGCCCCGCATCTCCCAGAGGAGGAAGTCCAAGGGCTCCCCCTGGTGGTGGACGAGGCTCCCTGCGTCGTCGTCTTTTTTTTTTTTTTTTTTTTTTTTTTTTGAGACGGAGTTTCTTGTTGCCCAGGCTGGAGTGCAATGGCACAATCTCGGCTCACTGCAACCTCCGCCTCCCAGATTCAAGCGATTCTCAGTCCTCCCTAGTAGCTAGGATTTCAGCTGTGAGCCACCACTGCAGGCTAATTTTTTGTATTTTTAGTAGAGATGGGGTTTCACCATGTTGGCCAGGCTGGTCTTCAACTCCTGACCTCAGGTGATCTGCCCACCTTGGCCTTCCAAAGTGCTGGGATTACAGGCGTGAGCCACCGTGCCCAGCCCCTCCCAGCCTTCTTCACCAGCCCTGCTGCTGGCCTTGGCCAGAGACCCCCTCCCACCCTCCTGCCCCCGAGCCTATCACTCCTTGTTTGCAGGTGGAAACCCCCTAGTGTGCTCCCCTGACACCAGGGAGCCTTCTGGTTACTCCACACCGGAGAACTCTGGCCCTCCTCAGTTGTTCCAGGCCGGGGGCTCGGCTCCCACTTTGGGATGGATTGTTTTAGGTGGAATTAGAACATTTGTGCCTGTAACTGTCTCCCACCAGAAGGAATCCACCAGTACGGGGAATGCAGTAAACTCCCAGGCAGCCCCCGGGGCCTCCGTCCCAGAACCGACCAGCTGGGTTAGTTGGGACAAACCATGTCCACACTCAGCCACAATTTCTGTATCTACAACTTTGCTTCACGATCCAGCGCAGTGACTGACAAGAGCCGATACGTTTTTGAACAGGGACTACGTGCGCTGTCATTGAACACTTTGTTGTTACAGTCTTCCTGCTCCCCACGCCAGCCCGACTCGTCCTCCGCACAGCAGCCAGAGGATATTTTAAAAACACGACTCAGCTCCTAACACTCCCCTGAACAGCTCCCTCTGATGGCCTCCCACTGTGAGCAGGAAACAAAATCCAAACGTTTGAAGTAAAAACGAAGATGAAACACCAAGGAAATGCGGGATCCAGGCAGAGAGGGCAGCAGTGCAGAGCCTCCAGGTCAGATCCAAGGCCACAAGTGCGAGGAGAGTGGGAGAGATAGGCCGAGGCCAGAGGACAGCAGCGGGGGAGGAGTGGGGCGAGCCCAAGAATGCACAGGGGAGTCACGTTATCCAGTTCAGAGTTTGAAAGATTATTCTGTTGCTTGAGGATGAAGTCTCAGGCTATCTGAGACGTGCTTTAAAATGCTTCCGTACCAGGAGAAGGGGGCTGGGTAAGCATGCCACAAGACACAGGTGGCTGCCGGCCATCCAGGATGGCTGATGGGGTCACTCTGTTTCCCACTCTCTCCATGTTTGTGTGGTTTAGAAATTTCCATCATCAAAAGTTAAAAGAGGCCGGGGACAGCGGCTCATGCCGAGGTGGGTGGATCATTTGAGGTCAGGAGTTTGAGACCAGCCTGGCCACCATGGCAGAGCCCCATCTGAACTAAAAACACAAAAATTAGCCAGGCATGGCGGCGGGTGCCTGTAATCCCAGCTACTCAAGAGGCTGAGGCAGGAGAATAGCTGAACCCAGGAGGTGGAGGTTGCAGTGAGCTAAGATCACGCCAGCGTACTCCAGCCTGGGTGACACAGTGAGACTCCATCTGAAAAAAAACCCAAAAAGTTAAAAAGTGAACGGAAGTGAGGGAGGAGGGGAGGAAGAGTTTCAACTTAGATCTCATAAGTACGTGATCACTTTGGCTGCAGCAGAGAGGGGCACCGCTGGCTCCGTCGTCCGGGAAGTGAGGAGGCTGGCTTGGACCAGGGTGTGTTCACTCAGATGGACAGAAACTGAGGACCCCGGGGTCCGCTTTGGAGGCTGAATCAACAGGATGTGCACTGCTTCATGATGCATGACCCGCATGACTATGGCAGGAGCCAGGCTGACACCACATTTTTGGTTTAAGAAAGTGGAATGGTGGCCGGGTGGCTCACGCCTGTAATCCCAGCACTTTGGGAGGCTGAGGCGGGTGGATCATGAGGTCAAGAGATCGAGACCATCCTGGCCAACACGGTGAAACCCCGTCTCTACTAAAAATACAAAAATTAGCTGGGTGTGGTGGCGCGTGCCTGTAATCCCAGCTACTCGGGAGGCTGAGGCAGAATCATTTGAACCTGGGAGATGGAGGTTGACGCGAGCCAAGATTGTGCCACTGCACTCCAGCTTGGTGACACAGCGAAACTCTGTCTCATATAAAGAAAGAAAGTGGAGTGGTGGAGGGATCATTTCTGGGGAAGGGAGGGAGTAAACCCTTATTCTCAGCGCTTCACACAGGATTTCATTTCATCCTTGCCACAACCCTGTGAGATGGGGAGATGGGGTGCCATTAACACCATCCCCAGTTCAGAGGGAAAAGTAAGGCCTGGAGAATTCATGAACCTGCCCACGTTACACGTCACACAGCAAGTAGGTGACCCAGCTTCTACGATGTTGTCACTAGACTATGCTGCCTTTGTTTTTTTTTTTTTTTTTTTGAGATGGAATCTCGCTCTGTCTCCCAGGCTGGAGTGCAGTAGCACAATCTTGGCTTGCTGTAACCTCCGCCTCCTGGAATCAAGTAGTTCTCCTGCCACGGTTTCCTGAGTAGCTGGGACCACAGGCACCCACAAACATGCCCCCTTAATTTTTGTATTTTTAGTAGAGACGGGTTTTCACCATGTTGGCCAGGATAGTCTTGATCTCTTGACCTTGTGATCCACCCGCCTCAGCCTCCCAAAGTGCTGGGATTACAGGCGTGAGCCACTGCGCTCAGCCTATACTGCCTCTTGATGAAGGGGTGTAGGATTTGGAGAGCAGGTGGGCCAGAAATCAAGAGTTCTGCTGTGGGTTGTGAAGGCAGAGATGCCTGTTGGACGCCACGCAGACACTGGGCGTGAGTCTGAAGCTCAGGGACAGTCCCCGCAGGACAGGTAGAGGGCTCCACCACCTCTCCACATGGTGGGAACTAGTACTGTACCCGCTTTCAGATGAGGAAATAGAGAACAGCGAGGGTAGGTGACTTGCTCAAGGTCACACACGGGTAAGGGATGGGCCCAGCCCACCTGACTCCTGAACCCCGACTTCACCGGTGCTACGTGGTCTGGGCACACGCTGATGGAAGATAGGATGCATGCCCCGCCGGGCAATCTGGCCCCCGGAGTGAATTACTCACTGTGTTTTGGCAGGGCCTACGGGAGGGGCCTAGTACCACTTTGCTGACTGTGGAGATGCCTGCTCGGACAGGACATGGCAGGAGGACAGCAGGCATGAAGACGTTTGGGTGAGCAGAGAGAGCCACGGGGTGGCATCAAGGGGGTAGGCACAGCGCGTGAGGCCCCGGGGCCCTATACATGGAAATGCATGAAGAAGGAAGACTCCACCCCAGCCTCTGGCCTTTCTCCTGAGTCTCTGGGAGACCCCGGCTCAGGCTCTGAGAGGCCCAGAGAACAAGTCGGTAAACACGGAGCAGTTCTTTGTCTCAGGGAGACCTTGGCTACAAGGGACAGAAACCTCAGGCCATCCCAAAGAAAGGGGATTAGCTGCAAAGACAGAATGAGAGCCAGGCCTCCTGGGGGCGTGTCTGCTCCTCCCCTTCCCACTGCTTCCTGCACGTCTCTGCTCTCCTCTCTGCAGAGGGCCTACCTCCCCAAACACTTAGGGTCTGCTTTCCCCAAGGGGCTCTGACCGTAACCTTGGCTCCAACGCCGCCCATTTAAGCTGCCTGTGCAACTCCCAGCATCCTCTGTGATCCAGTCCACCGTGGCCACAAGGCTGTCCCTAGAGATCTGTCACAGCTCAGCTCTTCAGAGAGGGTTGTGGGCCAGGCACAGAGGCTCAGCCTGTAAACCTAGCACTTTGGGTGCAAGGCAGAAGGACTGCTTGAGCCCAGGAATTTGAGACCAGCCTGGGCAACACAGCAAGACCCTGTCCGTACAAAAAATAAAAACTAGCCAGGCATAGTGGCAGTCCCAGTTCCTCAGGAGGATAAGGCAGGAGGATGGCTTGGCCCCAGCAGGCTGAGGTTGCAATGAACTATGATCCCACCACTGCACTTTAGCCTGGGTGACAGAGAAGACCCTGTCTCAAAAAGAGGGGGAAGATGTGGAGAGAGAAGGAAGGAGGTGCACAGCTTGGGATCTCTGCCAGGCCCTGGGCTGAGCTCTGGGACATGAAGGTGCAAAGAAAGTGCTTCCCGCCTTCCAGGAGTTACGGTGGGGAATTCAGATAGTGACAGTGACAGGCAGACCACGGGGCCGGAAAAATGGTGCTCTAAGGCCCCACTCAGGAGCTTCACTCAGCACAGGCACTCTGCAGGGCAATTGGCAGTGGCATTAAAACTAAAGATGTGGCCAGGGATTACAGATGCCTGTAATCCCAGCACTTTAGGAGGCTGAGGCAGGAGGATCACCTGAGGTCAGGAGTTCAAGACCAGCCTGGCCAACATGGTAAAACCCATCTCTACTAAAAATACAAAAAAATTATCTGGGCGTGGTGGTGGGTGTCTGTAGTCCCAGCTACTCTGGAGGCTGAGGCAAGAGAAACACTTGAACCTGGGAGGTGGAGACTGCAGTGAGCCAAGCTCATGCCACTGCACTGCAGCCTGGGTGACAGAGCAAGACTTTGTCTCGATTTAAAAAAAACAAAAAACTGAAGATGCAATCACATGTCTTGGTCTTTGCCCTATAGAAGCACACATGGAGGCGCCAAGGAGACATCACTATTTGGGATGGCAAAACATTTTAAAAGCTCTACATCATCTGCAGTGGTGCTAACACGAAGTACCAAGCAACAGTTCAGAAGAAGGAGCTAGAACTCCATGTAACAGAACTAGTAGTTTTCCAAGACATAAGCAAAGAAAAAGAAAGGTTGCTGAGAAGTACAGTGTGGTATTGCTTGCATTAGTTACCTATTGCTCCAGAATGATATTACCACAAATTTAATCATTCAAAACAGCCCACATTTATCACCTCAGTTTCTGTGAGCCAGGAATCTGAGCGTGGCTTAGCTGGGTCTTCCAATTCAGGGTCTCACGGAGCTTTCATCAAGGTGTCATCAAGGGCTGCGGTCTCATCCGAGACTCACCTGGGGAAGGATCTGCTTCTAAGCTCACTCGGTTGTTGGTAGCATTCAGTTCCTTGCACAACCGCAGACTGAGGGCTTCAGCTTCTCACTGGCTTTTGGAGGCTGGAGGCCGCACCCACTTCCTTGCCATGTGGCTCACTCCATAGGCAGCTCGTGACAGGGCAGCTTGCTTCTTCAAAGCCAGCAAAGCAAAGAGTCCCTAAGCAAGACAGACTTCATAGTCTTTTAAAATTATTAGAGTGGTAAATACACATGGGGTAAAATTTACTGTTTTTACCATTTTACGTGTACTATTCAGTGGATTAAATACACTCACATTGAACCAACCCAAATGCCCATTGATGATAGACTGGATTGGGAAAATGTGGCACATATACACCATGGAATATTATGCAGCAATCAGAAATGATGAGTTCGTGTCGTTTGTAGGGACATGGATGAATCTGGAGAACATCATCCTCAGCAAACTGACACAAGAACAGAAAATGAAATACCGCATATTCTCACTCATAGGCGGGTGATGAAAAATGAGAACACATGGACACAGGGAGGGGAGTACTACACACTGGGGTCTATTGGGGGGAAAAGGGGAGGGCCAGCGGGGGGGGAGCTGGGGAGGGACAGGCTGGGGAGAAATGCCAAATGTGGGTGAAGGGGAGAAAGGAAGCAAAACACACTGCCATGTGTGTACCTACGCAACTGTCTTGCATGTTCTGCACATGTACCCCAAAACCTAAAATGCAATAAAAAATTTTAAAAAAATACACTCACATTGTTTTCTTTGTTGTATAATGAGTACTTTTTCTACCATCCAAACTGAAGCTCTCTACCCATGAGGCAGCAACTCTCTGTTTCCTCCACTCGCAGCTCCTGGGAACCCTTATTCTACTTTCTGTCCTCATAAATGTGCCCATTCTAGATAGAGTGGAGTGATATCAGTGGAATCACCCAGTATTTGGCCTTTCACATCCGAGCCTTTTTCTTTTCTTTTCTTTTTTTTTTTTTTTTTTTTTTTTGGTTAGTCTAGCTAAAGACTTGTCCATTCTGTTGATTTTTTCAATTTTGGTTTCATTATGTAATGGTTAATTTTGGCTGTCAACTTGACTGGGTTAATGGATATCCAGACACCTGGGAAAGTGTTCTTTCTGGGTGTGCCTGTGAGGCTGTTTCTGGAGTTGGCATCTGAATCACTGAACTGAATAAGGAAGGTCTGCCCTCACCCAACACGGGTAGGCAATGGATTAGTCCGTTCGCAGACTGCTAATAAGGACATACCAAGACTGGGTAATTTATAAAGGAAAGAGGTTTAATTGACTCACCGTTCAGTGTGGCTGGGGGTCCTCAGGAAACTTCCCACTATGGGCAAGGGGTAGCAAATACCTCCTTCTTCACACAGCAGCAGCAGGAGAAGAATGAGAGCCCAACGAAGGGGGGAGCCCCTTAGAAGACCATCAGATCTCATGAGCACTAACTCACTATGATAAGAACAGGATGGGGGAACTGCCCCCATGATTCAATTATCTCCACATGCTCCCTCCCAGGTCATGTGGGGATTATGGGAACTATAATTCAAGATGAGATTTGGGTGGGGACACAGCCAAACCATATCAGACACCATTCAATTTGTTTAGGCTCATATAGAACAAAAAGGCAGAGGAACGGTGAATTCACTCTTCTGGAGCTGGGACATCCATCTTTTCCCACCCTTGGACATCAGAACTCCAGGTTCTCAGGCCTTCAGACTCTGGGACTTACATCACTTTCTCAGTCTCTCAGGCCTTTGGCCTTCATGAGTTACACTATTAGCTTCCCTGGTTCAGGAATTGGACTCAGAATGAATGACATCACCACGTTTCTTATTCTCCAGTTTGCAGACAACACACTGTGGAACCTCTCAGCTTCCATAATCATGTGAGTGAATTCCCATAATCCATCAATAAATCAATCTATCTACCATCTATCTATCATATGTCTACCTATCCATCTATCTATCTGTGTATATGTATGTGCATCTATCTATGTATCTATCTGTATGTATGTTTTTTATTTCTTTTTTTTTTTTTATTTGAGTCAGGGTCTTGCAGTCTCACTCTGTCACCCAGGCTAGAGTGCAGTGGTGCAATCTCGGCTCACTCTCCACCTCCCAGGTACAAGCAAGTCTCCTGCCTCAGCCTCCCGAGTAGCTGGGACTACAGGCATGTGCCACTATACCTGGCTAATTTTTGTATTTTTAGTAGAGACGGGGCTTCACCATCTTGGCCAGGCTGGTCTTGAACTCCTGACCTCATGATCCACCCACCTTGGCCTCCCAAAGTGCTGGGATTACAGGTGTGAGCCACCACGTTGGCCTGTATGTTTCTATCTATCCGTCTTTGCTTCTGTTTTCTGGGGAACCCTGACTAATACACATCGATTTTTTTTTCTTTTTCTCCTTTTCCTAGTCCAAGTGAAGCTGTGGGAGTAAAGAATAAACAAGAAATCTGTAACTGCGTGTGGTCAGTTCGTTGTAAACACCGCTGCACTCAGACCAACCTACTGTGCACTGATTTTATCTACTGTTTTTCTAGTCTCCGTCTTATGTGTCTCAGCTCCAGTTTTTATTATTCTTCCTTCTGCTAGCTTTGGGTTTTGTCTGCTCATCTTTTTCTAGTTCTTTAAGACATCTTTAAGACAGTGAGGTTATCGATTTGAGATCTTTCTTCTTTTTTAATATAGGCATTTACAACTATACCTTTCTATTCTAGCAGTGCCTTCTTTGCATCTCTTAAGGTTTGGTATACTGTGGTTTGTGGGATTTTTTTTTTTTCATCTCAAGGCATTTTCTAACTTACCTTGTGTATTAGTCTGTTCTCATGCTGCTATCAAGAACTCCCTGAGACTGTGTAATTTATAAAGGAAATTCAATGGACTCACAGTTCTGCATGGGTGGGGAGATCTCAGGAAACTTACAATCATGGGGGAAGGCGACGCAAACACATCCTTCTTCACATGGCAGCAGAAGAGAGAAGTGCAAGCAGGGGAAATACCAGATACTTATAAAACTATCAGATCTCATGAGACTCACTATCGTAAGAACAGCACGGGGGAAACTGCCCCCATGAGCTGATTATCTCCACCTGGTCCCACTCTTGACACGTGGGGATTATTACAATTCAAGATGAGATTTGGGTGGGGACACAGAGCCAATTACAACATTTGGGTTGTGATTTATTTTTCAACCCAAGAGTATATTATTTGGTTAAGAGTGTATTATTTGGCAGGGCATGGTGGCTCACACCTGTAATCTTAGCACTTTGGGAGGCTGAGGCAGGTGGATCACCTGAGATCAGAAGTTCAAGACCAGCCTGACCAACATGGTGAAACTCTGTCTCTACTAAAAAAAGAAAAATACAAAAATTAGACCATGATGGTGGGCGCCTGTAATCCCTGCTACTCAGGAGGCTGAGGCAAGAGAATCACTTGAACCTGGGAGGTGGAGGTTGCAGTGAGCTGAGATCACACCACCACACTCACTCCTGGGCAGCAGAGTGAGACTCTGTCTCAAAAAAAAAAGAGTATATTGTTTAATTTCCACATATTTGTGAATTTTCTAGTTTTCCTTCTATCATTGCATTCTAGTTTTATTCCACTGTGGTTGGAAAAAATATTTTATATTATTTCAGTCTTTTAAAATTTAGGAAGACCTTTTTTTGCCTAATATATGATTTATCTTGTAGAATGTTGCATGTCTACTTTAGAAGAATGTATATTCTGCTTTTGTTGATTGACGTACTCTATATGTCTGTTAAGTCTAATTGGTTGAGAGCATAATTTAAGTCCTTTATCTATTTATTTCTTTATTTTGATGTTTTGCTCTCTCTCCCAGACTGGAGTACAGTGGCACAGTCTTGGCTCACTGCAGCCTCCACCTCCCAGGTTCAAGCGATTCTCCTACCTCAGCCTCCCAAGTAGCTGGGATTACAGGTGTGCGCCACCACACCCAGGTAATTTTTGTATTTTTAGTAGAGATGGGGTTTCGCCATATTGACCAGGCTGGTCTTGAACTCCTGACTTCAGGTGATCCACCTGCCTTGGCCTCCTGAAGTGCTGGGATTACAAGCATGAGCCACTGTGCCCAGCCAGTCCTCTATTTCTTTATTGATCTTCTGTCTGGTTATTCTATCCATTATCAAAAGTGAGATATTAAAATTGCTATTATTGTGGAAATATCTATTTTTCCCTTCAATCGTGTCTATTTTTGCTTTATAGTGTGGGAATTTTTTGTCAGGTTCATGTATGTTTATAACTGTTATGTCTTCTCGCTGGATTGAGACTTTTATGACTAATGTTATTCTTTTCTCTTACAGCGTTTTAGCCTTTTGTGAACTTGTGGTTTATTTTGTCAGTAATAGCTACCCTCGCTATCCTTTGGTTGCTACTTTTATGGAATATCTTTTTTTATCCTTTTACTTTCAATCTCTTTGTGTCTTTGTTTCTAAAGTGAATCTCCATACAAATTGAGAAGGCAGTGGCAAAAAGGAAAAGAAATGATAAAGCGGATCTTTGAAAGACAGCACTAGGCCAGGCACGGTGGCTCACGCCTGTAATCCCAGCACTTCGGGAGGCCGAGGCAGGCGGATCACTTGAGGTCAGGAGTTCGAGACCAGCCTGGCCAACATGGTCAACCCCATGACTAACATGGTGAACCCCCTGGTTAACATGATGAATCTCTACTAAAAATATAATAGTGGCGGTGGGAGCCTGTAATCTCACCTACTTGGGAGGCTAAGGCAGAATTGCTTGAACCCCGGAGGTGGAAACTGCAGTGAGCTGAGATCACACCACTGCACTCCAGCCTGGGACACAGAGCGAGGCTCCATCTCAGAATAAATGCATAAATAAATAAAGACAGCATTAGATCAAGCTTGCCCAGCCCACAGCCCGTGGGCCACATGTGGCTCGAGATAGCCTTGAACGTGGCCCAACACAAGTTTGTAAACTTTCTTAAAACATTATGAGATTTTTGTGTGTGATTTTTTTTTTAGCTCATCAGCTATTATTAGTGTTAGTGAATTTTCTGTGTGGCCCAAGTGAATTCTTCCAATGTGGCCCAGGGAAGCCGAAAGATTGAACAACCTGATACAGACGGATCATGATTTTTAAAATCCAGCTTGCCAATTTCCATCTTTTAACTGGAGCGTTTATTACATTTACATTTAAATTAAATCCTGGTAAGAAAGGATTAGCTTCTCCATTAAGCTACTTGTTTTCTGTGTCATGTATTTTTGTCTTAAGTTCCTCCATTACTGCCCTTTCTGCATTTCTTAATTTTTTTGTGAAAATGATTTTTATTCTCTTCTTTCCTTTTCTGAATTTTTAGAAGTTATTTTGTTGATGGTTACCTTGGGGATTATAATTAGCATCTTAAACTTATAACAACCTAATTTTAAAAATACCAACTTAGTTTCAAAAGTATGCAAATACAAAAGTATACAAATACCCACACATTCCTGGTCCTTCCCTTGAAATCGTTATCATCACAAATTACATCTCCATACACAGATTTTCACTTGTTGTTTTATGTACTTGTTTTTCTTAAATCATATAAGGAAAAAGAAGGCCAGGCGCAGTGGCTCACACCTGTAATCCCAGCACTTTGGGAGGCCGATGCAAGTGGATCACGAGGTTAGGAGGTCAAGACCATCCTCACCAACATGATGAAACCTTGTCTCTACTAAAAATTGCCAATTAACTAAAAATTAGCTGGGCGTGGTGGCGGACGCCTGTAATCCCAGCTACTTGGGAGGCCGAGGTGGGAGAATCACTCGAACCGGGGAGTTGAAGGTTGCAGTGAACCAAGATCGTGCCACTGCACTCCAGCCTGGGTGACAGCGTGAGACTCCATCTCAATTAAAAAAAAAAGAAAGAAAGAAAAGGAGGAGTCACAAATAAAAAAGCACTAATACTGGCTGTTGTATCTACGTAGTTACCTTGACCAAAGCTCTTTACTGATTCGCATGGTTCTGACTTTCTGTCTTATGTCTTGATCTCACGCTGAATGGCTGTAACTCTCTTTAGCATTTTTGATAGGTAGGTCTACTAGTCTTGAACTCCCTCAGCTTTTGTTTAACTTGAAATATCCTAATTTTCCCTTCACTCTTCAAAGATGATTTTGCCAGATATAACTTTTTGTTCAACAGGAGTTCAAGACCAGCCTGGGCAACAAAGCAAGATTCTCTCTCTACAAAAAAAAATCAGAAAGAAAGAAAAATTAGCCAGGTGTAATGACATGTGCCTGTAGTCCCACCCACTCAAGAGACTAGAAAAGTAGGACTGCTTGAGCCCAGGAGTTTGAGGCTGCAGTGAGCTATGAACGGGTCACTGTGCTCCAGCCTGGGCAACAGAGTAAGATCTTACCTAAAAATAAAAATATAAAAGTATAGCACATACAGTTATACATAGTATATAATACTTAATGATAATAAATGACTATGGCACTGGCTTATGCATTTGCTATTCGATAGCATTAATCATTGTTTTAGAATGTCCTTCTTCACATATGTTTGTGTGTGTGGGTGTGTGTGCAGAAGACATGATCTGTGGCCTAAGGTATGATTAATCCCATATATATTTAAGTTGTATTAGTCCGTTTTCACACTGCTTTAAAGATACTACCTGAATAGGCCGGGCGCGGTGGCTCAAGCCTATTGAGCCACCCAGCACTCTGGGAGGCCAAGACGGGTGGATCACAAGGTCAAGAGATCGAGACCATCCCGGTCAACGAGGTGAAACCCCGTCTCTACTAAAAATACAAAAAATTAGCTGGGCGTGGTGGCGTGTGCCTGTAATCCCAGCTACTCAGGAGGCTGAGGTTGGAGAATTGCCTGAACCCAGGAGGCGGAGGTTGCGGTGAGCCGAGATCGCGCCATTGCATTACAGCCTGGGTAATGAGCGAAACTCCATCTCAAAAAAAATAATAATAAATAAATAAATAATGATTTATTTAAAAAAAAAAGATACTACCTGAGACTCGGTAATTTATAAAGAGGTTTAACTGATTCACAGTTCTGCCTCATCAAACCTACAGTCATGGCAGAAGGGGGAAGCAAGGCACATCTTACATGGCGGCAGGAGAGAGACAGCACAGGGGAAATCGCCACTTTTAAACCATCAGATCTCGTGAGAACTCTCTCACTATCATGAGAACAGCATGGGGGAAACTGCCCCTATGATCCAATCACCTTCCACCAGGTCCCTCCCTCTACATGTGGGGATTACAATTTGAGATGAGATTTGGGTGGGGACACAGAGCCAAATCATATCATAAGCTACGTGTAAAGCAGCTTCAGGCCGATCCTTGAGGAGGTATTCCAGAAGAAGAAGGCACTGTTATACAGGAGATGACAACTCCATGCATGTTATCGTCTCTGAAGACCTTCCAGTGGGACAAGATGTGGAGGTGGACCATAGTGATTTTTATGATCCGGGTCCCCTGTAGGCCTAGGCTAATGTGTATTTGTCTCTAAATTTTTGACAAAAAAAGTTTAAAAAATAAAAAAAAATTAAAGGCTGGGCACAAGGGCTCATCCCTCTACCTTTAGTATTTGGGAGGCTAAGACAGGAGGATCACTTAGGCCAGGGGTTTGAGAACAGCCCGGGCAACACAGTGAGATCTCATTAAAAACAAAAACAGCTAGCTGAGCATGCTGGTGCACTCCTGTAGCCTCGGCCGCTTGGGAGGTTGGGGTGAGAGGATTGCTTGAGCCCAGCAGTTTGCGGTTGCAGTGAGCTATGATTGTGCCACTGCACTCCAACCTGGGACAGAGAAAGACCTGTCTCAATTTTTAAAAAGTAAGTAAAATTAAATTTAAGAAATTAAAACTAAAAATTTATTTTAAAAGGAGGTAAAGAATTTTTTTGTATACCTGTATAATGTGTTTTAAGCTAAGTGGGTTTTCTTTTTTCCTTTTTGAGATAGGGTCACCCAGGCTGGAGGGCAGTAGTGTGATCACAGCTCACTGCAGCCTTGACCTCCCAAGCTCAACCAATCCTCTTGCCTCAGCCTCCTAAGTAGCTGGGACTACAGACAGGCACCACCAGGCTTGGATTTCTTTCTTTTTTTTTTTCTTTTTCTTTTTTTTTTTTACTGAGAGCTTCTGATTTCTTTCTTTCTTTTTATTATACTTTAAGTTTTGAAAGGCATGTGCAGAATGTACAGTGTACCTATGTATTACATAGGTATACATGTGCCGTGGTGGTTTGCTGCACCCATCAACCTGTCATCTACACTAGGTATTTCTCCTAATGCTCTCCCTCCTCTAGCCCTCCACCCCCTGCTATCCCTCCCCTAGCCCCCACCACTACCACACAACAGGCCTCACGCAGTGTGTGATGTTTCCCTCCCTGTGTCCATGTGTTCTCATCATTCAACTCCCACTTATGAGTGAGAACATGCAGTGTTTGGTTTTCTGTTCTTGTGTTAGTTTGCTGAGAATGATGGTTTCCAGCTTCATCCATGTCCCTGCAAAGGACATGAATCCATCCTTTTTTATGGCTGCATAGTATTCCATGGTGTATATGTGCCACATTTTAAAAATCCAGTCTATCTGCACTGGTACAGTGGCTAATAAAAGAGAGAGAAAGAGAGAGAATTAAGAATCCAGTCTATCATTGATGGGCATTTTGGTTGGTTCCAAGTCTTTGCTATGTGAACAGTGCTACAATAAACATACATGGACATGTGTCTTTATAGTGGAATGATTTATAATCCTTTGGGTATATACCCAGTAATGGGATTGCTGGGTCAAACGGTATTTCTGGTTCTAGATCCTTGAGGAATCACCACACTGTCTTCCACAACAGTTGAACTAATTTACACTCCCACCAACAGTGTAAAAGTGTTCCTGGTTCTCCACATCCTCTCCAGCATCTGTTGTTTCCTGACTTTTTAATGATCGCCATTCTAACTAGCATGAGATCGTGTCTCATTGCGGTTTTGATTTGCATTTCTCTAATGATCTGTGATGATGAGCATTTTTTTCATATGTTTGTTGGCTGTTTTTTTTTTTTAAGTGGAGACAAGGTTTCTCTATGTTGCCCAGGCTGGTCTTGAACACTTGAGCTCAAGCAATCCTCTTACGTCAGCCTCTCAAAGCGCTTGGAGTGTGTCCGGCCCATGATTGTATTTTCAAATTCAAATTGCTGAGGCTTTATATTAAGACTTGAAATAAAGTATTTAAATCTGCCAGCTTTGTTCTTTATGAAAATTGTGTTGGCTATTTGAGGTCTTTGAATTTCTACCTGAATTTTAGACTCAGCTTGTCAATTTCTTACAAAATAGTGTACTATGATTTTGATTGAGATTATGTTGAATCTAAACATAAATTTGGGGGAAACTGGCATCTTAACAATATTAAGGCTGGGCATGGTGGCTCATGCCTGTAATCCCAGCACTTTGGGAGGCCAAGGCTGGTGGATCACCTGAGGTCAGGAGTTCGAGACCAGTCTGACCAATATGGTAAAACCCTGTCTCTACTAAAAACACAAAAAAATCAGGTCTGGTGGCATGTACCTGTAGTCCCGGCTACTCGGGAGGCTGAGACAGGAGAATTCCTTGAACCTAGAAGTCAGAGGTTGCAGTGAGCTGAGATTGTGCCACTGTACTCCAGCCTGGGCGACAGAGTGAGATTCAAAAAAAAGAAAAAAGAAAAAAACAATATATATATATATAAACTTCCAACCCACAAACAAGATACCGTCTCTCCATTTACTTAGGTGTTCTTACTCTTCTCTAAGCAATATTGTGTAGTTTTTGTTATATGTCTTTCATATCTTTTGTCTCTTTTTTCTTTCTATTTTATTTTTATTTTTTGAGATGGAGTTTTGCTCTCGTTACCCAAGCTGGAGTGCAATGGTGCAATCTTGGCTCACTGCAACCTCTGCCTCCCGGATTCAAGCAATTCTCCTGCTCTAGCCTCCCGAGTAGCTGGGATTAAAGGCATGCGCCACCACGCCCAGCTAATTTTGTATTTTTAGTAGAGACAAGGTTTCTCCATGTGGTCAGGCTGGTCTTGAACTCCCAACCTCACGTGATCGGCCCTCCTTGGCCTCCCAAAGTGCTGGGATTGCAGGCGTGAGCCACTGCAGCCGGCCTTGTCTCGTTTTTCCTAAGTACTTCATTTTGACGCTTTGGATGTAGTATAGCATTGTTAGTTGCTAGTATGGAGAAATAAAACTCATTTTTGTAGATTGAACTTGTATCTTACAAACTTAGTTCCTCTGGCAAATAGCTTTGTAGATCTAATTGCATTTTCGACATAGACAAATTTGCCATTTATAAATAAAGACCATTTCTTTTCTTCCTTTCTAATCTTGATGCCTTTCTTTTTGGTTTTTATCTTGCCTGATTCCGTTGACCAGAATCTCCAGTTCATGGAGCTATGATGAGAGTGGACCATTAAGCCTGATCCCAGAAGTATGATGTCAGCCGTAAAATTCTTATAGATGCCCCTTAGGAGGTTGAGAGAAGTTCTATTTTATTCCTAGTTTGCTGAGTGGTTGTTTTGTTTTTTTTAAAAACACGTGTGTGTGGCGTCCGTGCACAGCGGCCGCGTTAGTCTTGTCTGTGTCATTCCAATTTCAGCGTGTGCGCTGCCGAGGCAAGCACTTGTTTGTGTCTGTTATTTTTAAGAAAGAAGATCTCAGGCCAGGCATGGTGGCTCATGCTTGTATTCCCACTATTCCAGGAGGCCAAGTTGGGAGGATTGCTTGAGCCAAGGAGTTCGAGACCAGTATGGGCCATATGGTGAAACCCCATCTCCATGAAAAATGTTTAAAAATTGGCTAAGCATGGTGGTGCACACCTGTAGTCCCAGCTACTCAGGAGGCTAAGGGGGGAGAATCAGCCTTGACCCTAGGAGGTCAAGTTTGCAGTGGAATGTGACCGCACCACTGTACTACAGCCTGGATGACAGAGTGAGATCCTGTCTCAAAAACTAATAATAAAATTTTAGGGCTGGGCGCGGTGGCTCACGCCTGTAATCCCAGCACTTTGGGAGGCCGAGGCGGGTGGATCATGAGGTCAAGAGATCGAGACCATCCTGGTAAACATGGCGAAACCACGTCTCTACTAAAAATACAAAAAATTAGCTGGGCGTAGTTGTGTACGCCGGTAATCCCAGCTACTCGGGAGGCTGAGGCAGGAGAATTGCCTGAACCCAGGAGGCGGAGGTTGCGGTGAGCCAAGATCGCACCATTGCACTCCAGCCTGGGTAACAAGAGCGAAACTCTGTCTCAAAAAAAAATTAAAAAATTTAAAAATGACGTCTCACTCCGTTGTCCAGTCTGGAGTGCAGTGACACTCCCAAAGTTCTGGAATTATAAGCATGAGCCACCAATCATAGCTCACTGCAGCTTCCAACTCCTTGGCTTAAGCAGTCCTCCTGCCTCAGCCTCCTCAGTAGCTGGGACTTTCGGTGTGTTGCCATCATTCCTAGCTTTGTTTTTTTTTTTTTTAATTCTTTGGAGATGAGGGTGGGGTGGGGGCATCTCCCTATGTTGCCCAGGCTGGTCTTGAACTCCTAGCCTCAAGAGATCCTCCCACCTCGGCCTCCCAAAGTGCTGGGATTACAGGTGTAAACTACCACACCCAGCCACTGAGTGTTTTTATCAGTAATGAATGCTGCCAACTGTCAAATGTTTTTTGTGCATCTACTGGTTTGTTAATATGGTGAATTACATTAATTTTATAATGTTAAACCAACCTGCATTCCTGGAATAATAAAACCTTGTGATGATGTGTTATCCTTCAAATTTATTTTTGGGACTGATTTGCTAAAATAAATTGAGGGTATTTGCATCAGTGTTCGTGAGAGATGTTAGTCAGAAGTTGTGGGTTTTTCTCCCTGTTTTGTTGTCATCTGGTTTCAGTATCAGGGAATCATGCCCTCAGAGAATGAGCTGGAAAGATTTTTGTATAGAAATAGTGTTTTTTTATTTCTTAATATTTGATAGAGGCCAGGCGCAGTGGCTTACGCCTGTAATCCCAGCACTTTGGGAGGCTGAGGCAGGTGGATCATGAGGTCAAGAGATCGAAATGGTGAAACCCTGTCTCTACTAAAGATACAAAAAATTATCTGGGCATGGTGGCGCGTGCCTGTAATCCCAGCTACTCGGGAGGCTGAGGCAGGAGAATTGCCTGTACCCAGGAGGTGGAAGTTGCCGTGGGCCGAGATCACGCCATTGCACTCCAGCCTGGGTAACAAGAGTGAAACTCTGTCTCAAAAAAAAATATATTTGATAGAATTCACTAGGGAAGCTATCTGGGCCTAGCTTTTATTTGTAGGAAGGGTAATTCAATCTGTCTAATTGACATATGGCTACTTAAATTATCTATTTCTTCTTGTGTGAGCTTTTGTCTTTCAAGGAATTTGTCCACTTTATCCAAGTTGTCAAATTTATTGGTAAATTATTTACGGTTTTCCTTTATCACTCTTTTAATGTCTATGGATGCTGTAGTGAGTCACCTCTATCAAGCCTGAAGTCGGGAATTTGTGTTTTCTCTCTTTCTCCTGATCAGTGTGGCTAGAGATTTAGAAATTTTATTGATCTTAAATAACAATAATTTTTTTTGTTTTTTGAGATGGAGTCTCGCTCTGTCACCCAGGCTGGAGTGCAGTGGCACAATCTCAGCTCACTGCAACCTCTGCCTTTTGGGTTCAAGCAATTCTGCCTCAGCCTCCCAAATAACTGAGATTACAGGCACCTGCCACCACAGCCAGCTAATTTTTATGTTCTTAGTGGAGATGTGATTTTACCATTTTGGCCAGGCTGCTCTCAAACTCCTGACCTCAAGTGGTCCACCTGCCTTGGCCTCCCAAAGTTCTGGAATTATAAGCATGAGCCACCAAGCCTGACCTGATTTTAAATAATTATTTTTTGATTAAGCAATAATTTTTGATTAATTGATTAATTTTCTTTATCTTAATTATTTTGATTAATTGATTAGCTTGATTTTCTGCTACTTGTTCTATCAGTTATTGAGTATGTGTTGTTAAATCTCCAGCTAAAATTGTGAATTGTTAATTTTGTCTGCCAGTTCTTTCTCTTCTTGCTTTATGTATTTTGAAGCTCCGTTTTTGGATGCATAAACATCTAGGATTGCTGTGTCTGCTCAATGAATTGACCTATTTTTCATTATAAAATCACCTTTTTATAACTTTTTTACCTGAAACTTGTTTGTCTAATACTAATATAGCCACTCTAGACATTTATTGGCTAGTGTTAACATAGTATATCTGTTTCCATCTTTTTGCTTTTAATCTATTTGTGTCTTTATATTTAAAGTGGATTTCAGGCCAAGGCAGTGCTGCCTCGTGCCTTATTCCAAGCACTTTGGGAGGCTGAGGCAGGAGAGTTGCTTGTGCTCAGGATTTAGAGACCAGTCTGGGCAACATAACAAGAAACCATCTTTATGAAAGACAAAACAAAAAAGTAAAGTTGAGGCCAGGTTCGGTGGCTGATACCTGTAATCCCAGCAGTTTGGCAGGCTCAGGCAAGTGGATCACTTGAGGTCGGGAGTTTGAGACCAGCCTGATCAACATGGTGAAAACCTGTCTCTACTAAAAATGTCAAAATTAGCCAGGTGTGGTGGTGCATGCCTGTAATCTCAGCTACTCAGGAGGCTGAGGCAAGAGAATCACTTGAACCCAGGTGGTGGAGGTTGCAGTGAGCCAAGATGGTGCCCCTGCACTCCAGCCTGGGCAACAGAGGGAGCTTCCATCTTAAAAAAATAAATAAATAAAAATAAAGTAAAGTTTTTTTTTTTTTTATAGTATACAGCTTGGTCACTTTTAAAATACAATTTAATAATCTTGGCCTTTTAATCTGAGTGTTTAGACATTTAAATTTAATGTGATTATTGATACGGTTATGTTTAAGTCTTAACATATTACTATTTGTGCTGTATTTGCCCCATCTCCTCTTTGTTCCATTTTTACTTTTTTCTGCCTTTTTTGGCTTTCTTTCTTTCTTTTTCCTTGAGACAAAATTTTGCTCTGTCACCCAGGCTGGAGTGCAGTGGCACAATCCTGGTTCACTGCTGCCTCAACCTTTCAGGCTCAAGTGATTCTCTCACCTCAGCCTCCTGAGTAGCTGGGACCTCAGGCACACACCACCACACCAGGCTAATTTTTGTATTTTTATTACAGACAATGTTTTCCCATGTTGCCCAGGCTGGTCTCAAACTCCTGAGCTCAAGTGATCTGCCTGCCTTGACTTCCCAAAGTGCTGGGATTACAGGCATCAGCCACCACGCCCAACCACCTTTTCGGGCATTAATTATTTCTTAGGATTCCATTCCTTTCTTAGCTTTTTAGCTAAAACTTTGGATTTGTATTTCAGTGGTTGTTTTAGAGCACACATCTTTAACTTATCAAAGTCTACCTTTAAGTGTTCTTACACCATTTCACATATAGCATAAAAAACTTAGAGTAGGCAGGGCCCAGTGGCTCATGCCTTGATATAGTTTGGCTCTGTGTCCCTACCCAAATCTCATGTTGAATGGTAATCCCCAATGTTGAGGGAGGGACCTGGTGGGAGGTGATTGGATCACGGGGGCAGATTTCTCCCTTGCTGTTCTCATAATAGTGAGTCCTCACAAGATCTGGTTGTTTGAAAGTATGTAGCATTTCCCCCTTTGCTCTCTATGCTGCTGCCAGGTGAAGACGTGCTTGCTTCCCATTTGCTCTTCCGCCATGATTGTAAGTTTCCCGAGGCCTCCCCAGTCATGCTTCTGGTACAGCCTGTGGAAGGGTGAGTCAATTACACCTCTTTTCTTTATAAATTACACAGTCTCAGGTAGATCTTGACAGCAGTGTGAGAACAGACTAATACATGCCTGTAATCCCAGTGCTTTGGGAAGCCACAGCAGGAGGATCGCTTGATCCCAGAAGTTCAAGACCAGCCTGGGCGATGTGGCAAAACCCCATCTCTACAAAAAATACAAAAATTAGCTGGCCATGGTGGTGCACACCAGTAGTCCCAGCTACTTGTGGGGCTGAGGAGGGCAGGTTGCTTGAGACTGGGGAGTCAAAGCTGCACAGAGCTGTGACTGAGCCACTGGTCCAGCCTGGGCAACAAGTGAGACCCCGTCTCAAAATAAAACAAAACTTCTAATAGTATGTTTCCATTTCTTCCTTTCCAGTATTTACGCTATCATCGTGCATTTACTTTCATATAAACCCCACGGCAAATTCTTCTTATTTTTGCTTAAACCATCAATTACTCGATCTAGCAATCCCTTCTGGGTATTTACCCAAAAGATTTGAAATCCGTTTGTTGAAGGGATGTCTGCACCTGCACGTTCATTGCAGCACTATTCACAATAGGTAAGTTATGAAATCACCGTGGCTGGGCTCAGTGGCTCACACCTGGAATCCTAGCACTCTGGGAGGCTGGGACCAGCAGATTGCCTGAGCTCAGGAGTTCAAGACCAGCCTGAGCAACACTGAAACCCCTTCTCTACCAAAGTACAAAAACATTAGCTGGGTGTGGTGGTGCATGCCTTTCCCTACCAGGGAAGCTGAGGCATGAGAATTGCTTGAACCCAGGAGGTAGAGGCTGCAGTGAGCCAAGATCACACCACTACACTCCACTGTGGGCGACAGAGCAAGACGCTGTCTCCAAGAAAAAAAAAAAAAACAGAAAGAAAGAAATTACCCTGAGTGTCCACCAACAGATGAACAAAGAAAATCTGGTGTATGTATACAGTGGAATATTATTCAGTCATTCAGAAGAAGAAATTCTGTTATTTGTGACAATATGAATGGAACTGGAGAACATTATGCTAAATGAAATAAGCCAGACATAGAAAGACAAATACCACAGGTTTTCACTTACATGTGGAATCTAAAACAATTGAACTCATAGAAGCAAAGAGGGTGGTTACAGAGGCTGGGAGTGTGGAGAATGGGGAGGTGAAGAGTACAAAATCTCAGTTACAGGAGAAATACGGGTTTTTTTGTTTGTTCGTTTTGAGACGGAGTCTTACTCTGTCACCAAGCTGCAGTGCAGTGGCTCAATCTTGGCTCACTGTAGGCTCCACCTCCCGGGTTCAAGCAATTCCCCTGCCTCAGCTTCCCGAGTAACTAGGACTACAGGCGTTCACCACCACATCTGGCTAATTTTTTGTATTTTAGTAGAGACGGAGTTTCACCATTTTGCCAGGATGGTCTCGATCTCCTGACCTCGTGATCCACCCACCTCTGCCTCCCAAAGTGCTGGGATTACAGGCGTGAGCCACGGCGCTGGCTGGAGTTTTTTTAGTTCTATTATGCAGCATGGTGAATATTTTTATTAATGGAATATTATAATTTTTTAATTACTAAGAGAGTAAAATGTAAATGTTCTCACCACACAGAAACATGTTAAGCATTTGAGATGATGCATATGCTAAGTAGCTTTAGTTCAGTTTCTGCACATTGCATTCATAAATCATAACATCACCTTGTACTCCACAAATGCAGATAATTGCAAATTGCCAATTTACAAAGTCAAAAAATTACTTGATAGATAAGTGTAAATAATAAGAATACTTACGTATATTTTTCCGTGCAGTTTCCATTTCTAGTGCTCTTCATTCCTGTGAGTATCTCCAGTTTTTCTCGCATCATTTCTTTCTGCCTGAAGCACTTCCTTTGACATGTTAGTTCTCTATCTTGTTTTTTTCTTTTGAGACAGAGTTTTATTCTTGTCTCCCAGGCTGGAGTGTGCGATCTCGGCTCACAACAACCTCCACCTCCCAGGTTCAAGCAATTCTCTGCCTCAGCCTCCTGAGTAGCTAAGATTACAGGCATGTTCCACCACGCCCAGCTAATTTTTGAATTTTTAGTAGAGATGGTTTCACCATCTTAGCCAGGCTGGTTTTGAACTCCTGACCTCGTGATCCACCCACCTTGTCCTTCCAAAGTGCTGGGATTACAGGTGTGAGCCACAGCAACAGGGCAGAGCCCACGACAACAGGGCGGAGCCCACAGCAACAGGTCGGAGCCCACAGGAGCTCAGCATAGCCACTACAGGCAGGCAGTGATTAGACTGCCTCCTTGCTGGGCAGGACAGTGCAATGGATACTCATAAATAAGGCCCTAACTCCCCGGGACAGAGCACCTGAGGAAAAAAAGGGGCTTTATGAGTTCTGCTGCAGCAGACTTAAACGTACCTGCCTAGCAGCCCTGAATGAACAACAGAGCTCACAGCTCAGCACTTGAGCTCCTATAAAGTACAGACTGTCTCCTCAAGTATAAAGTACAGACAGTCTCCTCAAGCAGCTCCCTGCCCCCCGTATATCCAAAGAGTCACCTCACAAAGGACCAATTAGACTGACATTTGGTGGGCATCATTCAGGGACAAAGACAGCAGAAGAAGAAACTGGTAGCAACCCTCACGGTTCCGCAGCTGCTACAGGTGTACCCCAGGCAAGCAGGGCCTGGAGTTGACCTCAGCAGTCCTACAGCAGTGGGGCCAGACTGTTAGAAGGAAAACTAAGAAACAGAAATACTTCATCATCAACAATCAGGACGTCCACTCAGAGACCCAATGGGAAAATCAGCAACTACTCAGATGACAGGTGGATAAATCCACAAAGATGGGAAGAAACCAGCGCAAAAAGGAGAAAAACACCCGAAACCAGAACACTTTGCCTCCTACAAGGGATCACAACTCCTCACCAGCAAGGGAACAAAGCTGGATGGAGAATGAGTGTGATGAAATGACAGAATCAGACTTCAGAAGGTGGGTAATGAGAAACTTCTGTGAGCTAAAAGAACATGTTCTAACTCAATGCAAAAAAACTAAGAACCTTGAAAAAAGATTTGAGGAAATGATAACAAGAATGGACAACTTAGGAATATGAATGAATTGAAGGAGCTGAAAAACACAACACGAGAACTTCATGAAGCATGCACATGTTTCAACAGCTGAGTTGACCAAGCAGAAGAAAGGATATCAGAAGTCGAAGATCAATTCAATGAAATAAAACAAGAAGCCAAAATTAGAGAAAAAAGCGCAAAAAGGAATGAACAAAGTCTCCAAGAAATGTGGGACCATGTGAAGAGACCTAATGTATGTTTGATAGCGTACCTGAATGTGATGAAGAGAATGAATCCAAGCTGGAAAATACTCTTCAGGATATTATCCAGGAAAATTTCCCCAACCTAGCAAGGCAGGTCAATATTCAAGTCCAGGAAATACAGAAAACACCACAAAGATATTCTGCAAGAAGAGCAACCCCAAGGCACATAATTGTCAGATTCACCAGGGTTGAAATGAAGGAGAAAATGCTAAGGGCAGCCAGAGAGAAAGGTCAGGTCACCCACAAAGGAAAGCCCATCAGACTCACAGCAGATCTCTTGACAGAAACCCTACAAGCCAGAAGAGAGTGGGGGCCAATATTCAACATCCTTAAAGAAAAGAACTTTCAAACCAGGATTTCATATCCAGTCAAACTGAGCTTCATAAGCGAAGGAAAAATAAAATACTTTGCAAACAAGCAAGTACTCAGAGATTTTGTCACCACCAGGCCTGCTTTACAAGAGCTCCTGAAAGAGGCACTACATATAGAAAGGAACAACCAGTACCAGCCATTCCAAAAACATACCAAATGCTAAAGAGCATCAACAAAATGAAGAATCTGCATCAACTAACGGGCAAAACAGTCAGCTAGCATCAAAATGGCAGTATCAAATTCACACATAACAATATTAACCCTAAATGTAAATGGGCTAAATGCACCAATAAAAAGACACAGACTGGCAAATTGGATAAAAAAAACAAAACCCATCGGTGTGCTGTATCCAGGAAACCCATCTCACATGCAAGGATACACAAAGGCTCAAAATAAAGGGATGGAGGAAGATTCACCAAGCAAATGGAGAGCAAAAAAAAAGCAGGAGTTGCAATTCTTGTCTTTGATAAAATAGACTTTAAAGCAACAAAGATCAGAAGAGACAAAGAAGGACATTACATAATGGTAAAAGGATCAATACAACAAGAAGAGCTAACGATCCTAAATATATATGGACCCAATACAGGAGCACCCAGATATATAAGGCAAGTTCTTAATGACTTACAAAGAGACTTAGACTCCCACACAATAATAGTGGGAGACTTTAACACTCCACTGTCAATATTAGACAGATCAAGATCAACCAGACAGAAAATTAACAAGAATATCCAGGGCTTGAACTCAGACCTGGAACAAGCAAACCTGATAGACATTTACAGAACTCTCCACCCCAAATACACAGGATACACATTCTTCTCAGCACCACATCAAATCTACTCTAAAATTGACCACATAATTGGAAGTAAATCACTCCTCAGCAAATGCAAAACAACTGAAATCATAACAAACAGTCTCTCAGACCATAGTGCAATCAAGTTAGAACTCAGAATTCAGAAACTAACTCAGAACCACACAGCTTCCTGGAAACTGAACAACTGGCTCCTGAATGTTGACTGGATAAACAATGAAATGAAGGCAGAAATAAAGAAGTTCTTCGAAACCAATGAGAATGAAGACACAACATACCAGAATCTCTGGGACACATTTAAAGCAGTCTCTAGAGGAAAATATATAGCAATAAGTGCCCACATGAGAAGAGTGGAGAGATCCAAAATTGACACCCTAACGTCAAAATTGAAAGAGCTGGAGGAGCAAGATCAAAAAAACTCAAAACCTAGCAGAAGACAAGAAATAACTAAGATCAGAGCAGAACTGAAGGAGATAGAGACATGAACAACCCTTCAAAAAAATCAATAAATCCAAGAGTTGGTTTTTTGAAAAGATCAACAAAATAGACAGACCACTAGCCAGACTGAAAAAAGAAAAGAGAGAATAACTAAATAGATGCAATAAAAAACGATAAAGGGGAAATCACCACAGATTCCACAGAATCATCATCAGAGAATATTACAAACAACTCTATGCACATAAACTAGTAAACCTGGAAGAAATGGATAAATTCCTGGACTCCTGTGTCCTCCCAAGCCTAAACCAGGAGGAAGCTGAAACTATGAATAGACCAATAACAAGGTCTGAAGTCAAGGCAGCAATTAAGAGCCTACCACACAAAAAAGCCCAGGTCCAGACGGGTTCACAGCCGAATTCTACCAGACACACAAAGAGGAACTGTTACCATTCTTTCTGAAATGATTCCAAATAATCCAAAAAGAGGGAATCCTTCCCAAATCATTTTATGAGATCAACATCATCCTGATACCAAAACCTGGCAGAGACTCAACGAGAAAAGAAAACTTCAGGCCAATATCCATGATGAACATTGACACAAAAATCTTCAATAAAATACTGGCAAGCCGATTGCAACAGCACATCAAAAAGCTTATCCACCATGATCAAGTAGGATTCATCCCGGGGATGCAAGGCTGGTTCAACATACACAAGTCTATAAACGTAATTAACCACATAAACAGAACCAAAAATGAAAACCATATGATTATCTCAATTGATGCAGAGAAGGCCTTTGACAAAATTCAACAGCCCTTTGTGCTAAAAACCCTCAATAAACTTGGTATTGACAGAACATATCTCAAAATAACGAAAGCTATTTATGACAAAACAACAGCCAATATCATACTGAATGGGCAAAAACTGGAAGCATTCCCTTTGAAATCTGGCACTAGACAAGGATGCCCTCTCTCACCACTCCTATTCAATATAGTACTGGAAGTTCTAGCCAGAGCAATCAGGCAAGAAAAAGAAATAAAGGATATTCTTATAGGAAAGGAGGAAGCCAAATGGTCTCTATTTGCAGACGACGTGATCATATATCTAGACGACCCCACCATCTCAGCCCCAAAACTCCTGAAACTGATAAGCAACTTCAGCAAAGTCTCAGGATATAAAATCAATGTGCAAAAATCACAAGCATTCGTCTACACCAATAACAGACTTAAAGAGAGCCAAATCAAGAATGAACTGCCATTCACAATTGCTACAAAGAGAATAAAATACCTTGGAATACAACTCACAAGGAATGTAAGGGACCTCTTCAAGCAGAACTACAAACCACTGCTCAATGAAATAAGGGAGGACACAAACAGATGGAGAAACATTCCGTGTTCATGGTTAGGAAGAATCAATATCGTGAAAATGGCCATACTTCCCAAAGTGATTTACAGACTCAACGCTATCCCCATCAAGCTACCATTGACTTTCTTCACAGAACTGGAAAAAAAACCACCTTGAACTTCATATGGAACCAAAAGAGAGCCCGCATAGCCAAGTCAATTCTAAGCAAAAAACACAGCAGGAGGCATCACACTACTGGACTTCAAACTATACTACAAGGCTACAGTAATCAAAACAGCATGGTACTGGTACCAAAACAGAGATATAGACCAATGGAACAGAACAGAGGCATCAGAGGCAACACAACATATCTACAACCATACAATTTTTGATAAACCTGACAAAAACAAGCAATGGGGAAAGGATTCACTGTTTAATAAATGGTGTTGGGAAAACTGGCTAGCCATGTGCAGAAAGCAAAAACTGGACCTCTTCCTGACACCTTACACTAAAATTAACTCCAGATGGATTAAAGACTTAAACATAAGACCTGGCACCATAAAAACCCTAGAAGAAAATCTAGGCAAAACCGTTCAGGACATAGGAGTAGGCAAGGACTTCATGAACAAAACACCAAAAGCATTGGCAGCAAAAGCCAAAATAGACAAATGGGACCTAATCAAACTCCACAGCTTCTGCGCGGCAAAAGAAACAGTCATAGAGTGAATCGGCAACCAAAAGAATGGGAAAAAAATTTTTGCAGTTTGCCCATCTGACAAAGGGCTGATATCCAGAATTTACAAAGAACTCAAACAAATTTACAAGAAAAAAACAAACAAGCCCATTCAAAAATGGGCAAAGGATATGAACAGACACTTTACAAAAGAAGACATACATGAGGCCAACAAACATATCAAAAAATGCTCATCATTACTGGTCATCAGAGAAATGCAAATCAAAACTACATTGAGATACCATCTCATGCCAGTTAGAATGGCGATCATTAAAAAATCTGGAGACAACAGATGCTAGAGAGGATGTGGAGAAATAGAAACACTTTTACACTGCTGGTGGGAGTGTAAATTAGTTCAACCATTGTGGAAGACAGTGTGGCGATTCCTCAAGGACCTAGAAATAGAAATTCCATTTGACCCAGCAATCCCATTATTGGGTATATATCCAAAGGAATATAAATCGTTCTACTATAAGGACACATGCACACGAATGTTCATTGCAGCACTGTTTACAATAGCAAAGACCTGGAACCAACCCAAATGCCCATCGATGATAGACTGGACTGGGAAAATGTGGCACATATACACCATGGAATATTATGCAGCAATCAAAAACGATGAGTTCGTGTCCTTTGTAGGGACATGGATGAATCTGGAGAACATCATTCTCAGCAAACTGACACAAGAACAGAAAATAAAATACTGCATATTCTCACTCATAGGTGGGTGATGAACAATGAGAACACATGGACACAGGGAGGGGAGCACCACACCCTGGGTTCTGTTGGGGGGAATAGGGGTGGGACAGCGTGGCGGGGGGAGCTGGGGAGGGATAGCATGGGGAGAAATGCCAGATGTGGGTGAAGGGGAGGAAGGCAGCAAATCACACTGCCACATGTGTACCTATGCAACTATCTTGCATGTTCTGCACATGTACCCCAAAACCTAAAATGCAATAAAAAAATTGATTAATTAAACAAAGAACGAATCTAAAAGCTAGTATTTCTGTAACTGGTTTATAACTACACATTTTGTTTTCTATATAATGTAAGACCCTAACATATTTTAAATCATTGTCAGTTTATGTTTTGGGGCATAGAATGTATAAAGGTATAATTTTATGACACCCACAACCATAAGAAAAGGAGACAGAGCTGTAAACGAGCACAGTTTTTGTGCTGCGCTGAAGTTGACCTGGTATAAATTCAAACCAGAGCGTTAAAACTTTAGGATTTTGATATGATTTGGCTGTGTCCCCACTTAAATATCATCTTGAATTGTAGTTCCTATAATCCCCATTTGTCTCGGGAGGGATCCGGTGGAAAGTAATCGAATAGTGAGGGTGGTTACCTCCATGCTGCTGTTCTTGTGACAGTGAGTGAGTTCTCACCAGGTCTGATGGTTTTATAAGGGGCTTTTCCCCCTTTTGCTCAGCACTTCTCCTTGCTGCCGCCATGTGAAGAAGGGCATGTTTGCTTCCCTTTCCACCATGTCTGTAAGTTTCCTGAGGCCTCCCCAGCCATGCTGAAGTGTGAGTCAATTAAGCCTCTTTCCTTCACGAATTGCTGTCTTGGGTATGCCTTTGTTAGCAGCGTGAGAACGGACTAAGATTGTTCAACGTAACGCTACTGTAACATCAAGAAAGTAGCTGTAGAATACACACAGAAGAAAACGAGAAGAAATTCGAACATTTTGCTATTTAGAAAAACTTCAACCAAACACACAAAAAAAGCTCCCAATGCAGGACACGAGGTCCAGAAATGCTATAAGCACGTAGAGCAGAAACGGGAAAATGACAGCAGTGCATCTCTCCCTGTGCACTGGAAGACATCGGCCCTGGATACTCTTGTCCAAAACGCACAACTTGGATCTACTCAACAGGAAACATCAGATAACCCACATGGAAGGACATTCTGCAAGTCAAGACCACAGAAAGCAAAGCAAGAATGAGGAACCAAAAGACAAGACAACTGGACGCACCCTGTGATCTTGGACTGGCTGCGGGACTGGGGGAAAGGCATGTATCAAACTGTAGTATTGTGTGGCTGGTGAGTTTCCAGATTCTGGTAACTACCAAACTGATTATGTAAGAGAATGACCACTTTGGAAATATACATGGACGCACTCAGGGGTGCAGAGGCAGGGTGTTTCTAATACACTCTCGCATGATTCAAATCATCCGCATTATTCTTAGGGTCTGTATTTGTGGGCTCACCTCTAGCTAAGTTTATTTGTAATGCCCAAATCAATACTTGGGCCCTTCTATGTGCATTTGGAAGCTGGTGCAGACACAGAGTGGTGAAAACTTGGCATCCCCAGAGACCAAAGTCACCTGCTGATGTGAAGTAGTCAGCACTCATCTCCCTGATTCAGCTCTCCGACCCGTAAATAAGAGTCCTTTTCACGGTCTATTTAGTGCCCTGTTTTTCACAGTTTTGTGCTTTTTGTTGGTGATTTCACCATTTAAAATGGCCCCTGTGCAATGCGGAGGCTGCCTAGTGTTGCCACCATCAAGAAGACCATGTGTGCCTTTGGGAGAAAACACACGAGTTAGACAAGCTTCATTTAGGCATGAGTTCCAGCACGCATGGCTGTGGGGTCAAGTCAACGGATCGATAATATGTATTAAACAAGGCATATTTAGGCCAGGTGCAGTGGCTCACATCTGTCACCCCAGCACTTTGGGAGGCCGAGACAGGTGATCACCTGAGGTCGGGAGTTTGAGACCAGCCTGGCCAACATAGTGTAACCCCGTCTCTGCTAAAAATACAAAAATTAGCCAGGTATGGTGGCAGGCACCTGTGATTCCAGATACTTGGGAGGCTGAGGCAGGAGAATTGCTTAAACCCAGGAAGCGGAGGTTGCAGTGAGCAGAGATCGTGCCACTGCACTCCAGCCTGGGCAACAGAGTGAGACTCTGTCTCAAAAAAAGAAGAAGAATGATAATAAAAATCAATAAATCAGTAAACAGGGTATCTTCAAACAAAAGCACACATTTTTTGTGAAAAGGTCATGTATTGACCAGCTGATGAAAAGGCTGCAGCCAGAGGCTCGCAGGTGCCGGGCCCTGCCTTCCTAAGGGCAAGGGTCCAGCATGTGCAGCAACTCTGTGGTAACTACTGTGAAGAAGGACAGCGTACATAGTTGGTGAATTTGAATAATGAGAATGTGGGAGTTTCTCATACTAGCCTTTTCTTCCATTAGTTTGGAATTATATAAAAATAAAACATTACCCCCAAAACAGGATTGTATCACTCCTGGGTTCTTGTTACACTTGGAATAAAATCCAGGGCCTTCAGCAAACACTGAGAGGCTCCCACATGTTCCAGCTTCTGCCTTTCCTCCAGTTGCACTTCTTGCTCACTAGCATCTAGGGTCTCCCGGCACTCTCCAGGAGAGCACACAGCTCTCTCTCACCTCTGCATTCACTTGTCCTTCTGCTTGGGACACTCAAATCCTTGACATGCCTGGATGTCATGTCATCCTTCTCATCCATTAGGTCTCAGCTTCCATATCATCTGCTGATATCAGCCACTCCATCTAAGGGAGGCGCCACTCACCGCCTCGGCTGCCAGCTGACTTCTCATCCTCCTCCTCACAGGTTCTAATTCTTTTGTTTTTTTGTTTGTTTCTCCTCTCAGTCAGTCTCACTCTGTCGCCCAGGCTAGAGTGCAGTGGTGTGATCTCAGCTGTGTCGCCCAGGCTGGAGTGCAGTGGTGTATTCTCAGCTCTGTCGCCCAGGCTGGAGTGCAGTGGTGTGATCTCAGCTCTGTCGCCCAGGCTGGAGTGCAGTGGTGTGATCTAAGCTCTGTCGCCCAGGCTGGAGTGCAGTGGTGTGATCTCAGCTCTGTCGCCCAGGCTGGAGTGCAGTGGTGTGATCTCAGCTCTGTCGCCCAGGCTGGAGTGCAGTGGTGTGATCTCAGCTCACTGCAACCTCCGCCTCCCGGGTTTAAGTGATTCTTCTGCCTCAACCTGCTGAGTAGCTGGGATTGCAGGCGTGCACCACCACACCCAGCTAATTTTGTACTTTTAGTAGAGACAAGGTTTCACCATGTTGGCCAGGCTAGTCCTGAACGCCTGACCTCAAGTGATGCACCTGCCTCAGCCTCCCAAAGTGCTGGGATCACAGCAATGAGCCACCGCGTCCAGCTCCTAACTCTCTTGATGCTTTGTTTATTTGGTAACTGTCCCTGGCCCGCCTTGGGCTGCGTTCCCATGAAGACAGGGGTGTTGTCTCTCAGCCACCACTGTTCCCCCAGGGTCCAGCTCACCACAGGAGCATAGTCACGTAGGTAGAAATTGAGAATGAGACTCTGCCTGGAAGAGGGATTAGCTAAACTTGGATCCACTGAGCACCCCTGGGCTTGGGAGCAGAGCTGTCCCAGAAATAACCCCTGTGGAGGCTGAGGCCATGGTTGGTAGAGATGAAAAGGTGGTGATCGGGCAGACCCCATGGAAGGCGTCTAGTCTGACCCACCGTGCCTTCAGCCCCACGCCTGGCAAAAACCTCCGTGGAGCCTCCACAGGGATGCTGAGTGTTGACGGAGACAGTCTCACAGTGCTGAAGAAGGTTCCAGAAGCTCAGTGCCCAGCGCCCCACCTCCATTTTCCTAGGCTGCTCTCTCCTCCAGCGGGGCCTTCTCCACTCTCAAGTTGTTCGTCTCCTCCTCAGCCACCGTCACCCTCAGTGATAACCTTGCCTCCTTCCTCACAGAGAAACCAGATGCAAACAGAAAGCAACTTCCTCGTCCACCTGCTGCCCAGCCCCTGAAGTGTCCATGTTTACCCCACAAGTGACACCCTTGCCTCTCCTGCCTAGCACAGCTCTCCCTCCGAACCCCCGACGCCGGCGGGCTCCTAGGCCTCCTGGGTCCCCTGCTCCTCCTCCCAGTGCTCTCTTCTTTATTTTCAGCCTCTTTGTCTCCAACAGGCCCATCTTGGTTAAAAAACAGACCCTGAAACAAGGGTTTGGGAGCCAGGAGGTATTCCAGGAAGTGAGGAACTGGGCAGGGGAGCAGAAAGTTCCAGAAAGTGCTTTAATGAGTAGGTCTCACCACTGAGGAGTGAATAGGGCTCTCTCCTGCCAGTGACACCTGAGGAACCATGTGGAACTCACCGAGGAATTGTCCCCCAGAGGTGGAGCTGATGGGCTGCTGGCGGCATCACCTCCTGGGCATGGCTGGGCTGTGCCTGCTCCCTTGTGGCCAGAGAAAGTCCCCGGGCAGAGAAAGGAGAGGCCACCCTAGGAGTGGGGATGGTCGGTGTGCTGGAGGCTGCTGCAGCGGCCGCAGGACTCAGGCGGGCCAAGAGCAGTGGCAGCCTCTGTGCCAGGCACACACCCACCCGAGAGGTGTCCGCCTCCTCCAAGGGCTTCTCCTTGGGCTCCACGAGCAGTCGTCTTCCTCTGTCTGCCTGTGAAACCAGACCTCCCTTAGCACTGCGTCCTAAACGCTCTTCTCTGTCTACATCCTCCTGCTGAGTTGCCAAGGCCATTCTCCGGTCATCTACTTTGTATAGAGAGGGAATTGGCCCTGGGTTAGAACACGCAGAGGCTCATGGGCAGGGTGAGTGGCTGCCTGGCTGATCAGGGCCTGAGTGTGGAAGATTGGGGACAGGCTAGAGGCAGGTACAGGGACATGGGAGTGGGCACAGAGCGCACTTCAACACCCACCAGCTTGCATCCACACAACCAAGTAGAGGCAGGGACCCAGCCAGTTGCCATCAGCCAGCCTCAGGCCTCAACCACCCCAGCGCAGGCACACTGGGCACGTGACTGTGGGATCATGGATATGTCCTAAGTCACTCCGTCCTGCAGCAGCTGACATGAAGGGTGATAGGATGGCCTGGCAAAGGCATGGCTGAAGAGTCGGGGTGGAGGTGACAACTTTGTGAAGATGGGACGCCAGCATCCAGACAGTCTATACATTTTTTTTTTTTTTTTTGAGACAGAGTCTCACTCTGTCACCCAGGCTGGAGTTCAGTGGCATGATCTCAGCTCACTGCAACCTTTGTTTCCTGTGTTCAAGCAATTCTGCCTCAGCCTCCCGAGTAGCTGGGACTACAGGCAAATGCCACCACACCCAGCTAACTTTTGTATTTTTAGTAGAGATGGGGTTTCACCATATTGGCCAGGCTGGTCTCGAACTCCTGACTTCATGATCCACCCACTTAGGCCTCCCAAAGTGTTGGATGAATGACCTGTATATGGCTCTATGACCCTGGTAAGAAGATGTGTGTTCAAATACCAAGACACGGAAGCAGGGGTGGCCTCCGTAGCATCATTCCAGTGACTCACTGGGAGAGTTTGTCTTTCCCTCCTCCACCGCCCTGAGCTCTGCAGGGGTAGAGGTTTGTGGTTCCCAAAGGGGTAAAGCCTCTACCAGGTGACACAGGATGAGGCTCACTGAACCATAAGCCATATCTGCCATGTGGGCACCTTGGGCTTCTTGTGTCACGTTCCAGCAAATGAGAAGAGGAGTCAGCAACTTGTTGGGGGTAAGGACCCCCAAGCTTCAGGAGACAGGGCACCATCACACAGTGGGGCAGGGGGGCCTGTGCCTGGTGTTCAGGGGTCCACTTAGACACCTCTTGACACTCTCTTGCCTGTTTTTTAATGCCAAATAGCCAAATGCAGAGCCTCAGCCTGAGGAGGACGTGGTGACCAGGGCTGAGGATCTAGGGTCATACCACTAAGTAAGCCACCAAGACAGGCCCAGCAGAAGTGCTGGCTGAGGGGAACCTAGACTAGACGGTAAACGGAGCCTGCTAATATCAGTCGTGTTCTGAGACCCGCTGCAGTGGCAAGGGGTGTTTGTCCCACTCACCTTCCCTTCCAGGTTTCCCCTGGGAAGAGAGATGCACGTGAGTCCTGCAGGAGCTGTCCCAGAACTTACATGGAGAAGCAGATCCACACAGCCACAAAGGGGTGGGCTGTGGCGGATGCTCTGCCACACCACTCGCATCCTCCCTTAGAAGCGGGAGGCCCATCAGCCAGCTGCTGCGATGCCGTTGGCAGGCAGCCCCCTTCAGGGACGGCCTCAGCTGATGCGGGCTACCCCGCATCACGAGCGCTGGGACACGCTCCCTTCCCAGCGGGCCTGCATCTGAGAACAGATTGGCCTAGAAGTGCAAGAGCTACCTCATCTTCAGAGCTCCCCATGGGGGCTGGCATCCCAGGTCAGCTTCTCCCTCGGCCCAATCCTGCTTGCCTCCCTTCCATTCTCTTCCAAAGGCATGATCCCAAGAGCAGCCTCGAACCAACTTCCTGCAAGTTCTCTGCCTCAAATTTAGCCTCCTGGAAACCCAACCTGATATAATACTGTACGTCAACATTCGTGATGGCAGAAAGAGCATGGAGTGAAAAATTATGGATGTCGATGACTGCGTTGAGAAGAGTTCAGAAGAATAGAGCTCCGAAAGTAAAGACGTTTAACGGTAGTTTTTCTGTCTTATTGCAGACATCGGCAGTGCCGGTCCACTTCCCTTCAGCCCCGCTACTCTATGCCACCAACCCTTCCAGCTGTAAGCACCTGCCCCTTAGCTGCATAAGCCTGCAATCCCAGGGAGCCGCCCTGATCCCAGGACTGGCAGAAGTGGTGGATCAATACCCCAGCTCTCTTGCCTCAGTTGGAGAACACTGAAGCACAACCCCACGGTTGCCTGGAGGATCCCAGCAGGATTGACCAGAGTTGCCTGCAGCAGTAACCAATCATGAATATGCCCTCTGTTCTGGCTTCCTCCCCCTCCCTGTCTCAGCTGCTTCCCTACTGGTGCTTCCGGGAATCATATTCTCAGGGTCTGCTTCTAGGGGACCTAGCCTGAGACAGCTGGTATCAGTCGTGGGCCTAGGAAGCAGGCCCTCAAGAAGGGCTCACTTGCCAGCCAGAGGGTCATCAGGTGCCCACTGCTGATGAGCGAGGTGGCGATCGCCCTGGCCCGCTGTAGCCTCACAGTGCTAAGATGCTCACGTGTTGAGGTAGGGCACAGGCGGGAAGGGTGCACGGGCCTGAGCTGCTCCTGCACCTGAGTAGCAAGGAAGCAACAGTAGCCACCAGGATGGTAGAGAGGATGGCAGTAGCGAGCTGACGGCAGACTGGAGACGAGAACCGCAGACCCCACAGCTGACTCTTAGCTCACGGAAGAATGCCATGGCCAGAAAGCCCCCAGGATGGCATTTAAAAGGACCCCATCCAGCTGGGGGCAGTGGCTCACACCTGTAATCTGAGCACTTTGGGAGGCTGAGGCAGGCGGATCACCTGAGGTCAGGAGTTCAAGACCAGCCTCGTGAACATGATGAAACCCGTTTCTACTAAAATTGCAAAGATTATCTGGGTATGGTGGTGGGCACCTGTCATCCCAGCTACTCGGGAGGTTGAGACAGGAGAATCGCTTGAATCTGGGAGGCGGAGGTTGCAGTGAGCCGAGACTGTGCCCCTGCACTCCAGCCTAGGGAACAGAGCGAGACTCCGTCCCCAAAAAAGGTAAAATAAAATAAAAGGACTGCATCTTCTGCAATAAGAAGACAGAATATGCTAGAAACTGACGTCCCACATGGGATTCTAACAGTGTCCTCCTGCAAAGGAGGTGGGAGTCCCAGCCCTGGTGGCTCATGCCGCACTGTGCGGGGCACACTCACACCCTGTCTGCACAATAGAGGGCTCAGCGCGCCAGCTCTGTCACTAAGGCTGTGTGGCCCCAGGTAAGTCACTCCGAGCCTCAGTTTCCCCATCTGTAAATGCAATCACAATATTTTCTATCAGAGCCCTGCCCAGTGTGTGGCACGCGGTGGAAATTCAGTGAAGTGGCTGCTGTTTTGTCTTTTAAAAAACTGGGAAAATGCATGTAATATAAAATTTGCCATCTCTATCATTTTTTCTGTTTGAGATGGAGTCTCACTCTGTTGCCCAGGCTGGAGTGCAGCAGCGTGATCTCGGCTCACAGCAACCTCTGCCCTGCCAGTTTCAAGCAATTCTCCCACCGCAACCTCCTGAGTAACTAGAACCAACAGTGCCCTAGCTGAAGAAACAAGATTATTCAGGTTCCTCCTCTGCATCTTAAACCTGGAACCCGTACCGTAAACCTGGGTCATTCTCAGAAGCAATGTCTGAGAAACACCCAAGACATTTGCAAAAGTTGTAAAATTTGCTTGGCTGCAAGAAAAGTCATGGGAAAAACGGAAGTTTTCATTGAGCAGTAGTATTTTTCCACATTATTTCCCTCTTTTTTGAGTGCATAATTTGCATGCAGTGACTTGCACGGACTCTAGATTTACAGGCCTGGGCACAGAGGCTCACATCTGCAATCGTAGCATTTTGGGAGGCCGAGGCAGGAGAACTGCTTGAGCTCAGGAGTTCAAGACCAGCCTGAACAGCATGGTGAAACCCCGTCTCTATTAAAAAAAATTTTTTTTAATTAGCCAGGTGTGGTGGCAAGCGTCTGCAGTCCTAGCTACTGTGGAGGCTGAGGTAGGAGGCTCACCTAAGCCCACGCAGGTCGAGGCTGCAGGGAGTTGAGATCACACCATTGCACTCCAGCCTGGGTAACACAGTGAGAACCTATCTCAAAAAAAAAGAACTTAGATTTACAGTGAGAGAATTTTCACAACTTACGCACCCCGGCAACAGCATACCTTAAAGATTCTCATGTCCCCTCGTGGGCAATCCCAGCTGCCCAGAGGCTATGACCCTTTGGATTCCTATCACCATAGATGAGGATTTTTCTCTTCCAGGACCTCATTGTTTGGAACCCAACTATTTCTACTGTCTGGTTTCTGACATCTTCGTCTCAATGTAATGTTTTTGGAGTTCATCTACGATGTTTGTAACAGCAGTCTGTTCCTTTTTATTTCCACCACGTGGAGAGACCACAGTTTGTCTATCCATTGTCTATCCAAAGGGTTGGCATTGGGTTGTTTCCAGTTTATGGCTATTATAAATAAAGCTACCACAAATAACTGTAAAGGAAGAAATAAAGAGAGTGGGAGGGAAAGAGAGAGAAAGAAAGAAATAGAGAGAGGAGGAAGAAAGAAAGGATGGGAGATGATGAGGAATGGGATGTGCACATCCTCTTAACGTACCTCTCCACAGAAAACTTGTTTACTACAGTAGGTTAGCAGGGGAGCTGCCGATGGGGAAGGCTGGACACCCCTAAACCACATTACAGGTGGCCCAAGTGGACATCACCTGTAATGGGTCAAATCAAAACCCTGCACAACCTGGTAGAAAGCCATACCAGGAACACAGCGTCATTCTTGTGACATTCCTGCCAGAGATCCCTGACCTTAATCTAACCATGAGGAAACACCCAAAAGCCTAAACTGAAGAGCATACTACAAAACAATCGGCCTGGGCCAGGCACAGTGGCTCACACGTGTAATCCCAGCACTTTGGGAGGCCAATGCCGTGGATCACCTCAGGTCAGGAGTTCGAGACCAGCCTGGCCAACATGGTTTAATCCCTTCTCTACTAAAAACACAAATATCAGCCGGGCATGGCAGCATGTGCCTGGAATCCCAGCTGCTCAGGAGGCTGAGGCAGGAGAATCGCTTGAACCTGGGAGGCGGAGGTTGCAGTGGGCTGAGATTGGGCCACTGCCCTCCAGCCTGGGCAACAGAGTGAGACTCCGTCTCAAAAAATAAAAAATAAAATAAAAATAATAATTGGCCTGTAACCTTCAAAAGTGTCAAGGTCACGCAAGATGGGAAACAATGAGGAACTGACCCCAGGAGAAGGAAGCTGAAGAGACGTGGCCACCAGAGCTCCCCTGCTAACACGAACACTGGAAAAACCTGAACGGGGTTTGAGCATGAAATGGCAGCAACATAACAATGTTAACGTTTTTAGTTTTGATCAGTGTCCTCTGGGTTCGTAGCAGCAATCCCAGAGAGAAGACACTACACTTTAATGTATTTGGAAGTAACGGAGCACCCAGGAAGTAACTTACAGTTTGATGGTCTAGGAAAAAAAAATTTGGTAATGTACTCGGAACCTTCCTGTATACTTGAAGTTATTAAAAAATAGGCCAGGCCGGGCGCGATGGCTCACGCCTATAATCCCAGCACTTTGGGAGGCCGAGGCGGGTGGATCACAAGGTCAAGAGATCGAGACCATCCTGGTCAACATGGTGAAAACCCACCTTCTACTAAAAATACAAAAATTAGCAGGACATGGTGGCGCGCGCCTGTAGTCCCTACTCGGGAGGCTGAGGCAGGAGAATTGCTTGAACCCAGGAGGCAGAGATTGCGGTGAGCCGAGATTGCGCCATTGCACTCCAGCCTGGGTAACAAGAGCGAAACTCCGTCTAAAAAAAAAAAAAAAAAAAAAATAGGCCGGGTGCAGTGGCTCACGTCTGTAATCCCAGCACCTTTGGAGGCTGGGGCGGACAGATCACTTGAGGCAGGATTTCTAGACCAGACTGGTCAACATGGTGAGACCCCATCTCTACTGCAAATACAAAAGAATTAGTCATGTGTGTTGGTGCACACCTGTGATCCCAGCTACTCAGGAGGCTGAGGTAGAAGAATTGCTTGAACCCAGGAGGCAGAGGTTAAGGTGAGCCAAGATCATGCCACTGCACTCCAGCCTGGGCATCAGAGTGAGATGCCATTAAAAAAAAAAGAAAGAAATTATTATTACTATTATTTTTGTTTGTTTGTTTTGAGACAGAGCTTTGCTCTGTCACCCAGACTGGAGTGCAGTGGCATGATCTCAGTTCACCGCAACCTCTGGCTCCTGAGTTCAAGTGATTCTCCTGCCTCAGCCTCCCGAGTAGCTGGGACTACAGGGGTGCGCCACCACACCCAACTAATTTTTGTATTTTTAGTAGAGACCAGGTTTCACCATGTTGGCTCGACTGGTCTCAAACTCCTGGCCTCAAGCGATCTGTCCACCTCGACCTCTCAATGCTGGGATTACAAGTGTGAGCCACCATGCCTGGCCAGAAATTATTAAAAATTAATAAGATACAGCTCCCCTGGCCCAGCTGCTGTTGGTCCTCTCTGTGTTTGCTTCTAGAGAGGGCTGGTTAGGGCTGAGTTTTATTTGGAGAGGGGAGATAAAAAAGGATGTGTGATGGAACCCCAAAAGAACAACATCCTCAGAGACAGGGAAATTTTCCTGGTGCCTGTCTCACTGCCCCAGAGGGGCGCTGAGCACACAGCCCCCAGGGCCGCCAAGAGCTGGAACGCTAAGCACCTGGTGGGGCCCCCAAAGCAAGCTTGGGCCCCCTGAGTCCGGGGAGGGGCTACAGAGCCCCTTGCACCTCCTTTCATTCTCGTAGCAACCCTGGAAGGTTGGTATTATCTTTCCCGTCTCCCTCCCTCCCTTCCTCCTTTCCTCTAGCAAAAGCATAGGAAGCCTCGACACGGCGTCCCAAGGGCCATGCAGAATGCTGGAGACACAGCAACGAATGAGACAAACAAAGCTCCCTGGCCTTGAGAAGCTGACAATCTAAAGACAGAGTCACCCCTAGGATGAATACTGAAAGATACAGAATGCTAGAGCTGCTGTATGTGCTAAGGAGAAAGAACCCTGAAGCCATGAAGGAAGAATGAAAACAGGTCCTGGCCGGGCGGGCGCAGTCGCTCATGCCAGTCATCCCAGCACTTTGGGAGGCCGAGGAGGGTGGCTTAGCTGAGGTCAGGAATTCGGGACCAGCATAGCCAACATACTGAAGCCCCGTCTCTACTAAAAATACAAAAATTAGCCCCACAAGGTGGCGCGTGTCTATAATCCCAGCTACTTGGGAGGCCGAGGCAGGAGAATCGCTTGAACCTGGGAGGCAGAAGTTGCAGTGAGCCAAGATCACACCACTGCACTCCAGCCTGGGTGTCAAGAGCAAAACTCCGTCTCAACAACAACGGCAGCAAGAACAAGCCCCTAAGAAAGTAGGTCCCGGACCTGAGCAATGGAAGGGTACCTGATGGAGAGCTGGAAAGGCATGGGGAAGGGCCTTTGCTTTCCGGTGTGTCCCCAGTTTAGCAGTGTTATATTTAAAACACCTATTAAACATCGAAGTGGTGGTGTCTTATTTCAGAGAAGTCCAGGTTGGAGAAAGAATTTGAACAGCTGAAACATATAAACAATTGTAAACCTATAGAGGAGCTTAATAAGGCAGGTCCAAGGAATGGATCTTTTCACAGGTGAGGGAATGGTGTATCGACAGGCTACATCATTTGCCCAAAATCCCATGACTGGTAAATTGCAGAGCTGGGATTCAAACCCAGGTCAGACTGGTGCTGACCTCTGTTGGCAGCTGCTGTTGACCAGGGGTCTCAGGTGTGTCACTTGACCTCTGCTGGCAGCTGCTGTTGACCAGGGGTCTCAGGTGTGTCACTTGACCTCTGCTGGCAGCTGCTGTTGACCAGGGGTCTCAGGTGTGTCACTTGACCTCTGTTGGCAGCTGCTGTTGACCAGGGGTCTCAGGTGTGTCACTTGACCTCTGCTGGCAGCTGCTGTTGACCAGGGGTCTCAGGTGTGTCACTTGACCTTTCAGTGGCTGTTTCTTTCTTTCTTTTTTTTAAATCGGAGTCTTGCTTGTTGCCCAGGCTGGAGTGTAGTGGCATGATCTCAGCTCATTGCAACCTCCACCTCCCGGATTCAAGTGATTCTCCTGCCTCAGCCTCCCAGGTAGCTGGGATCACAGGCGCATGCCACTATATCTGGCTACTTTTTGTATTTTTAATAGAGATGGTTTCACCATGTTGGCCAGGTTGGTCTCAAACTCCTGAGCTCAGGTGATTTGCCTGCCTCAGCCTCCTGAAGTGTTGGGATTACAGGCCACACCTGGCCTCAGTGGCTGTTTCTTCATCTATTCAAAGAGAGTGGCAGTGGAGGGGCAGGTGGAAGTGAAGAATGGTGCCGGGGGTAGTGGTGCTCAGGAATGTGACCAGGAAACCTGCCAGCCACCCAGAGGGTGGGGGTCAGCCCGGTATGCTCCATTTTCCCTCTGGTTGCAGACACCTGCTTCCATCAGAGCAGTCCTAGCTTCCGGGCAGGGTGGGGACCGGGGCAGACGCATGTGCAGAGCATGAAAGCCAACATCACTTTACGAGAAGTGACCTGCCTCCAACCTGGAATTCTGGGTCAACGTGACCTGTGGGCTCTCCCAGTAGGCACAGGATCAAGGCAAGTGAATCCCTGCCATCCTGTCACTGGGTGAACCTGGCACTTGAAGAAAGGGAGTGGAAGAGCACAGCAGGGTGGGTGGCACTAGGCTGGAGCGCCCCTGGACACACCAGAGCCAGCCCTGCTAGGGAGACCAGAATAGACTCCGTGGCCTCAGTCAGTGCCCTGGAAGGCGTGCCACTCCCAGGCCAGCTCCAGGCTAAGCTGGCTCTCCTGGCCAGCCTCACCGTACTTCCGGGGCTGGCCGGGCCCCTTCCGCTGACTCGGTCTTTCTTTAGAGCTGTTAATCCCTTTCAGTCAACCAAGCTGGGTGGGGGCCCCCTAGCTTCTGTGGCTTAGCTCTTCCACTTTGGGGTGTCTAGAGGTCTCACAGGGTAAATGCCAAGGGCTTTGGTCACACAGGGACTGGGCAGGTGCCTGACCACCTACTTCCTGCTCTCCCTCCCCTGCCAGCTGGCAGGAGGAGCCTCCAACTGGCCTCTCCTGTGGGAGTCTCCCTAGGGAGGGCTCTTCTGGGCTGTGCCCTCCGCCCAGCTCAGCCCTGGCTTCCCTGAGCCAGGACCCCCCTAAAGGTCTCAAGCCCCCTGTACGGCTCCACCAGATCCTGAACACCAACTCAGCTCTGCCAGGAGCCCTGGCCCACCCCGGGACTCTCAGCTGAGGCTGGAAGAGCAGCTGGCAATGCAGAGGAACTGAGGGAGGAGTGGACAGCAAACTGGGAGCCTGGGAGCAGCTGGGCTTACATTTGCTCATCTGTATCCCTGCCAGGCTGTGGGCCCAGCCTCGCAAGGAAATGCCAGAACACTTGGCTTGGCATCGGGCAGTGAATGCATGGAAGTGCCTACGTTTTGGGAGTATGGGGGCTTTACAGGGCTCAGGATTTGGTGTTCAGCCTGAAGGGCATGTGGAGAGCACCTCTATGCTCTGGGTGGGCTCTGGAAAGCTGGGGGTGGGGAGGACATCGGCTTTGGGGGCTCTGGAGGGCTGCTCAGGCATAGCTGGACTTGGGACCTGAGACCAAGGTCGACCTGGTGACAGATGATCTTTCCCTAGTGAGCTCACCTCCCGTGGGTATTCGGTGTTTCTGGGGTGCAAGTTGAGTACTTGGAGCCAGGCACTATGAAAATCTCAGAAAGTTTATGATAAACCAGAAACCCAGAAAACCAAAGCAATCAGTTGTTAGTTCCATCTGCAAAGACGAACGCGGCAGGGCGGATTCTGCTGCCACAGATGACACTGCTTTTAGTGAACAGGCAGACAGGAGAGGTGCTCGGGCTGTGCCCACCACCAGAGGGAGGGACCTGCTCATGGGACAAGTGAGGGCAGTGGGAGGAGCTCTGGTTTTGAAGATGAGACCCGCTTCTTCCTCCATCAGCGTTTGCCCTCAGCGAGTCACCGTGCCTCAGTTTCCCTCTGTGGAACGCGGTAAAGAGCCTCGTGTCTACCAGCCAAGGTCAAGGTGGAGGACGAGGGCAAATGAGGGAGGCGCTGTGCACCAGTGTTAGTTGGACTTAGCCCAGTCCTGTGTTGGGTGATCGTCCCCGGCCTCCATTCATCATCCTTTGCGGAGGACGATGGCCCTGCAGCCACAGGGGAAACCAAGGCAGGCTGGGGTTCTCCCTGGCAGCTGAGCTGCCTGCCCTGCCCGCCTCCTCTCCGTGGCGAGTGCAGCCTCTCTCCTCTCCCACGGCGCACTGGCTGGTCCGACTGTCGTGCATTTCCTAACCACCCCCTTTCCCCAACACGCTCCAATTCACCCTCCATGTCTGCGCTTCCTCAGGGCACCTGCAGGCACCGAATTCAACGCATCTGCACGCCTGTGCCAACCTCAACTTCTCGCAGGTCCTCCGCACCCGCTTCCTGATTTAGTCTGTATTTTTCACCCGAGTGCTGGAGGAGGCCTCCGGCTCGAGCCCTGACTACTTTCATAGAGGTCACCGAACCCCCCGTGCCTCAGTTTCCCTAGCTGTAAAGGGAAATCCACATGGCCCCCTCCTCCGAGGGTCGTGCTGAGGCGTGAGACGGAGGCTTTGCGAGGGCCTGGGCAGCCCCGCAGGTCGGGCGCGCGCTCATCGTTGTTGTGTTGTCTGGGCTGCAAGACTGATGCCCACGCAGGCTTTGTAACCCCCAGCTCGCAGGGGCCCCCTCAGGATCTCCCCGCCGACCCGGGCTCCCAGAGGAGGGGCCGCAAGGCCGGCGCGCAGGGCCCACCCGGAGCGGAGCGGAGCGAAGCAGATCGAAGCGCGGCACGGGGCGCACAGTGGGTGCTGGGGGCCAGGCCGGGCCGCGCCCGCTCCCCTCCCCGGCACGCTCCGCGCAGGAACGTTCAGGCTGCCCACACGGTCTCAGGGTCTATCTGCTGCCAGCGACCCCCATTCCCACAACAAAGACGGTCGTCTGCCCGGGTCCACCTCCCTCTGAGCAACCGGGACGCGCAGCAGCTGAGGAGCGTCCCCGTTCCCCCGGGCGGCAGCCCAGTGGGCCGGCTTCAGAGCCGTCCCTGGTAGGTGCAGGTGTGCGAGCACCCAGGTCAGCCCGGGCCCCGCCGGGACAGGGACCGGGAAAGAGGCCGAGACGCGGTCGCGTAAAGACCGGACAAGGCCCTAAGGTGGCGCCCACGGGGCGCCGGCAACACCGCCTCAGCCGCGATTTAAAGGGCAGTGAGGGCGGAGGGATACCGGCCGCCGACCGGCCGGCCGCGAATCCCTCCGCCGCGAGGGGAGGGCACGGCTCGCGCTGAATCGCCCTTTGTCCCTCCGCCGTCGGGAGCGCCCGGCGCGGAACTCGCTCCCCGCGCGTGCCCGCGTCCCGCACAGAGCCCAGTGGAAGCGCCGCGGCGGCCAGGCCGGGCGGGAGGCGCGTGCACGCAGTGGCGGCCGCGCGGCACGGTGTCCCTCCGCCGTCGAGGCCGCGGCCTCCTTTTCGTATCCTTCCACCGTGCCCGGGCGGGGTCCGGGCGGCTCACCGGGGGCGGCGACGCGGCGGCGGTGCGGGTGGCGGGGCTGCGGGGAGATGAGGTGAGGACGCCGAGGGACCGGAGGCGGCACCGCGCGGCGCACGGACCTGGGACTCGGAGTCCCGAAGCCGACGGACGCGTTCCGTACGGACGGCCGTGCGCGAGGCGGAGGTGAGGCCCCGGGCGGCGGGGCTTGGGGGCGGGCGCCGGGGGCGCGGCGAGCTGAGACCGAGGGCGCGGGAGGCGCGGCGGCGGCGGCGGCCACCGGGTGGGGGCGGGGGGCTCGGCCGCCGCGGGGACTCATTTTTCCCGTCAGCGGAGGGAGCGGGCGGTGCTGCGGCCCGCGCCGCCATCTTGGATTTTACTCTCCATTTTTCTCTGGAATTATTTTTGGTGATTAATTTTCTGAGGGGACCGGGACTTGGGGCCCGGCGGCGCGGTCCCGCATCGCAGCTGCCGGGCAGCGGGGCGTCGGACGCGCCCCGAGGAGGAGCTGGGCGGCGCGGACGGTGAGTCTGGGGAGGGGAGGCGCCGGCGCGGGTGTGCGGGGGGCGGCCTCGGCGCCGGGGCGGGCGGGGGCGTGGGGGGCCGCGGGCCGGGGCCGGTCGCTGGGCTGCGGGAGCCGGTGGCGGGTGGGGCTGGGGCCGGCGCGAGCGGCCGGGCGCGGGGGGCGGGGCTTCTTCCGGGCCGGTGCGGGGCCTGCAGTGGTGGCCGCAGCCGGAAGGGAGCAGTAGCGGCCGCCGGGCAGCGTCGGGGCCGGGCCCGCGGCCGCACGAGGGGAGCAGCCCCGCCGCTCGCGATTGGGGGACTCTGTTTTCCCTGTTCTCCAATGGGCAGCCGTGAACCGTCTCGCCCAATCTGCTCCCACTGCCGCGCTGAACTTTTTGTTTTTGTTTTGGCTCGAGCGCATTTCGGAGCCCTCGGGAGCCCGTCCTGCAGCCCACCCTCCTCCCCGACGGCGCCCCCGGCCGTGGCTCGGCGTCCCCGCGGCCGCTGCTTCCCCTCTGTGCTTTATCCGCTCTTCCTTCGTCCCCTGGTGTCTGTCTGTCCTTCCACTTATCCGCGGATGATGTGCACCGTTGCCACCTCCGCCTTGAAAGGGGAACAGGCAGGTTTTCACAATGACAACTCGATCCAACTTGCTGGATTCGCGTAGAAACAAGTTGGGTGCTGAAAAATTCAGTCTGGGTTTATAGGGTCCGGGTCCGGAGCAGTAACTTACGATCTGCCAAGTAGTGCAGCGTTGGGGATACTGGGGAGGCGATCATGTGTTTTTTGAAGTTAATATTTAAGAATTTGCCAAATGAAATTTACCTGGAGTGGAGATTGTTTTCCTTAGAATAGTGGGCAGGTGAATTAATTTGATTGATTGTGATTCTTCGTGTTTTTTTTAGATTTAAACCAGTTTGACACAAAGTGTAGGTGAGGATGGCCTTACAGGTTCCAGCTCTGCTGGGTGGGATCTTCAGAGGGAGCAGTTGCCACCTATAACTTTCTTCCTCTAGTCTTTAATTTTGAGAACACGCCTATAATATTGGTGATTAGTAGTAAAAACATATTTTGAAAAGGGATGAGGAAATCCTTTTTGCCTGAAATAATCACAGATACTGTGTGCATGTTGAAATACATAAATTGCTACTTGCTGTAAATACAGATTTATTGTGTACCTGAAGGTTTAGCAATTTGAAGCGCAGGTGTGGCCCTGTCTCTCTCGGAGCGCCTTATAATCCCGGGATGAGAGTCTGCAAACGCTCTAATCCCGACGTCTGTGGAAACTTCAGCCCGTTTTTCACTTTTTAATCTCTAAGCATCTACATTCTGGTTCATCTCCCAGGCTCTGGCTGCACTAGCTTCCCATGCCTGGTCCCTGTCGGCCGTGCCCTGCCCGGCATTCCTCCACCCCTTTTCTCCACCCCCGTACACACACGTCCTTGGGAAAGGCCCCGTGAGAATGTTGCCACCTGATGAAACCTACACACACACACACACACACACAGAGACACGAGTCTCTTGTTATCTGGTCCGCCCAGGAGCAGGTACAGAGTAGGTACTCATAGACACTTGATGAATGGGTTCATGCATTAATCTCCAAGTTGTCAAGCTTAATAGTTTGAATTAGTTTTTCAAAATAAATCCACTTTGTTATTTACAAGCATCATTATTTTTTAAAAACTGAGTTGGAGAGTGAAGGGAATATGATAGATACTTCTTCAAGCAGAGAGTAGGACTTGATTCTTTATCCGTAATCTTTGAAACCAAGCTGTTGCATCATTTTCCAAGTGCTCTCGCGCCTGTGTTTTTCATCTGCCTTCCCAAACACCCTGAACTGTTCATTGTCGTAGCAGACGCCGGTGGGCAGTACTGGGGAAGGTGGAGGTGGATGGAGAGTAGCTGCTTCTGAGAGGGAGAGGCGCGTGAAGGAAGTGTCCTGGTGTCTGCGTGTCTTTCAGCAGGGAGTTTGGTGGGTAGAGGAAGTTTTTGGTGATTTTTCTCTTGAGTTATTTGAAAATGGGATTGCATCAATTTGTAGGTTTATAGGGCATGGATATGTGGCCAGGTTGTGGGATAGAGATTTGTGTGTGTGGCATCTGAGCAGCCCTCTCTCGACAGGAATGCCCTTTCCATGGCTTACGGACCAAATCCTTTCAGATAAATCGTCGCAGTCCGGTTATTTCGTGTTTCTGTGTACCATGTCTGAGCTTAACTTTGTCTCCAGTAGCAAAATCCTTCTCCTTGGGCAGGAGTTCCAGGACTGCGTCAGCCCTAGAACACTGATGGTTAAGAATCTTCCGCACACTTGAACCACAGGGCACATGTGTCTTCACTCCATCACCCTGTTAGCTCCAATACTGCGTGCTAAGTAAATGCAGGGAGTGATCCATCATGTGTGTGCATGGGGTTGATATGGGGCTAGCTGGCATCCAAATGAGACAGACTTGAACACCAGGCTATCTTCTAGGGCTGCATACAAAATTATGACTGCTGTATGTAATTTTAGGAATAGTTGAAGGACCATGGAATAAGAATCAACACCATTCTCTGCTCTGTCACTATTTGTATAAGTCATTGAGAGGACCTAGTCTCTCTTCGTCTACAGAATGACCCAACAACCTCTGAGGTCACTTCCAATCCAACATTCTACTAATGCTTCATCTTTTACCCTGTACTACCATCCTGTTTTCTCCTGAGAATTATTTTAGTCACATTTTGACACCTCCTAATTATCTCAGTTCATCTGCATGTTTCATGTAGTTTACCTCCTTTTTTTGAAATATCATTATGAGATAATCAAGTGGGTTTTAGAATTGAAAGACTAGGGTGTCAGTGGCCCCCAGAGCTTGATTGGGGGTCTGTATGGCTCTTACAATGCCAGTTGCATCTCTGCGAGCTAAGTTTGTCTATTATGATAGCATGCTAAAGAAGACGGTAAGCGGATCAAGGTATCATTTGCTGGTGAGAAACCTCTAGGTGGTACACGCTCAAGCACTGGAGGAAGCCCCAGACTTCAGATTAAAGATGAAGGTTTTAGACCCAGCCTTACCACTTAGTAGCTAGCACTTTGAGTTTAGGAAAGCAATTTGTTCTGAGTTTAGCCTCCTCATTGTAATACTAATACCTGTCTCACCTCACAGGGTTTCTGAGCTAGTGAATCCCGAGTCATGCATGTTAGGGTGAACCAGTAGAAACCTAATGCATGTGTTCTGACACCTGTATATCTAACTTGTGCCACCTTTATAGCAATGCCTGGCCAGCAGATCTTTAATGGCACTGGGATTGCCTCTCAGGCCCTGTGCAAAAGGCCTCTTCAGTGAATGGTCATTGTACTTCCTATTCTGTGCTTCTCTACCCTGTTCTCAGGTAACTTCTCCCCCCACACACATGCTTCCCTTTGATTTTGGTCCCTGGCTCCTGTAGTAGCCCTGACTGATTTTCTTGAAAGTAGACGCTCTCACGCGCCCTCTAGTGTTCCCTGGACATGACCAGTATTCCAGCACCACGAACAGTGCCTGGTGGCTCTGGTAGTCTCCGTAAGTTTGTTGAACTGAGTGGATTCTAGGTTTGCCCGACGAATCATTTTGTCTGTCTGATTTGTATAACAGGGTTGAAATATCTGATACATTTTAATGATCTCTGAGGAGTATTTTTATTTTCGAGGAAATGCTTATGTTGCATCATATGGAGAAAAAGATATTTTTAGTAAGAAAAGCAGTTTGCTCTTAGGAAGCTGGAGCTTTCCTCATTGAGAAGTAGAGGGGGGCTTGATCCTTCAGCCATTGAGCCAGTAGCACCGTAGGAAACTCCGCTTCTTTCTCCCCCATTGGAAAGGAAGCAGACGTCATTTAGGGTCCTGAAGAGTTTAGAGGAAATATTTGTTTGCTGCATATAAATAGGGACCAGGAGGGGTTTTGACCCAAAAAACGTAATTTTTTTTTTTAGACCGGGTCTTGTAGCCTCCCAGGCTGGAGAGCAGTGGTAGAATCCTGGCTCACTGCAGCCTCAATCTCCTTGGCTCAAGCACTCTTCCCACCTTGGCATCCTAAGTGCTAGAATTATAGGATGAGCCGCCATGCCTGGCCTCATTTTTATATTTACAATTTTGATGTATTTTTTCCTGATCATCCTATCTCAAGTCCGTTCTCACATGAGTCTCTCTCTCCTGACCAGCAGGTTGGCAGCATTCCAAGTACAAAGGCCCTGTGGTGGGAAGCTACCAGGCTGTTTCCCTTCCCTTTGTGTAAGTGCTCTGACCTCCATGCAATCAGAAACCATGTCTGTCTTGTTCTAGAGTTTTACTCTTCAAATACGGGGCAATGTGTGCTGAAAAATTTGTTTGGGGCCTGGCATGGTGGCTCACGCCTGTAATCCCAACACTTTGGGATTTTTTGGGAGGCTGAGGTGGGTGCATCACGAGATCAGGAGTTCAAGACCAGCCTGGCCAAGATGGTGAAACCCCGTCTCTACTAAAGATACGAAAATTAGCTGGGCATGGTGGTGGGCACCTTTAATGCCAGTTACTGGGGAGGCTGAGGCAGAGAATTGATGGAACCCAGGAGGCAGAGGTTGCAGTGAGCTGAAATGACACCCCTGCACTCCAGCCTGAGTGACAGAGCGAGACTCCGTCTCAAAAAAACACTTTTTTTTTTTGTTTGGGTCATTATTATGTTACTTTTGAGATGGAGTCTCGCTCTGTCACCAGGCTGGAGGGCAGTGGCGCAATCTCGGCGCACTACAACCTTCGCTTCCTGGGTTCAAGCTATTCTTCCGCCTCAGCCTGCCGAGTAGCTGGGACCACAGGCACGTACCACCACCCCTGGCCATTTTTTTTGTATTTTTAGTAGAGACGGGGTTTCACTGTGTTGGCCAGGATGGTCTCAATCTCTTGACCTCATGATCTGCCCACCTCGGCCTCCCAAAGTGCTGGGATTACAGGCGTGAGCCACCGCACCCGGCCTGTTTTATAAGATAGTAAGAGTACAGAGTCTCTCAGCCTGGGCCTGGCTTCATTTGGTTTTCTAATTCTCTAAGTTTTGTTCTCGTGTAAAATGGGGTATGGTAGTATTGCATGTGGGTTAAAGGGCTGTGGTGTATCTTCTTTTATAGGGCTGAAAATAATCTGTTTGACCAGCCACACCACAAACTAAACTTTATTATAACACAACCTGCAGTCCTTCTGAATGTTTAAGATGGGAGGTATAGTTTGGCATGATTTTTTTTTTATTTGAGACGGAGTTTTGCTCTTGTTACCCAGGCTGGAGTGCAATGGCGCGATCTCGGCTCACTGCAACCTCCGCCTCCTGGGTTCAGGCAATTCTCCTGTCTCCTCAGCCTCCTGAGTAGCTGGGATTACAGGCACGCACCGCTATGCCCAGCTAATTTTTTGTATTTTTAGTAGAGACGGGGTTTCATCATGTTGACCAGGATGGTCTCGATATCTTGACCTTGTGATCCACCTGCCTCTGCCTCCCAAAGTGCTGGGATTACAGGCGTGAGCCACCGCGCCCGGCCTGATTTAATCATACGTGTCGTTGCCAGAAGTTACATTCCTTCTCTTTGGAACCAGTGCTCAGCCTTGTGTCATAATTATTCTCTTGCACATTTGTTCTCTTTCAAATGGATGAGGTGATGAGATTTTTTTTTTTTAATATGTGACTTGTGGTGGGGAATGTAATGGAAATTTCTACTTGATTAAAGTTTTGTGAAGAGTGTTTTTGGCCTGCTTTGCTTTTGCCTTGGTTGCTTGGAAGGGAAGGGGAGACCTTAATTTGTGAGCAGTTTGTGCTCATTGAAAGCTTGTGCCAAACCCATTATACTGCTGGGTGTTGGTGAGGTTAAATGAGTCGCCTGCTCACGCTGCTGGAGTAAGGATGAAGCTGGGGTGGAACAGGTGCTTTGACTGCAGAGCCACATCCTTAGTCCCTATGTGGGCTGCCTCTGCAAAGCCTGGCAGCTGGAAAACTCAGTGGCCTCTAGCATCCAGCCCAAGAAACACCTTTTGGAAGCTTTTCCTCACACTTGTCCTTGCCCAGTAAGAATCTTTGATGTACTTGTAACTTCTGACAGAAACTGTGGGCTGTAAAGGCTGTACTTACAAACGTTTGACACTAGGTGGCGTTTGTTTCTAGAAACGTGAATGGCTGTTTGGGTCCTAGAGAAAACAGTGAAAAGAAGGAAGGCACCCTTGATTTTATTTCTAGGCACTACTAGGTAAGCAGATGGATCAAATGTGGAGACATGGGGAAGCAGGCATTTTTTGTTTTCTTCTGGAAGTTTTTTTGAGGACTTTCCCTCAACAACCCCATCTGTGAAAACCTTTGTTTTAAAGTATCTACTGAGATGAAGATATGAAGTCTTTCTTACATGAAATCCCTCATCATAAATACATACTGAATGTGATACCTAAGAATGAAGCAGTATTTTCTGTGATAAGGCAATTAGGAGTTTCTTAAATGTCTGGCCATGGATCAGTAGCCAAATAAGTAAGTCTAAGGATTGCGAATGTCTGATAATAAACTTAGCAGTAGTTGGGGGTTTGCTGCTTGAAATGTTTTGCTCAGCCATTCGCAGTGGCTCATGCCTGTAATCCCGAGGCAGGCGGATCACCTGAGGTCAGGAGTTCGTTCGAGGCCAGCCTGACCAACATGGAGAAAACCTGTCTCTACTAAAAATACAAAAATTATCTAGGCGTGGTGGTGCAAACCTGTAATTCCCATTACTAGGGAGGCTGAGGCAGGAGAATTGCTTGAACCCAGGAGGTGAAGGTTTCAGTGAGCTGAGATTGCGCCATTGCACTCCAGCCCAGGCAACAAGAGTGAAACTCTGCTTCAAAAAAAATTTCTTTTTGCTCAATGAGAAATGTTAATAGTTTCAGTTTTTATTTTCGGTCTTAATATAAATAGAAGAATGTTCAATCACAGTGCTTCTCAGGAAGATCACAGTTATCTGGCTTAGCCCAGTATGTGAGCAATCAGGTGTAATTAAAAAGCTAGCTCTTATTTTCAAAATCTATGTAACTCAGTAGCTGTATTTTATATCTTCAATTGAAAGACAGTGTATGACTTCAACTATTTATTTATTTATTTATTTATCGATAAGTGAGGTCTCACTCTGTCACCCAGGCTGGAGGCAGTGGTGTGATCTCAGCTCACTTTAATCTCCAACTCCTGGGATTTTTTTTAGACTCAGTCTCAAAAAAAGAAAGAAAGAAAACAGAAATGTATTTTCTCACAGATGTCACTGGAGAAGTGGGCTTGGGCAGGGGCTGACGAGCAGGTTGGCAGCATCCCAAGTACAAAGGCCCTGTGGTGGGAAGCTGCCAGGCTGTTTCCCTTCCCTTTGTGTAAGGATCTTTAACAGTTTGTTAAGGTCATATGTGTTTATTTTGAAAAGTTGAACATATAACTGGTAAAAATTACTGGTGATCTCATTCTCCAGTGTAGTCTCAGTCACTGTTAACCAGTGGTATATTGAATTGTTTTCCTACCAAATTGTAACTGAATTACTTGAAAAATGTTTTCTTTGCTTTTCCGAATAAAAATTTATGAAAGTCCTCTAACAGGGGTAGAACCTACTTCTTACTATTTTTTTGAGACAAAGTCTTGCTCTTTCACCCAGGCTGGAATGCAGTGGTGCAATCTCCTGGGCTCAAGCGATCCTCCTACCTCAGCCTCCTGAGTACCTGGGACTACGAGCATGCACCACTGTACCTGGCTTTTTTTTTTTTTTTTTTTTTTTTTTTTTTTGTAGAGACTGGAGTCTGACCATGTTGTCCAGTCTGGTCTTGAACTCCCGGCGTCAAGGAATCCACCTGTCTCAGCCTCCCTAAGTGCTAGGATTGCAGGTGTGAGCCACCACACCCACCCAGAACCTACTTTTTAAAAATGTGTGTTAATTCTTCTTTTTCAACTACTTAGGGATTGTTTCTCTGCCACTGGATAATTTCTCTTAAGATAAACTCTGCAGACAAGTTTAGCCTGTCAGCTGGCTCCAGGGTTCTTGGTAATGTCACAGAAATTATGTTAAAATTCTTGCCAGTCATTCAGAATCAGTGTTTTAACTTTTTGGCAGATTTTTTTTTTTTTTTAATCTGGGTTTGTATTTAGGATATTAAGCAAAAAAAGTAAAAATGGATTGGAATCAGAGTTATCAAATTGGACCCAACTTCTCAAAAGTCACCCAACAATTTATAATCCCATGAAGAGACCGTGGAAAGAGAAGGCATTGGCATTTGTTGAGGGGCCGTTGTTGTCTGCCATAGAACAGTCAGGGCTATGGGAACTTAGCCCATTTCCTATGAATGAATTCTGCTTTCTTTTGAAACATGTTAAAGTATTGAGGTTTTTGTTTTTTTCTGATTATAATAAATAGGTTCACTGTAAATGTTTGGGGAAAAAATATTTTTAAAAGTTATTCCCCACCCCCGCCAATGGTAGTATTGGTGATTTAGAATGTATCCTGGTGGTACTGGTAGTGGTAGATGTGGTATTAGGATATGATTAGGAGTTTCCTCTTTAAATACAACTTGAAATCATTCTTGAAATATTTTCCCCTTTAAATACGTCTCTTATTTTAGCAGTTTTCCAGTATGTTTTATATTGATCATGAATTGTCTCCCACCCCCACCTCCTTAGTTACGTTTGGTACCAGAATCTGGTGTGTTGCTTTTCCCATCTGTTGATCCAGTGAAACACATAAGGTGAATCTTCCTGTTGATCTCAGTGTTGGGTAAATCTTTTGGGGGAAGTGATGCTGCCCATCTTGGGGCATAATCACAATTGCATTTTCTTATACACAAAAATAGAAGGAGCAAAGCCTTACACAGTAGTCCTCAGGAATTCCACCTCATTCTGCTACTCAGAGTCTGTATTTCCAAACCAGAGAATTAACTAATCTATTCGTTTTTTAAAAATGTTTTTAACACAGATTCTATAAGCCCTCTGAAGTCAGTCCTTCTCAAATTAACTAACCTATTCCCATCACCTCCCAGTCCGTAATTTTAATTTACATTTGTCTTTTGTGGCCTGTGAATCAATCTCTCTCCATTTTTCTCTCTCTGATTCCTTATAGTCCCATCTGTCATGTGTTTCTTAAAGCTCTCTGTCTTCCTCACAAGTATGACATTATGTTTAAGACATTATGTCCATTTTAGAAGTTCTTTGTTGTTTCTGAGCAAGGCTTACAGTTCAGCAACAGCCCATCCTTTTCGTGAGTTCAGACTCATGAAATAAAAGGATTTGCTTTCTGGCCATCTACAGTCCTTGCCCGAGCTGATTACTCGATTCACGGCGTGGTCCCTCGTGTGCTCTCGGTTCTGTTTCTCACTGGTTGCTCCTTTTATGATCCTGTGCTGCTTCTCCTCGTCTTGACCTATACATGTTAAAGTGCCCCCCACACCCAGTCCTTGGATTTCTTTGATCTGCTGATTCCTAGATTCCATTTGATCCCATGGCTTGAAATACCATTAATACTTTGACTCCAAATTTTCAACTTCAGCTTGGAGCTGGACTCCAGAGCCTTGTATCCAGCTGCCAACTCCACTTGGATCTGTAGTGGGCATCTCAAAAATGACTTAAAACCAAAAAAGACCCCAAAAAGGGAAGAAAATATGACCAGAACCAAATTCCGGCACTGCAACCCCTGCCCAAACCAGTCTTTCCATGGTCTTTGTCATATCCCTAAATGTCAGCTCAGTTCTTCACATTTGAGACCTTTCTCTCACACCCACATCCAGTCTGTCAGCAATTCCTGACTATCAGCAGAACCTTGAGAAAAGATCTCGAAGCCAGCTACTTCTTGCCACTTCTGCTGCTGCAGCCAGCACTACTTCTCTGGTTTTATAGTAGTGGTAAATAGAGCACTACTAACTAATAACAGTGTTGTCTCCCTGCATTCTCTTGTCCTAGAAATTCTTAGTAGCTTCATTAGAACTGCTTTTTTAAAGTACCGTGTAGCAGGCTGCCAGCATGGTCCTTTAAAACTCTGCGTTGGATCATGTCACTCCTCTGCTGTCTGTCTCACTGGGAGTAAATGCCCATCTCAGCAGTGGCTTTGAAGCCCTTCTTTCCTGTAGCAGCCTCTCTGACCTCATCCTCCCACTCTCCCCCCATATTTGCCACAGTCACACCAGCCTCTGGACTTTGTGCCTACCCTTCCATTTGTCTAGTGCACTCTTCCTGCCTGGTGCCTCTCTGTCCCCTCACATCCCTTGCTCTCTTAGAAAATAGCCACCATCACCCTCCTACTCCACCTGAAACACTCCCTGCCACCGTAAGTGGCTTATTCCCTGCAAAGGTGCTGACATTTATTCATTAATTTATTATTTCCTAGTGCTTTTTTTCCATTAGAATATAAGCATAGATGAGGGCAGGAACCTTGTTTTGTTTGATGCTGTATCCTGAGTGCCTGCAACAGTGTCTGGAATATAATAGATGTGTAATGATTTTCCTGACATTTTTATATTGGGAAATCAGAACAGAGAATGATTTGTAACTTAAAATGGCAAAAGCCGCAGTTACTTTCCAGCTAATATGCCATTTAAGAAGTGGTCAGTACTTTCTGGAAATTTTTTTCTAACAATTTGGGACAAAAATTGAGGCCATTTTTAATTCTAAATGTAGTCAGGGGCTAACTAGCTCAGAGTGTGCCAGCCAAGCCGTGACCAGGGGGCATTTCCACGTGAGCCAGCTGTGTTCCGTGACAGTCTGCATCCTTGTTTGTCTGTCTGCGTCCTTGTTTGTTTCTTTTCTTTTTTCTTGAGACGTAGGCCTCGCTGTATTGCCCAGGCTGGAGTGCAATGGCCCAGTCAGTCTTGGCTCACTGCAACTTCTGCCTCCCGGATTGATGCAGTTCTCCTGCCTCAGCCTCCTAAGTAGCTGGGATTATAGTGCACACCACCACACCTGGCTAGCTTTTGTATTTTTAGCAGAGATGGGGTGTCACCATGTTGTCCAGGCTGGTTTCTAACTCCTGGCTTCAGGTGATATGACTGCCTCTAGCAATTCTTGTGCCTCAGACTCCCAAAGTGCTGGAATTACAGGTGTGAGATACCTCGCCTGGCCTCCACACAGTGTTTTCAGCCCCTGTTTGTCCATAGTCTACTACAGTATTGACTTGTGTGAGCTTTTTAAAAGCTCATCACTACCTTAAATGGGTAAGCTTATAATCCTAGAGGAAAGATCATGGCAGCAAGACCAGATTCCACACTTAGGAGGGTAGAACAAATGATGACCTGATTGTTAGTAGAATGTATATTCATTTTGAGCTAAAAATTTTTACAGATGTTTCATTTATCGGCTTAAGAAAGACCTTTTGATAGCTTCTATCACATGGACATGTGGAGAATCTCTCTGCTAGGCTACATCCAGACATGTGCAGTGCATTCATACTAGTGAAATTTAGCCACGTTCCGTGATTGACAGAAGTGCCTGTTACACTAAAGTACCTTCAGTTCAGATCATGTCTGTTGACCACAATATAAACAAGACCTCAGGGCACAGGTTTCTTCCGGTTTGGATTATAAACCCACATTTAGTTTAAATTATGTATACAGTAGAGTGAATCTCAGTCTGTGCTCCATGAACTGAACTGAAGTTTGCTGTTACTAAAGTGATTTATTGGTGAACTTTTCCTTAATCTCAGAAAAATGATTGGTTGATAATATAATTTCCTGATTTTTTGTTTCTTACTTTTTCTTACAATATTGTATTCTTCGCCCTAGCATGATAAAATGAATGAATAAGTAGCTTAGAGCAGTAACTCTCACAGCGGAGCTTGCATCACCTGGAGGTCTCATTACCATACGATTGCTGGGCCTCATCCCCATATTTTCTGCTGTCTGTCTCTTAAGTGGACATCTTGGTTGGGACTTAAAGACTCTATAAAGATTCCATAGATAATCTTTCTATTCCATATTTTTATTTCTGTTTCATATAATTACGCTTTATGTCTTATTTTTGAGGAATATTAGGCTCCTGAGAAGCCTAAAAATACATTGACCCTTCATTTATTCATCAGTCGTGTGTTAAATGTAGGCATGTGACAGTTGATTTCTGAAAGGACCAAAAGCACTTTTCCAGGTTCTTGTTCTTTGTCCCTGGAGGGTCAGAACTAGGGGGTGAACCAGAAAGCATAATGGCAAGTGGTAGGGAAGTTAGTGGCCGTAGCAGCTGTGGTTCCTGCCCTGTTTCTGTCAGTGCGGGAGCTTCTCTTACCCACCTTATCACCATGGACATCTCGAGAAAGAGGATTTGAAGAGGTCAGGCAGTATCTTTTATTTACAGTTTTTTAAAAAAAATCCAGAAATGGCCAGGCGTGGTGGCTTATGCCTATAATCCCAGCACTTTGCGAGGCCGAGGTGGGCAGATCACGAGGTCAGGAGATCAAGACCATCCTGGCCAACATGGTGAAACCCCGTCTCTACTAAGATATGAAAAAATTAGCTAGGTGTGGTGGCGTGCACCTGTAGTCCCAAGCTACTCAGGAGGCTGAGGCGAGAGAATCACTTGAACCCAGGCGGCAGAGGATGTTGTGAGCCGAGATTGTGCCACTACACTACAGCCTGGACAACAGAGCAAGACTCCATCTCAAAAAAAAAAATCAAGAAATAGTTTCTATTGTGCGGTTTAGATTACAACCTATTTATTTCATCAGTTGAGTGCCTCTAGGATGTACTGTGTGCTATACTAGATACACCAGGGCCAGAGATAAGAAAAATAGATTCTCAGCCTTAGGAACTCTCAATGAAGGAAGCAAACACTTAAACAATACAGTCACATAAGGGCTTTCAAATAAGTTTTATAGCATAAATATATAACTGGATTTGGCAGTGAAGGTCAAGGAACACTTCCTAGAGGATGTGAACACTGAACTGGGACTTAAAGAAATTAGGGAAAGAGATGGGGTTGTAACATTCCAGGCAGACAGAGGAGAAAGGTGAGAGGCAGCCATGGTGCATTGCCCGTCCCCCCATCCCCCCAGGTGGCCGGGGGAAATGGGTTCTATTTTATTTTAGACAGGATCTTGCTCTGCTGCCCAGGCTGGAGTCCAGTGGCACCATCTTGGCTCACTGCAACCTCTGCCTCCTGGGTTTAAGCAGTTCTTCAGCCTCCCGAGTAGCTGGGACTACAGTCACATACCACCAGGCCCAGCTAATTTTCGTGTTTTTGATAGAGACAGGGTTTCTCCACATTGGCCAAGCTGGTCTCAAACTCCTGGACTTAAGTGATCCACCTTCCTCGGCCTCTCAAAGTGCTAGGATTACAGGTGTGAGCCACCACTCCTGGCCAAAAATTCATTTTATTTAATGACCAAGTACACACACATTTACACATATATAACTAAAACAGTACTGTGTGGGATGCATTGTGAAATATTCTATTCTGTGTTCTTTCATTTTAAAAGAAATTACTGATCACAGCATAGTAAGAAAAAATGTTGCAAACAATTGGTATGTTACAATCCATAATTGCCCTAGTGCATTATCAATACTGAGCTATAATTTTAGGGAAAGTTGAGGAGTCTTGCTCTATAGAATTAGCCCATGGTAGTATTCTGTGTTCTCAGAGGAAAAAAAATTAACATAGCCTTGTTACCATGTATCCGCCCTGGACCTGGTAGGTGCTTTCTGTGTGATTGAATCACCCACCTTCCCAGGCCCTGGAGGTAAGGGAATTACTTGCAGCTATGTCACAGGACCTTGTACTGTGTTTTACAGAAATAACTCTTTTAGGGACATTATTTCATTTGATCTTCGGCAACCCTGTGAAGTAGATGGGGAAAACAGTATCAGCTTCACTTTATGGATAATGAAAGTTAAGGTTCAGAGAGGTTAAATGACTTTCCCAGTTACCAACTACCTATTCTAGTAAGAGACAGGTGGGATAGGAGCCCTCAACAGAAGTTTTCTCCAGACCACATAGCTTCTGAGAGTGTAAGCTAACTTCAAATATAAAATATATTTATATACATTTGCCACGTTTTCCTCATTTTCTTTTTTTCACTCTGTTGCCAAGGCTGGAGTGCAATGGCAGGATCACCGTGGCTTACTGCATCCTCAATTTCCTGGGCTGGAGCCATCCTCCCACTAAAGCCTCCTGAGTAGCTGTGACTACAGGTGCATGCCACCATCCTTGGCTAATTTTTTTATTTTTGTTTTTATTTTTTATATTAGGCTGTCTCTCTGTATTGCCCAGGCTGATCTTGAACTCCTGGCATCAAGCAGTCCTCTTGCCTCGGGCTCCCAAAAGGCTAGGATTATAGGTGTGAGCCACACTGCCTCGCCCATTTGCTTGTTGTTAATGCATCTTTACAACCAAAAACCTAATTCTAAATTTATCATACCAGGTTTGTGCTTCTCTGCCAATGAAAACTTATGCCACAGAGCATCCATTTTTCAGAAAGTACTGTTTCATTGGCTCTTGTCTAAAGGAACATAAGTAATATGAAAGACCATAGAGGTTAAGGAAATTGAAGAAAACAGGATATAAAATGGAATGTAGTCAAGGATTTTAGTCCCTTTAAGCTTTTTCTTTTGTGAGATGGTTCAATGATGGAGAGCTTTAACGTGGATGAAACTCAAAGCTTTTAAAGATCTAAGTCTTGATAAGGTCATTCATACTCAAATCTTGACTGCATTGTGATGGTAGGCTATAATTTTCAAAAACGGCCAGGCACGGTGCCTCACACCTGTACTCCTAGGACTTTGGGAGGCCAAAGTGGGAGGATCACTTGTGGCCAGGAGTTGAGGACCAACCTGGACAACATAGTGAAACCCTGTCTCTACTAAAAATACAAAAATTAGGCAGGCATGGTGGTGCCTGCCTGTAATTCCAGCTACTTGGGAGGCTAAGGCACGAGAATCACTTGAACCTGAGAGGCAGAGGTTGCAGTGAGCCAAGATTGCAACACTGCACTCCAACCTGGGGGGCAGAGCAAGACTCAGTCTAAAAAAGAAAAAAAAATTTGATGCTCTTCCAAAGTGCTAGGATTTGAATGCCACAGTACATATTGTTTTATGTTTTTGTCTGTTAATGTTCCATGAGTTTCTTTAAATGAAGTCCATTTTGGAATTTGTAGATAAGTATTCCACAAAACTGGGCGGGGGGGGGGGATCCAAGATCCAAGGCTCCCAGGAGACCACTGCTGCTCTTTTTCTCGCCTTTCTTCGTTCTTCATACTTCGAAAGTACACTGCTCTTACTGAGTGTGGTGGCTCATCCTAACACTTTGGGAGGCTGAGGTGGAGGGTGGCTTGAGGCTAGGACTTTGAGGCTGCAGTGAGCTATGGTCACACCACTGCACTCCAACCTGGGTGACAGAGCAAGACCCTGTCTCTTAAAAAAAAAAAGGTATGCTGCTCTTGAGTTCTATGCCTTTCTCCTAAATATAAGATATGTAATCATTCATAAGGGGTTTTAATGTTAAATGTGGTAAAATTTAATAATTGGAAAATTCTTAGCTTATAACTGATGTAGAATAGCTACAAGACTATTTAGAGATGCCTACAAGAGAAATCAAAAGACAAGCACGTTAAAAGTTGAATACTATAATCAAATTTAAATAGCGAGGGAACTAGAAGAAAAATTCATGTTAGAAAACAATTGTAAAGCTGTCTTTAGCATTGATCAGAATTTTTTTTTGTTTTGCCTTTCACCTAAGCATGTTGCTCACATGCACATCTTACCCTCCAGTGAACTCACACAGATATTCCTGTAACATGAAAGAGACCTGAGATCAGGTACAAATTAATGTTTTGTTTGTGTTGACTATCATTAAAGGTATGTCCAGGCATGTATTTCTGTGAATACTTCAAAATAATTTATCATTTGCGCTTTTCTATGTGTTTGTGGAAAGGAAATTGACCTTTGTCTGGTGTGAGAATTTGTTGAGCAGCAGAGCTGGGTTCTGCTCATGAGTCTGCTGCAGGCGGATTGTGTGGCTTTAGGCATGTAGCGTCAGTTTCATTTAGAAATTGAAAGAGTTACACTGGTGATCTTAATAGTCTAGTTTATATTAAAGCATGATTCCATAACGAGATGATATTATGAACGTCCAGAGTGTAATGTATAATATCCTCATTTCCAAAGGTCATTATAAATTAAACCATCCCCCACTATTCAAATCATTAGGTTCCTAAATTCAGATAGTAAGGGATAACCTTATATTCCCAAATACAGTAGCTTCTCAGTTTTGTTGCCATCGTGAAGGAATGATGGGCACTACTTTGATACTTGAATATTAGTCCCTTAAAATCTAGAACAGTGAATTCAAGCTAACAACAAAAAGATATGAAGTTCTTTACTCTTTGCTCTTGTCCCTCTGCTAAGTTTTGTTTGTAAGTGATGAGTAGCGAGCATAGCAGTAGTCTCTTACTGTGATGGACAAAGCCTAGCATAGATGCCTTTTCCTAAGCTTTCCTTAGAGAAGAGGAGATAATCACTTCCTTGTAGTTGACTCACCCAGTTCAGAGCATTACCAAAACATGTAATTTGAGCAGATTATAGAGCTGTACCTAGATATCAGTACAACAGGGCGCAAAGATGTTTCTTATTGTTTACTGAAAGAAATATTTGTTGAGCACCTGCTGTTTGTCAGTACTGTTCTAAACACAAGCAAGGAGCAATTCAGAATGAGTCTCTGCCTTCTGTAGTTTACATTCTGATCAGTCTGAGGGCACTGACCAGAGCAAGCATCATATGACTGGGGAGAGCCAAGATTGTCTTTAAAGAGTGGAGACATCAGTTACTAAGTTACAGTCATGCGTTGCTTAATGACAGGGATACTACACATTATGAGAAATGTGAGGTGAGGTGATTTTGTTATCGTACAGACATCATAGAGTGTGTGTCAGGCACGCATTCTAGAAACGTGAGGTGAGGTGATTTTGTCGTCAGGCAGTCGTCATAGAGTGTACTTACACAAAGCTAGGTGGGACAGACATACCTGGCCATTGCTCCTAGGCTGCTAACCTGTACAGCATGTTACTGTACCGACTACTGGAGGTCACACGCAACAATGTTATCTGTGTATCTGAACATATATAAACATAAAAAAGATACAGCAAAACGCAGAATAAAAGATTTTCAAATGGTGAAAAGGGCACTTTTATGAATAGAGAGCTTGCAGGATTTGAAGTTGCTCTGGGTGAGTCAGTGAGTGAGTGGTGGATGATTGCATAGACCGAGTACGTGTATACTACTGTAGACTTGAGGAACGCTGTACTCTAAATTTATTTTTAAATGTTTCTTGCTTCAGTAATTCACCTTAGGTCTCTGTAACTGTTTTAAAGTTTATTTAAAAAAAAAAGTTTCGACTCTTTTATAGTAAGAGCTTAAAATATAAACATGTATTGCCATACAAAAATGTATTCTGGCCACATGAGGCGGTTAACACCTATAATCCCAGCACTTTGGGAGGCCAAGGCAGGATCACTTTGAGGTTGGAAGTTCAAGACCAGCCTAGCCAACATAGTAAGACCCCATCTCTACTAAAAATACAAAAATTAGCCATGTGTGGTGGTGCATTCCTATAATCCCAGCTACTCAGGAGGCTGAGGCAGGAGAATCACTTGAACCTGGGGAGGTGGAAGTTGCAGTGAGCAGAGATTGCGCCACTGCACTCCAGCCTGGGCAACAGAGCAAGGCCCTGTCTCAAATATATATACTTTCTTAGTCAGGCACAGTGTCCCAAAGACTGCTTCAGCCCACAAATTGAGACCAGTCTGGGCAACATAGTGAGACCATGTCTACCAAAAAAAAGTTCTAATTAGCTGGATGTGGTGGCTCCTGCCTGAAGCCCAGCTACTTGGGAGACTGAGTGGGAGGATCAGTTGAGCCCTGGAGTTTGAGACTGCAGTGAGCTATAATCACGCCACTGCATTCCTGCCTGGGCCATTGAATGAGACTGTCTCAAAAAAACAGACAGAAGGACACAAAAATACATTTATTCTTTTCCTTTCTTTTTTGGGAGACAGGGTTGATCTGTCACCCAGGCTGGAGTGCAGTGTTGCAGTCAGGGCTTCACTGCAGGCTTGACCTCCCATCTCAGCCTCTCAAGTAGCTGGAACCACAGGCTCACACCATTATGCCTGGCTAACCTTTTTATTTTCTATAGAGGCAGACTCTTGCCATGTTACCCAGGCTGGTCTCAACTCCTGGGCTCAGGCAGTCCTCCTGCCACAGCCTCCCAAAGTGCTGGGATTACAGGCATGAACCACCATGCCCAGCTGTATTCCAAGTATCTTTATTCTATACATTTTTTTCTACTTTTAATTTTTTAACTTTCTTGTTAAAAACAGACGCAGTCACACACGTTAGCCTCAGCCCACACAGAATCAGGATTATCCATGTCACTGTCTTCTCCCTCTGCATCTTGTCCCACTGGAACATCTTCAGGGGCAGTAACATGCATGGAACTGTCATCTCCTGTGATAACAGTGCCTTCCTCTGGAATATGTCTTGATTAGCCTGCCTGGGGCTGCTTAATAGTTAACTTTAAAAAAAAAAGGAGTAGACTCTAAAGTAACAATAAAAAGTATAATATAGTAAATACTAGACAACATGAATTTTATGAAGTGTATGTCCAGCTCTGTAATAATCTTATGGAACCACCATTGTTTTTGTGGTCTGTCATTGACCAAAACATCATTACGCTGTGAATGACTGTCCTTTTAATATTAAGAATCTTTCTCAAGAGTCTGTTTAGCATGATCTTTCATGTATTTACCTCCCCATTTTGTTTTGTTTTTCATATTTTTTTCTGTTAGGAGAGAACATTGAAATTCTTCTCTGAGCTATTTGAAGAGAGTGACTAAATGCACCTGGGTCAGGCTGTCTGTGGGTATGAAGTGGTTGGGAGAATCCAAGAACATGGTGGTGAATGGCAGGAGAAATGGAGGCAAGTTGTCTAATGACCATCAGCAGAATCAATCAAAATTACAGCACGCGGGGAAGGACACCCTGAAGGCTGGCAAAAATGCAGTCGAGAGGAGGTCGAGCAGATGTATGTACACAGTTCACCCATCAATGTTCTGATTATGCTGCGGGGCAGTAATTCTTTCCAATTTGTAATTTGTATTCTGTTTTCTTCAAAATAATGTTCTGCATTTTCATAATTAACAGTATAGTTCTTTTACTCTCAAAGTTGTATCAATTTTTATTCTCATCAAACAATATATAAAACCCAAATTTAATGCTTCATATAATTATTTTAATCATGCTTTTCTATTACTTTTATATTTTGTAGAATTTATACCTGAATGGTTAAGTCTTACTAAATGTTTAAATTGTTAATTGAACTTCTTACAGGTTAAGCTGTATTTTTTTAATAGATATAAGTATAGGTATGTACTTCTTTGCTAATTTCCACAAATGTTTTGTGGAATAATATGAATAATGAAGCCAACTCTAACTGACATAGTAGAATGGAGGATGGATAGAACTGACTGCCTTAGGGCAGTTTCAGAAATCATTTATTCTATTCATACAGGGTCAACAGTTGTTCGTCCTGACAGTGAAACACTGCTGATAAGTTACTTTATTTCCTTTATACCTGTTGTGGAGAAGAGGCTGCTTTTTGAGAGTTCAGGAAACTGTGGGTTTGGTATGTTTCGTAGTTCTTCTAAAAGTAGTAAAATAACTGAGAGCAAGTGTTACCTAACTAGGCAGCTCTGTGTCCAAACGTATGTCATGTTAAAGAGGACAGCTTTCCAATTTCTTCTTTTTCTAACAATCGAGACACTTTTGAATATCCTTCATTCAAATTGGCATTGGCCTGCTTCCTTAGCCTGGAGTTTTCTCTAGTTTCAGATTGCAGCGGTTCTGATTGATTTCCTTCTTTCCTTTTAGGGGTTTATGTGACTCATTGGGCCCAGGCTACTCTTAACCTTTCCATTTCAGATCAGGTCACTGTTGCTATAGAAAACCAGACAGAATTCCTGCTTGGGACAAGAGTAGGAAGAGCCAAAACTGAATGAGTCATGGACACCACTCAGCCCTGAGGTTGCTGTCAGCATGCACCCTCACCCTGCTTCACTTCTCAGTTAGTGTGAACCTGAAGAATTGAGAAACGTAATGACCACCTCAGTGTGTATTCATTCTGGTCAGTAAACTAGGCGCATCTTAAGCTTTTTAGCAAATCACTGTTGGCCTGCTTTTGTGTATCATAGCGCAAAACAGTTTTAATTAGTTGAATAGTTACAGATACATGAGAATTTAGAAAATGAAGTTGGGGCAGTAGTTGGCACCTGTACTCTGGGCAATTTGGGAGGCTGAGGCACATGCATCACTTGAGTCAGGTGGTTGTGAGACCAGCCTGGGCAACATGGTGAAAACCCGTGTCTCTACAAAAAACTTAGCTGGGCATGGTGGTGTATGCCTGTGGTCCCAGCTACTTGAGAGGCTAAGGTCGGAAAGATCACTTGATCCCAGGAGTTAGAGGTTACAGTGAGTCAAGATCGCACCATTGAACTACAGCATGGGCAACAAAGTGAGACTCTGTTCTAAAAAAAAATAAAAGAGTTTAGAAAATGGCCATTAATGTTGGTTACACTTTACCAAATGTAGATAAATATAGAGGGCTAGGTTGGGAAAACCTAGAGTGTGAAGATTACATAGCATTGCATTGAATGTTACTGGGCAAGAATGGTGCAGAAAGAGGCAGCATTGAAGAGTAATGGGAGAGCACAGAGCAGTGCTCCATCTGATACAATGAGTAATGGGAGAGCACAGAGCAGTGCTCCATCTCAGATACAATGAGTAATGGGAGAGCACAGAGCAGTGCTCCATCTGATACAATGAGTAATGGGAGAGCACAGAGCAGTGCTCCATCTCAGATACAATGAGTAATGGGAGAGCACAGAGCAGTGCTCCATCTCAGATACAATGAGGCGACTTTACTAGCAGCAGAGCCTCAGGATGCAAGAAACAAAAACTAACAAAATTGAAGGGGAAAATCGACAATTCTGTAATAATTTGGGGACTTTGATATGCCACTTTTAATAATGGATAGAATAGCTTAACACTGAAAACCTGTTAGACCCAACAGGTATCTATAGAATCTCATCAGAATACACATTCATCTCAAGTGCAAGTGGAACATTTTCTAGGATAGACCATTATAACAAGCCTCAATAAACTTAAAAGGATTGAAATCCCATAAGGTATGTTCTGTGACCACAATGGAGGAAAATTAGGAATTAATAACAAGGAAATTTGGGAATTTCACAAATACATGGAAATGAAACAACACACTTCTAAATAATCAGTGGGTCAAAGAAGAACTCTAAAAGGAGATCAGAAAACATTCTCAGGTGAATGAAAAGAAAGATAAATATACCAAAACTTACAGGATACAGCCCAGAGCTGTGGTTTAGAGGGAAATTTATACTTTTAAATGCTTATGTGAAATAAAGAAGACTGGGTGTGGTGGCTCACACCTGTAATCCCAGCAGTTTGTGAGGCCCAGGCAGGAGGATGGCTTGAACCCAAGAGTTCGAGACCAGCCTGTACAATATGATGAGACCCCATTTTTACAAAAAAATACAAAAATTAACCAGGCGTGCTGATGTATGCCTGTGATACCAGCTGCTAGGGAGGCTGAGGCAGGATGATTCCTTGAGCCTAGGAGTTCACGACTTCAGTGAGTCGTGATTATGCCACTGCACTGCAGGCTGGGTGGCAGAGCAAGACCCTGTCATCAAAAAAAAAAAAAAGTGAGTAGTATGTGAATTGTATTTCAATAAAGCTATTACACTGTTATACAAAATTTAACAACTTGATAGCTTTTCACATACCTACATGCAAATAATTTGATTGCAAAGTCGTATGTCTGCCCTTGGCAGGAACTTAGATTTAAGTATTTGTTCTGTGAAAGAGTGGATGAAAAGGTTAAACTCCTATGTTTCATTCTTCCCATTTTGGTTTTGAAAGCCTGAAATTGACATTGCTGTTGACCTCCGTAAACTGTGCTAGCTTCATGGGAGGACTGTCAGTGGCATATACATCAAACTTAATCAGCTCTGATGAAGCTTCATATAAACTTGGCCTTTGTTTCGTTCTTTACACTGCTTTTCTTCCACAGTTAAACCCAATATTTCAGTTATATATTTCAGTCGATATTTTTAATCTATTCCTTAAAAATTGCTTCAAACTGAGGTCAGTTAGAAATAGGTCTGTCATTCTCTCTCTACTTCTTTTCCCACTTCTTCTACCTAGCTCTGGAATTGTGGGTAAGTTTCTTATTGTCTGGGCCTCAGTTGCCTACAAAGTGGGGATAATAATCATTCACCAAAAGCAGGAAGCTGAACTTAACTCCATGAGATTCCTTTTGATACTTGAGATCTGGAGTTCTGCCGCTTCTTGCAGAAACTATCTTGTGTTCCTGTTTTCTTTTCACCCCAGTCCTATCTGTAGTGGCCCTGTCTTGTTAAAATAGTGAACATCCTCCCATCTGGTTTCTCAGTGTTCCTTGGAGGAGAGTAGGAGGTGGGGGAGAGTCAAGCATTTGAACCAAATTGTCACAGCTACCCAGACCCCATTCTTGGGAACCTGCTGTTATTACCTGCTAACCAAAATGTTCTTAGTAATGAAGATGGTTTACTGCATTTGGTTTTCTGTCTTACGTAGAAGTTATTAAATTCTTAATTACTTAAAATGGATTGATTTTTCAGTTTTTTATTACCAGCTTGAATGGGCAGTGAAGCTAAAGATTTTAAGACAGATTTAAATAGTTTTCAATTTGAGTAATTTTTTTTTCTTTTGCTTTTCACAGGTAATGGTAACTCAGGATTTGAAGGACAGAGTCGTTATGTACCATCTTCTGGAATGTCTGCCAAGGAACTCTGTGAAAATGATGACCTAGCAACCAGTTTGGTTCTTGATCCCTATTTAGGTTTTCAAACACACAAAATGAATACTAGGTAATTTTAAGTCTTTATCCTGAATGGGACAGATGATACTGAATTCAAGAACGTAGATGGCTAATTTTACTTTTGCTCAAAATTTAAAATGACATTAAAGGAAAGTTCTTTGCGGTGGAAGGGTTTTCTGTATGTGAGCCAAGAGAAAGGGAGAACAAGACTCCAGGAATCTTGTCAGTTCTAACTCTGTGTTCTTATTTTACCTCAGAACATTTCTATTAACATGTAAAGCTGGAGGAGCATCCTCGTGTTCTATTTTAAAAGTTGGATGATGCCAGGCACAGTGGCTCACGCCTGTAATCCCCACACTTTGAAAGGCCGAGGTGGGTGGATCACCTGAAGTCAGGAGTTTGAGACCAGCCTGACCAACCCGTCTCTACTAGAAGTACAAAAAAAAAAAAATTAGCCAGATGTGGTAGTGCATGGCTGTAATCCCACCTACTTAGTCTCTGTCTCTTGACCTCATGATATGCCCCTCGGCCTCTCAAAGTTTTGGGATTACAGGCATGAGCCACCACGCCTGACCAATCCCGGCTACATGGGAGGCTGAAGCAGGAGAATCACTTGAACCCGGGAGGCAGAGGTTGCAGTGAGCCAAGATCGTGTGGTTGCACTTCAGCCTGGGTAACAAGAGCAAAACTCTATCTCAAAAAAAAAAAGTTGGTAACAGTTACCTTAGCGAAAAGAAAAATCTGACAAGCATCCTGTAAAGCCTTGAAAATGTATGATTGTTTCCCACTTGTAAGTAGGTTACATCCCTTTTTTTCATGATTTTAGTATAGACTGTTCTCTTACACATTATCTCTGTATAGATGGGGAATTTTGTCATGTGTAATCTTTAGGGTTCCACTAATCATTGTAAGTAAGAGTGAATAAAGACGTGTATATTCAGTATGCAGGTAAGAAAATGGATGTGGGTTTGAGTGCCAAATGCTGTATATAAAAAACCTTATTACATCATGAATCTGTCATCTTTTAACAGCTGAGGTCTCGCTTTAATTCTCTTAAATATCATTTCTCCCTGAAAAAAAGACCACTAGATCATTTCACAAGTGTTTCTGCCACCAAACAGGAGGTCAGAGCTTTGCAACTTTGCTTTATCTCTTAACTTCTATGGCAAAGAGTTTTTGAGTCTGGTGGGAAAGCGTCACAGCAGGGATTTAGAAGATAGAGCTAGTTCTGACCCATCTCCATTACACCTGGACTGGGGTAGTAGTTCCGATTTCATTGGCAACCCTGGGGGAACTTGATACCCAGGTACGTAGTCACTGATCAGTGGTTGGGGGAAGTAGGAATTGGTGAGTACAGGTAATTGGAGAAAAGTCTTGTGTCCTATTGCCCCCCTTTTAATTTTATCTGTTGCTAGAATTAAGATACTCTATGTTTCATTTATCAATTATATTCTTAAGTCTAAAAGAAGTAATTCAGGTAAAAACCTGGTTTGGTTTTTTTTTTTTCAATAAAATTTTCTTTTTCTTTTTTTTTTTTTTAGATGGAGCCCCATTCTGTCACCCACGCTGGAGTGCAGTGGTGTGATCTCAGCTCACTACAGCCTCCGCCTTCTGGGTTCAAGTAATTCTGCCTCAGCCTCCTGAGTAGCTGGGATTAGAGGTGTACACCACCACACCTAGCTAATTTTTGTATTTTTAGTGTAAATGAGGTTTCACCATGTTGACCAGACTGGTCTTGAACTCCTGACGTCAGGTGATCTGACTGCCTCAGCCTCCCAAAGTGCTGGGATGACAGGTGTGAGTCACTGCAGCCAGCCATAAAATTTTCTGTCATATATCTTTGCTCACTAAAATTAAGTGTGAAATATTGGAATGGAGTTGGGAGATTATTTAAACATTTCCCTGCTAAATGACTGCCATTGGATGCCCTGACTGGTTAAGACCCAGGCCAGGTACAGTGGCTCATGCCTGTAATCCTAGCACTGTGGGAGGCCGAGGTGGGTAGATCACCTGAGGTCAGGAGTTTGAGACCTGTATTGTTGGTAGAGATGAAACACTGTCTCTACTAAAAATACAAAAAATTAGCTGAGTATGGCAGTGTGTGCCTATAGTCTCAGCTACTCAGGAGGCTGAGGCAGGAAAATTCCTTGAACCCAGGAGGCGGAAGTTGCAGTGAGCCAGGATCGCACCACCACTTGCCAGCCTGGGTGACAGAGTGAAACTGCTACTCAAAAAAAAAAAAGCCCAACTAATTTGCGTTAAGTCCATTTGTCTTTTCTTTTTTTTGTCCATTGAACATGAGACCAGGCTCATTGTCTTCCTAGAAGATGCTGGTAATATTTGTCACCCTGTAGCACCCCCAGCGTTTCTCTTCTTCTTCTTCTTTTTTTTTTTTTTGCTGAGTTAAGAAATGTGAATGTGTGAATAAATCACTCTTTGACACAGTAGTCTAGTAGCATTCAGAATGTCACCACAAAAGGCCCATAATCTTGACTTCGGGTCATCGAGAAAGTTATGTTGATTATACCTTATTACCAAGATATGGAAGCATATAAAACATTTTAGAAAGTGTTACATCAAAATTACAATGAAAGTTTTAGTGGCTGATGACAGAACTTCATGTACTCTAAAACCCCTGTGCAGTATTCCAGAAGGCTGCCCGTGACCGGCATCTGCAATAGTAAATACTCCAGCTTTCCGCTGCACTTTGAGAGGCGAGGGTGGGAGGATCACTTGAGCCCAGTTGCTCAAGGCTGCATTGAGCTGTATTCATGCCACTGCACTCCAGCCTGGGCCAGAGGGAAAGCCTATATCAAAAGACAAAATAAGGAAGTACTCCAATTTTCTATAAAAGTCCTCCTATACCACTGCTTCTCAAAATTAGTTTACATGAGAGTCACCTGGGAATTTATTGAAATGCAGGTTCTGATTCAGTAGCTTGGGGTGGGGCCTGAGACGCTGCATTTCTAACAAGCTCCTGGACAGCAGTTGGAACAGCTAGGTTCTAAAGCATCTGGCCTCCGAGTTTCATTCTGATGTGGTAAGTGGATAAAAATACCTTAGTAGGAGTTTCCTAGGGCTCACATAGAACCATTTAGTCATAAAATGTAAACTTCAGGATTACCACACAAATATTTTTAGAACTCAAGACATTACTCTGAGGACTTCTGAATTAAAATGCATCCAGTACATAAGATTTTTCCCCATAGAAATTGAAGCATCTAAAATTAAAGCTGGTTAAAGTCGCAGAAGAAAACTTTTTTTAAATGTTTTTTAGTGCAACATTTAATTATACTCATACAGTTTTAAAATAACCTGTGGAAGTACAGATGATCCTATTGCCCCGGTTAGGGCAGGCTGGGTTGTAGCAGTGTCAGCACTTCAGGCCGGTGTGGCAGCGCAGGTGACATCCTGTCCTCTTCCCACCAGGTGTTCCATTTACGTGTGTTGTTACACTCTTGTGTACACTGATATTTGGGAACAAATTTTATTAATGAGCTTGTTAATCTTGGTGTAAGGTATACATTTTCATTTAACATTAGTGAATATACTTGAAAATAAAACTATCCCTTCTGGCTCTTCATCTTTTGAGCAAGACTACCAGAATGTGACTTTACAAAATAAGGAGAACTGATAGTGGTTTATTAGGGTAGTAAATAGCCAATAAATACTTCTTCAGTTAATGACTTATGGACTTCTCTCTCTTTGGAGTTTAAAAAAAGTGACCAGAAGATGTACTGCTCTTGGATTTTAATTTTCTAGGCTCTCTGCCTGTTTCTTGTGTAGTGTGCTCTTGTTCATGTTTATGCATCTATAATTTGTCACTTTTTAGTTTCTTTTTATACTCTTTTGCCTGCCTTCAAGAATGTTTAGAAACAGTAGATGTTTAATGATTTGAGAATTTCCAAAACTGGCTATATTTGAGTGCATAGGGTTTTTGTTTGTTTGTTTTATTGAGACAGAGTCTTGCTCTGTCGCCCAGGTTGGAGTGCAGTGGTGCAATCTTGGCTTGCTGCAACCTCCACCTCCTAGGTTCAAGCAATTCTCCTGCCTCAGCCTCCTGAACAGCTGGGACTGTGGATGTGTTCCACCATGCCCGGCTAATTTTCATATTTTTAGTAGAGACAGGGTTTCACCATGATGGTCAGGCTAGTCTCTAACTCCTGACCTCATGATCTAACCGCCTCGGCCTCCCAAAGTGCTGGGATTACAGGTGTGGGCCACCAGCCCCGGCCATAGGTTTTAATCTTAATATATCCCTATATTTACTAACAAACGAGTTGTAGCATGAATACTTAGAAATAGTATAAACAAAATGCTAATTTCAGTTTATTGGGAGAAATTTGGACTTTTGTCAATTACGAAACCTAAATTTTTCTTTTTAACAAGGAAAAAAAGAGTTGTTGGTTATAGCTCTTGCTGGGCCCAGTGCTAATGCTCTAGCTCTGGTTTTTAAATGGAGTGGGAGCAGGATATTTTAACAAAGGGATCCATGCTTTCAATAATGTCCCCTTTTTTAGGCTGCATGACCCTGATATTTCACAGTATCACGAGGCGTGAGGGAGACTTGGGCCAGCAGTAGGCTGAGCAGGAGACAGCATTTAAACATCAGGGGAATCACCTCAAGGGCACTGAGTTTCTCTTTGGAACTTTTCTTGGTTTTTCTCATCAGAATGTCAGCCTATACAGTCCTTACTCACCTTTCTCCAGTAACCATTTAATTGTTATTTCACTTAAATATGTATTTGATTATTCTTATCCACTATTGGATATAAATGTATAAATCACTTTAAATATCACTTTAAAATTAAGTACTTGACCAGAATACGTAAAGAATGTTTTCAAACCTCCTAACTTAATGGTAAGATGAATTCTGTGGGAAGCAAAGAGTTTCAGCAGCATTGCTTTTATCCCGCTGAGCCTACCCATGACGTCTTAAAGTTCTTAAATATCACAGTTGTAAGGATTTTTGCAACAACGAATATTGTAAGTCTGTTTAGAAGTTACAAGTACAAATTATACAAATAGCTTTTTATTTTTGTTGTTTGTTTTTGCATTTATATAGCGCCTTTCCTTCGAGGAGCTCAAGGCATTTTTCAAAATCTGACAGTTTTTCTCACAACAACCCTGTGAGGTAGGTAGTGTGTGTTATAAACAATGAGATACTAACTTGTTTAGCCTTTTAAAATGTTCTTTTATGCTAAGTAATTTGAAGTGTCAGCATAAATACGAGTTTCAGAACATTTTACAAACCTTTTAAAGTAGTTTGATATAGTTTTATTTAAAAAAAAAAAAACCACTTGTACTTCATAACGGTGATTTTAAGAGAAATCATTCATCAAAAGATCAGGAGTCACTCCATGTGATTAGCTGAGCACTGATTGCATGACTCAGCCAGGTATGTTTTTGGTTCTCGTTTATTTTCAGGTCAAGAAGGAATGAAGAGCTATTGTTGTGTGACTCCTCGCTCAGCGTCTACAAACTGTCGATTTGCAGCTAAACTTTCTTCAGAGGGGGAAATGTGTTCACTATGTTGCCTCATGGTTTTATTTTATATCTTAAATATTTGAGCATTTTTCTCTCTTCCTCTCTCCTTCCCTGTCTCCCTTTTTTCTGTCCCCCTTCCTCTTCCCCACCCCTCCAGTCAGCTCTTGATTGTGCATGCTAATGAAGGGCACAGTAGCACAGCTAATACAGTCTACAGCTTTTCTTCACTGCACAGTGGGGAGACAGAAAAACCAAATAGCAAGAAAACCTGGGAATTGAGTCTCTGGAAAGAGTGGGGAACAGGTGTGTGGGAGTGTGAATTCATATGTTGTTTTCCTGCCCCTTTAATCATAACCAATTGTAAATGACAGTTTTACTTTTCTTATACCACCCACTGATAAGAAGTGTAAGAAGAGAAAAATAGATATGTTTGGTTGATTTGAAGTAGCACATTTTCATTGAGGGAGGGAGGAGGGGGCATATTGATTTGGAAATGCCAAATACCTGTTTTTCTTGCCTCCCTTGCCACCCACCCCCCCACCCAAATACTAAAGTTTGAAATTCACGTTTGCGTTAATCCCCTCCACTGTATTGTCAGTATACAAGCTAGAGCTCGCTCTTGCTGGGCCCAGTGGTAACGCTCAACGGCAAACGCAAGTCAAATCCTCTTCTAACCGTGAAACAATGCAAGGAAGGCTCTCCTGAGCCAAGTCACAGAACAGGACTGAGAAAGGCCTGGGTAAATCCCAGGTCTTCCATTCATTAGCCCTAAATCATAGGCAATCTACTTAGCCTTCTTGGGCCTTAATTTTCCCCATTTGTGGAACAAAAGGGCTGTTGTAAATTAGATGGCCTTTAAGTGTCACAGTAGAAGGATAGTTTTATGCAGTTTGAGTTAGAGTAATTGTAGTTGATGAGAGAATGTATTTTTCTTTTCAATAATAGGGGAAAAAAACCTCCCCCTAAGGTTCTCAGTGCCTTTGCACTGAGGTGTAACAGTCTTAACTTTTATTTTCCACAGTATTTGTTATAATGGGATTTGATTTGGACTGTCAGCCAGCTGACTTCTATATACTTATGTAGGATTATTTAAAACAACTGTCTCATCTCCTACCTGTCTGCACCCATAACCATTTTCTTCCTCCTTTTCCTCACTGTCATTTCATTCCCGTAGCAGCCAACTTTGACAGTAAGTTTTAGCACTTTTGGGACAGAAACTTATATTTTAAGTGAAATACAGGTTCTTGCTATGGATAACAAGGGATAGTTTCAGGGGTTTTATTTATGCTTGAGGCATTGAAGTCAGGAAAGCAGAAACAAGTCAACACAGGGAAGGTAGAAGGCAGAACACTGAGTCAAGACTTGACTGTTTTGTGTTGGTTTTAGCATATAAATTGTTTGGCATTGTGAATAAAAAGTAAACAAAACTAAGGATACCTGAAGGCATTTTTAGGTGGGAATGAACTTGTTTCAGAAAGCATAGAACACACATGAAGCCTGTTAAATATAGCCAAGGTTCATTCCAAGTCTGTAACTCTTTTTTGTATTATATTCTTAAGAGCTTTAGGTGACTTTGTCCCTGACTTGCCTTATTATTTTGCAATAATGTTCCCACTGGTCACTTTTACATTGAACGTGTAAAGATAGCTTGGCTCTTTCTGTCGTTTGTAGCCCTGTCATTTAATGGCATGGATAATTTATTGCATTTGCTTAAAATGAACTCTTGCTTTTCTGATTGCAAGTTAACGTAAAACATGGGTTATCTGTTTCCCACCGTTTCATATTTCATATTGCTTGACGGGTCGTGCCTTAGCTAAGAGCTGCTTTGTTGTCTTATCTGTCCTTCATATGCAAATAACCAGGTAGTGTTGGACTGCAGCAAGAATGGTTTAGAATGGATTTCTTAGAGATTGCATCTAGACAGAATCAATTGTGATGGCTACAGGTAGTTTAGTATGGGTGTTTGGATGCTATCCCAATTCTGCAAATCTTTATTTTAATGGTGGTTTCTCTGATACCATGTGTTGACAGCCTAGTAAGACATTCTGAATTGTTTAAAGGGCTTGTATTCATCTGTCTGTAAAGGCTTATATACCAATTGATTGAAAATAGAAAATAGGGCCCCGTTCATTTCTTCAGTGTTATTATCTCTAGGATGTGTTTGAACTCTCAGGTGGTTCTGCTAATAGTTGTGAGAATTCAGGATCACTGAAACTAGAGTCTGTAGCTAGTAAGTTCCTGGTAGTATCAGTATGCATTAGTACACCTGAAGTCTTCCAGGGATCCTGTCCAGTAGATAGTGCTAAACCTGTTCTGGACCTCATGTTCTCCCACTTCCTGACTGTAGTACTTAACTTTCTTATTGCTAACTAGCTGACCCTGGTCAACGATTTGAATCCAGCCTCATTAAGATCTTATACCTATACTTCCCCTCACTCTTCCTTCCTTTTGATTCTTCCCTAACTGTAATGTGCTTTTCCTAAACCTTTTCCACATACATTTTACACCCTAGTTATAACTTCCATACTTTTAGGTGCTTTAGCAATGTAGTTTTTAGCATATTAACATGCATTTGCATATCGATGGCTTAACTGTTTGATGCATATATATGTCTTTTAGACCCAATTAAATTTTTCATATAAGAACAGTGGCCATGTCTTCTCTTGTATTTGTCACCATAGCACTTCATATCCCGCTGTATATATAACACAGCACCTGATAAATAATCCTTGATGAAATACTGTGGCTTGAAATACTGCGAATACATGCATGATAGCTTCTCTAGGAAAAAAATTTCTGCCGAATGCTTCCTTTGCTGGAGTTCGTGCTAGATCTTACCTCAATTTTAGTATATTCAGGTTTATGAAATGTACAATTTTAAATGTTCGACTAGGACACACAAAGATTTTTTTCTCCTGAACCACTAATATTTTTTCTTAATGTATTTTATTTGAACGGCAATCTGTAATTTCTTTTTTCTGTTGGATATTTTGTTGTTGTTTTTGTGTTTTTAATAAAAACTTTATTTGGGAGAATTAGCCTAATGAAATTGACATGAAAAGAAAATTTGAAATTAAGATGTGAGTAACTATAGTACACATGTTTTGCTGAAAACACAGCTTCAGAATGAGGGTTCACAGATGTGTCTTGCTTGGACATGATTGTTGCCATGCGTTAATACAGACCTGATGGTGTGATACTCTGAAGTCATCATTGTGGCTGATTCTGTAATAGAAGCCTTTTAAATGCTACCCTAGCAGACTGGGCGCAGTGGCTCACACCTGTAATCCCAGCACTTTGGGAGGCTGAGGCGGGCGGATCACTTGAACCTGGGAGGCAGAGGTTGCAGTGAGCCGAAATCACACCGCTGCACTCCAGGCTTGGGCCACAGAGTGAGACTCTGTCTCAAAAAAACTCTAGCCCATCAGTTTTCCTACATTGCTAGTATAGCAGTTTCACCACCAGAGTTACACTTCTTGCACTCTTTTTTTCTCCGAATGCAGTTACCGAAGATGAGTTTGGCACGGGTGATTAGAACATCAAGTTGTGTTTGAAAACCTCTTGGAATACTTAGTTTGAGATTTTTTCTAACTGTGTACATAAAGAATGTTTTTGTGTATGGCATGGTTTTGTTTGCATCATCATACTTCCGAAAGTCATTGCTTGGTACTCTTTCAGCTTGATTTTGCATGTTTTAAGAAGATTCTTGTCATTCTAACTCTTTTAGATGTGCTCTATTCTAGATCTTTGATTTTGTATCTCCCAAAGTTGACAGCTAGTATAAGTGGGAATCATACAGCTTTTGTTTGAATCATCTGCTCACCTCACAGTTAATAATAGTGAAGTAAAAACATTAAAACAACAGATTGAAAAAAGAGAAGTTACATATCCAGGTGATCAGTATTACTTGAATAGTAGTAATCAAGACTATTGATTATTGATCTCTTCTGTTAGATCTTTGCACTGGTAACCATGGCTGTTTTTAGGGTATTAGCTCTTTCTCAAGATCTCTTAAGATGTGTCAGTGGCCCAAGGATTGTGGCAAATAACCTGTTGTTTTGATTTCTTTCAGATTTCGGCCTATTAAAGGAAGGCAAGAAGAACTAAAAGAAGTAATTGAACGTTTTAAGAAAGATGAACACTTAGAGAAAGCCTTCAAATGTTTGACTTCAGGCGAATGGGCACGGCACTATTTTCTCAACAAGAATAAAATGCAAGAGAAATTATTCAAAGAACATGTAAGTTTATTAAACTGATGCTGTGTTAAACTAAAACCCTAAATGTTAGTTAATACTGACATTTTAAATTTTTCATAAAACTAAACAGTCTGAAGATCTTGTAACACAGTCATTTAGATGACAGTCCAAAGAGAAAACTGGGCCAGGCTCAGTGGCTGTAATCCCAGGGAGTGTTGCTTGAGACCAGGAGTTCGAGACCAGCCTGGGCAACGTAGCAAGACTCCATCTCTAAAAAAAATGAGATAAAAAAAAATTAGCCAGGCATGATGGTGTATGCCTTTGTCGTTTTAGCCTACTCAGGAGGCTGAGTCAGAAGGATTGCTTGTGCGCAGGAGTTAGAGAGTGCACTGAGCTATGATCATGCCACTGCACTCCAGCACTGGGAGATAGAGCAAGACCCTTCTCTAAAACCAAAAGAGAAAACTTTGTCACATAGAAGTGAAATTCATTGTGAGCATTTAGAAAACAAGCTACTGGGTAGTAATACAGAACGAGTACCCTTAACCCAAAAATTTGAAATGCTCCAAAATATGAAACCTTTTGAACACTGACATGACACTCAAAGGAAATGCCCGTGGCTTTTTGGTTAGAGGTATGTTCAGCTAGTTACTGTAATGGAAATATTGCAAAATCAGAAAAATTGTGAAATTCGAAACTTTTTTTTTTTTAATCCAAAATGTGTTTATTGAGATGGTTTCCTACTCATCTTGATTCAGAGTGCTTTTAGTGCTGCTTCCTCCTGAAAGAACATCCTTCTGTAAGCCTTGCTTTTCCTCCTGTAGCTGGCAGAGGACAGTGGACCAGCCAACACACAAAACTACCCTTTGTGCGTGGCTGAAGACCGGGGTGATTCTACAGCACCCTGGGCATTTCACGTCCATGAAGTAGGAGTTGGGGCTCTGCAGCAGGCCTTTCTTCTTGTGTTTCCTCTTCTCTTCTGGAGAGGGATGAAGGAGATCCTTTGCAAGAGGCATGTTCTCATCTTCACGGCTAGAAAGGCAATTTGAAACTCTTTAGTAACATTAGTTGTTACTTAATGATCTTACTTTTTTTGAGACAGAGTATTGCTCTGATGCTCAGGCTGGAGTGCAGTGGCACAATCTTGGCTCACTGCAACCTCTGCCTCCCCGGATCAAGCAATTCTCCTGCCTCAGCCTGCCAAGCAGCTAGGATTATAGGTGCTCACCACCGCGCCTGGCTAATTTTTGCATTTTTAGTAGAGACAGGGTTTCACCATCTTGGCCAGGCTGGTCTCAAATTCTTGACCTTGTGATCCACCCACCTTGGCCTCCCAAAGTGCTAGGATTACAGGTATGAGCCACCACGCCGGGCCTGAATAATCTTACTTTTCTCGTTTATTGTATTGATTTTTTTAGACGCAGAGTCTTGCTCTGTCACCCAGGCTGGAGTGCAGTGACCTGATTATGGGTCACTGCAGCTTCCATCTCTTGGGCTGAAGTGATCCTTCCTCTCAGCCTCCCAAGTAGCTGTCACTACAGGTGCATGCCACCATGCTTGGCTAATGGTTTTTATAGAAACTGGGTCTTGCTTTATTGTCCAGGCTAGATCTTAAATTTCATTCTCATCATTGCATGTGGTTTGCTTTTATAATTCTGAGAAAGTCTAGCAGGGTAAACTATTTAAAGTCATTATCAATTTTTTTCCTGTTTTAGGTATTTATTTATTTGCGAATGTTTGCAACTGACAGTGGATTTGAAATATTGCCATGCAATAGATACTCATCAGAACAAAATGGAGCCAAAATAGTTGCAACAAAAGAGTGGTAACTATTCTACTAGTATAAACGCTTAATTTTATTTAAAGTTCTCTTTTAAATTACTGTTAAAGTGCTAAGATATTCATGGTAAGGAATGAAGCCAGAATTTACCCTGAAATAGCTGATGCAGTGCCGTTGCCTTGCCCATCCACTGGAGCCAGAGTGGGGAAAGTAGAAGTCTCGAAGTCAGATCCCGTCACTGGGCCACATGACTTTTCATGTTCCCTTTATTGAGTCTGGATGCCTGCCCAGTGATGTGATTGCTGACGGGTTGTGGATACCATTATTAGAGAACCTGGCTTCCACAGTCTTTTACTGGCCTAGAAGAAGTGTTGGAGGTAAAGTGTTAATGATACTAGTTTTATGGGTGGAAACCTCCGTAAAGTATTAGTTGCTTAAAAATACATACATGTACATATATATATATATATGCTAGCTTCAGTAAAAATAGTAGAGTTGGCAGGAGGTGTTGGCTCATGCCTGTAATGCCAGCACTTTGGAAGGCCAAGGCAGACGGATCACTTGAGGTCAGGAGTTCGAGACCAGCCTGGCCAACATGGTGAAACCCCGTCTCTACTAAGAATACAAAAATTAGTTGGGCCTGGTGGTGCACACCTATAGTCCCAGCTACTTGGGTGGCTGAGGCAGGAGAATCATTTGAACCCAGGAGACAGAGGCTGCCACCAAGATCACTCTACTGCACTCCAGCCTGGGCAATAGAGTAAGACTGTCTCAAAAAAGTCAGAGTTGAGCTCAGCTAAGAGGGATCATAGTTACAGAGGAAAGATAATATACTGCTGAGTCTTCTTTCCTGTCATACCTGTTCCCTGTGTCATCTCCAGGAAAAACAGGTAGCTCCTCATGTACCCACTCTCCTATACTTCTTATGGCAAAAATTTTGGGGGTCAGGTATCTGAAAATTGAATAGGTAAAAGAAGCTTATTGCCAGGCTTCTGGAGCGAATGTGTGTGCATTAGTGTACTTTGTTTACCTCAGCCTATATTGAGCTTCTAGTTGGACTATGTGGCTCCCTGTGTTGCAGGTGGGTGTGTAGGTTTGAGAGCTAGGATTCTAGAGCTGTACTGTCCAGTACAGTAGCCACCATCCCTTGAGTCCTTGAAATGTGGCTAGTCTGTATTGAGAAGCACTGTAAGTATGCTATGCCCATCAGATTTCATATTAAATTTTATTCCCATTAGTAGTTCTTTTGTTTATTACCTACTAAAATCGTATTTTGGATATTGAATTAAAATATATTTTTAAAGTAATTTCACCTGTATTCACTTTACTTTCTCAATGTGGCTGCTAGAATATTTAAGATAGGGGTCGGGCACGGTGTGGCTCATGCCTGTAATCTCAGCACTTTGGGAGGCCGAGGTGGGTGGATCACGAGATCAAGAGACTGAGACCATCCTGAACAACATAGTGAAACCCTGTTTCTACTAAAATACAAAAATTAACTGGACATGGTGGTGTGCGCCTATCGTTCCAGCTACTTGGAGGCTGAGGCAGGAGAATTGCTTGAACCCTGGAGGCGGAGGTTGCAGTAAGCCGAGATTGCACTACTACACTCCAGCCTGGTGCCCAGTGACAAGAGCAAGGCTCTGTCTCAAAAAAAAAAAAGGAAAGAAAAGAAAAGAAAAAGAAAATTTAAGATTGGAAACTTGGCTTGCATTACATTCCTAGTGGATGGTGTGCTCTAAGAGGATCCACAATTCTGGATCCTCATAACCCTTACTGCCACTGGTTCCTGCCTGCTTCATCCAGCAGTCAGAAAGTTTAATTCAATGCCGCAAGTCTTTGAGTACTTTCTGCCTGCAAAACACCACACTAGGGGGTTCAGAGACATAGGTAGCATAGTCCCTGTCCTGGTTGAGTTTTCATTCTCTTGTAGGGATCAGATAGGATCACAAGTAACTGTGGCACAAGGCTGTGGGGCTCAAGGAAGAAGAGAGGGATAGCCAAGTAGGGATCCAAGTGAGCTAACTAACATAGACAGCTAGGGCTTTTCCTTCTCTGATACTTATTGGTCAGGATTATTTTATTAAAAGAAGCCTTACTATTTTTAATTACTAGTAATTTTAACACATCACATATTTTAAATAGGAAACGAAATGACAAAATAGAATTACTGGTGGGTTGTATTGCCGAACTTTCAGAAATTGAGGAGAACATGCTACTTAGACATGGAGAAAACGACTTCAGTGTCATGTATTCCACAAGGAAAAACTGTGCTCAACTGTGGCTGGGTCCTGCTGCGTTTATAAACCATGGTAAGCTGTATTTCCAAGGTGTTGGCGCTAGTGTTGGGCATTCCTTCTGGCTGCTAGAATGGCCTCATCGACCTCAGTTAAACTTTTATCTTCCTTTAAAGGAGAATTTGAAATATAAATTTTCCCACAAACTTATTAAAATAAATAAGTATTCCTTTAGTTGAACTTGAGACCTAAACTCCTATCAGAAGTTGTAAAGTGATGCGGAAAGCTTATTTCAGATTTCTGTAACTGTTCGTGTTTCAGATCTTGTCAACAGTTAATTGACTTTATCTTTTGGACATTTTTCAGATTGCAGACCTAATTGTAAGGTAAGCATTAAACAAAAATTCTTCAACTATTTTGTTTTTGCCTCAGGTGTGAGTTTCTTACTGAGTTACTTTTATTTTAGTTTGTGTCAACTGGTCGAGATACAGCATGTGTGAAGGCTCTAAGAGATATTGAACCTGGAGAAGAAATTTCTTGTTATTATGGAGATGGGTTCTTTGGAGAAAATAATGAGTTCTGCGAGTGTTACACCTGCGAAAGGTAAAGTATTAAGTAAAATGTTCAGCCTATTTTTTTGACCTGATTATGGGGATTGAACTCACATTATCTCTTCATTGTTTAAATACAGAGATAGTCTTTATGTTCTGCGGCATAGCAGCTGGTACAGTATATATGAACAAAGTCAAATGCTGCACAACTATTTGGGGACGCTAGAATGTCCTAAATACATTTTAAATTCCTCTTTAAAATCTTAATATTACCAGCTAAGAGTGGGCCAGAATACAGATGTGCTTAAGGAAAGAATGATTAGTAGCTCACACACATGCACACACGCAGGGGTAGAGTTGGGGTTCCCCCCTACTCAGAACGTCAGGTGGAGTTCACCATAGTCATCTTGCGATTACCAAGCTACATCTTCTGGTATTTTGGTTTCACAGTTCTTAAAGGTTTGTTCCCTGTTGTTAGTCACTCAGTAAGGAACTTCTTTTTGTGTTTCATCAAGAGTCCGGGAATCCTTAGAGAAATCCCCAAATCTGCCTTGGCAGGACCACCAGTTTATACTGTTCATTACAGTGACTTCTGCCTATGAGAGCACCATGAAGGAAGCCTCACAGGCTTTAGGCAGGCAGGGGCTGCAGGAGGACTCCCCTCAAAGGCAGTACAGACCACCAGGCCACAGAGAAGGAAACCTGGAGTTCACTTCACATACCTTGCACTGTGCCAGGCACTGCTCACCCCAGCTTGTTTAGTTCTCACAGGTATTCTTGAGAGAGCTAGGAGGTACCCACATTGCAAGTACCAGAACATAAGTATCAGACCCCAGTCAGCCTAACTTCAGAGTCCTTGTTCTTTCTACTTCATATAGCTTTTCCAGATACAATCAGAGTTACTAGCGTCACGTCTCCAACTTTAAAACACCTACAAATAGTCAGCCTGGGGGTTGCAATGGGCAGATTTCCCAGTCACCATTTCCCTCCTTTCTGGATAGCCAGGGATTTCCATTTGTGTGGTGAGTAGACAGGGTCATAGAGTCCCAGTGCTACTGTAGCCATCTCTCTCTCCCAGTGTTGAGTGGGATTTCTTCACCCCAGAAAGGGGTGGCAGAAGAGCCACTTCCTAGTGCTGCTGAATTTTTGCCAGGGGAGAGGGACATAAAATTTATCTTTTTCTACATAAAAATGTTTCACATGAGGCTGGGTGCAGTGGCTCACACCTGTAATCCCAGCACTTTGGGAGGCTGAGGTGGGTGGATCCAGAGGTCAGGAGATCAAGACCAGTTTGACCAACATGATGGTGCATGCCTGTAATCCCAGCTATTCAGGAAGCTGAGGCAAGAGAATCGCTTGAAACAGAGAGGTGGAAGTTGCAGTGAGCCAAGACCATGCCACTATACTTCAGCCTGGGCAATAGAGTGAGGCTCCATCTCAAAAAAAAAAAAAAACAACTGTTTCACATGTTGGTTAGATCTTTGACCAGTCCACAGAATACACTTTAATCTATAAAGCAGTCAGTTAACTTACAGTTCAGTTATGCTTCAAAATCATTTTGTAGAGGAAACATAGTATAATAGTTAAGTGCCTGTCATCTGAAATCAGACTGCCTGGGTTTGAATCTTGAAACTATTTGATTAGTTTTGTGATGTAGGGTAGAGCAAGTCACTTAGCTGCTTTGTGCCTTAATTATCAATTTCCCCATCTGTAAAATAGGGATAACATCAGAGCCTATTTTGTAGGATTGATGTGAAGATTAAATTTGTTTTTTCCTGTAAAGCATGTAGAATAGCACACAGTTAATACACAAATGTTAACATAATTACTGGTTTCTGGGTTTGTCTTTTTTTTTTTTTTTTTTTTTTTGAGATAGTCGCACTCTGTGGCAAGGCTAGAGTGTAGTGGCATGATCTCGGCTCACTGCAACCTCCGCCTCCTAGGTTCAAGCAATTCTCCTACCTCAGCCTCTTGAGTAGCTGGGACTTCAGGCACACCACCACACCTGGCTAATTTTTGTACTTTTAGTAAAGATGGGGTTTCACCATGTTGGCCAGGATGGTCTTGATCTCTTGACCTTGTCATCTGCCCACCTCAGTCTCCCAAAGTGCTGGGATTACAGGTGTGTGAGCCACAGTGCCCGGCTTTTTTTTTTTTTTTTTTTTTTTTTTTTTTTGAGACGGAGTTTTGCTCTTGTTGCCCAAGCTGGAGTACAGTGGCACAATCTGGGCTCATTGCAACCTCTGCCTCCCGGGTTCAAGTGATTCCCTGCTTCAGCCTCCTGAGTAGCTGGGATTACAGGCATGCGCCACCATGCCTGGCCAATTTTTTGTATTTTTAGTAGGCACAGAGTTTCTTCATCTTGGTCAGACTGGTCTCAAACTCCCAACCTCAGGTGGTCCACCCGGCTGGTTTCCGGTTATTTTCCCATTAGAATATAATACAAGCTTCATGAAGGCAGGGACTTGTATCTATTTCATTTTCTGCTATGTCCCCAAAATACATAATAGTACCTGGCACATAGTAAGTCCTTGATAAATATTTGGTAAACAAATGAATGGAGTAAATGAATATGATGATGCTTCTGGAGGCCTTCCTGAAAACACCTAACCACATACTCGATTCCAAACTAACACCGAAACAGCTCTTTCTCTGGTTTTAGAACTGCAGGTAGAGCCATTTTCTTTGAGCAGATTAGTTCTCTTCCATGAGCCTCAGTTTTCTCACTGGTGAAAATGAGGATAATCCCACCTACTCCACAGGGTTAGTGTGAGAAACAGAAACATGTGCAAGTCCTTTTTAAATGGAACAGCGGCCGGGCGCGGTGACTCAAGCCTGTAATCCCAGCACTTTGGGAGGCCGAGGCGGGTGGATCACGAGGTCAAGAGATCGAGACCATCCTGGTCAACATGGTGAAACCCCGTCTCTACTAAAAATTAGCTGGGCATGGTGGTGTGTGCCTGTAATCCCAGCTACTCAGGAGGCTGAGGGAGGAGAATTGCCTGAACCCAGGAGGCAGAGGTTGCAGTGAGCTGAGATCGTGCCATTGCACTCCAGCCTGGGTAACAAGAGCAAAACTCCGTCTCAGAAATAAATAAATGAATGAATGAATGGAACAGCATGATACAGCATAGTGGCCATGGCTATTGTCAGACTGTTTGAGCAGTTTGATTTGAAGATTGGCTGCATATGGTATTGAAAAATCTGGGAAACACCAAATTGTTTCTGCCTTTCCAGAAATTAGCTGGGAAAGTGAGTCTAGGAGCTCATTCAGTTACTGATTACATATTAACTGAACAGTAACCTAATGTTAGGCCAAGGACATGCAGGACAAACAAGACCAGCATAGTGCCAGCTGTGAGGGCAGTTCAGTGAAAGGGGCACACATGGTGTGCTGAGAGGCAGAGGGTAAAAGGAAGAGGCTCTGTAAAGAAGACAGAGACTGAGTCATGCTAGACTCTCCAGGAGACATTTGAAGCATATTTCTGTGCTATGCTATATACTGACAGTAGTAATTGTAATATGTTCACAAGTACTTATACATTTTACTCTAGAAAATTTAAAGCATAGGCCGGGTGGGTGTGGCTCACACCTATAATCACAGCACTTTGGGAGGCCTAGGCAGGTAAATCACCTGAAGTCAGGAGTTCATGACCAGCCTAGCCAACATGGTAAAACCCTGTCTCTACTAAAAATACAAAAAAATTAGCCAGCTGTGGTGATGGGCACCTGTAATCCCAACTACTTGGGAGGCTGAGGCAGGAGAATTGCTTGAACTTGGGAGGCAGAGGTTGCAGTTAGCTGAGATGCGCCACTGCACTCCAGCCTGGGCAACAAGAGTGAAACTACATCTCAAAAAAAAGAAAAGAAAATTTAAAGCATAAAATCTAAAGAAGAACCAAAAAATAAAACCTAAGTAAAAGGAGCTGTGATCTTACCTGTAAAGACTTAAAATCAGGCCGGGCGCAGTGGCTCAAGCCTGTAATCCCAGCACTTTGGGAGGTCGAGGCGGGTGGATCACGAGGTCAAGAGATCAAGACCATCCTGGTCAACATGGTGAAACCCCGTCTCTACTAAAAATACAAAAAATGAGCTGGGCATGGTGGCGCATGCCTGTAATCCCAGCTACTCAGGAGGCTGAGGCAGGAGAATTGCCTGAACCCAGGAGGCGGAGGTTGCGGTGAGCCAAGATCGCGCCATTGCACTCCAGCCTGGGTAACAACAGTGAGACTCTGTCTCAAAAAGAAAAAGACTTGAAATCATAAAAACATTACTCTTTTCCCAGTTAATATATGAGTTGTTTGGGAATTATTTTTTGAATTGATAAAAATTATTTTAAAACTTCTGTGAAAGTATATCTGATGATAGCCAAGAAAGAACAGCTAGAAAGACTTCAACAGATACTAAGTTACTAGAAATAATTCCGATCAGAATTTGATATTGGCACAGAAATTGACAAATAGTTAAAACAGGACATGAAGAGTCCTGAAGTAAAGGCAGAAGTATACCTGAGATCTGAATAACACACTTTGAGAAACCACAACTTCTTTAATAAATGATGTTGGTATAATTCATTGTGCTTCTAGAAGGAAACCAAGTTAGACCTCTATCACATCGTATACAAAATAATATCCAGATGGATTAAAAATCTAAATTTAAAAGATATAAAACTATTAGGCAAATTTGGGAGAATATATGTTTATCTTTGGGGTAACGGAGATCATCTTGAAAGACATAAGGAATGGTGAATCCAGAAACTTTTGAGTGGCCAAAATAAAGTCAAAAGACAGATGATATTCTGAAGGAAAATAAAGTACATATATAGCAAAGAGTTAAAATTCTAATAACAAGGCCAGGAGCTGTGGCCCACGCCTGTAATTCCAGCACTTTGGGAGGCCGAGGCAGGTTGATCATCTGAGGTCAGGAGTTCAAGACTAGCCTGGCCAACATGCTGAAACCCCATCTCTACTGAAAATACAAAGATTAGCCACGTGTGGTGGCACACGCCTGTAATTCCAGGTTCTTGGGAGGCTGAGGCAGGAGAATCACTTGAACCCAGGAGATGAGGTTGCAGTGAGCCAAGATCACACCACTGCACTCCAGCCTGGGTGACACAGTGAGACTATGTCTCAAAAATAAAAATAAAACTAGTAACAAAAAGCTCCTATAAGCTTATAAGGAAAAGACATAGTCAAATAGGAAAAAAGGTAAAGGAGAAAGAGATGCAGAGATGCTTCACAGGAAAAAAATGGCCATAAACAGGGAGACGAAAACAAGATTAGGTATTCAGTTTCATTCATCGCTTTGGCAAAATTTAAGTGATACAGTGTACCGTTGGTGAGGGTGTGGAGAAATAGGAACTCACCGTGCCAGTAGGACCGTGATTTGCTCTATTCCTTTGGCAGCGTCATCTGGCAATGTTTATTAAAGGGCTGGGCATGGTGGCTCACGTCTGTAAACCCAACACTTTGGGAGACCCAGCTGGGAAGATCGCTTGAGCCCAGGAGTTGGAAACCAGTCTGGGCAACATAGTGAGACCCCATCTCTAAAAAAAAAATTTTTTTTTAATTAACTGATGGTAGTGGCACATGCTTATGGTCCCAGATACTCAGGATGCTGAGGTGGGAGGATTGCTTGAGCCTGGGAGATTGAGGCTGCAGTGAGTCATGTTCATGTCACTGCACTCCAGCCTGGGAGATAGAATGAGACCTTGTCTCAAAAAAAAAAAAAATTACAAGGTCCAGTAGTTTCTCAGGCAACTAACAATTGATAATAGTCGTAACAAGTTGTTTTATTATTTTAAGTGTAGCTTTAGCGTTTATTTTGTAATATAGATTCTTAATTTCCTTTGTAAGTTCTAGTCTTGAGTTTCCAGTGGTGGTTAAGGCGTCAGCAGCTCATCACATCTGTGAGCCTGTAGCCAAGTACCCTCAGCAGATAAGCTTGTTATAAGAAAGTGTGTTCTGTTTGTTTAACCTGTGCTATTTTTCTCTTTCAGGCGGGGAACTGGTGCTTTTAAATCCAGAGTGGGACTGCCTGCGCCTGCTCCTGTTATCAATAGCAAATATGGACTCAGAGAAACAGATAAACGTTTAAATAGGCTTAAAAAGTTAGGTGACAGCAGCAAAAATTCAGACAGTCAATCTGTCAGCTCTAACACTGATGCAGATACCACTCAGGAACAAAACAATGCAAGTAAGTAAGGGAAGCTTGATAAGCATGTCTGTAAAAGTACTTTCACACAGTTTGCTTTCTAAGGCGCGCTCCAGTAGTCTGACGCTTTCAAATGCGAGAGGAACTGGGACGTGAGAGCTTTGACAGCATTTCAAGACATGATTTGAGTACAGAGGCACAGTCTGTATCCCACCTCCAACTTCAGTACCGTTCTCTAGACTATTTTTCTTGAATACCTTGGTAACTGGATGTGAGTTCTTCATCATATGTTCCAAGGTTGTCACATGTTTTAAATAAAACCTTTTCAAGGTGTTAGAGACCGTGATGATGTCATTAGGTCCTGCAAGAAGACGAAAGGACTGAGTAGAATTATTAGGCCCTTGTACGTTCCAGTGCCTAGCCAGTTTGTTAGGAAAAGATGATGGACTTGAGGAATTCGTAGCTTCTGGCCTCAAGGCCTCCACCTTTTCATTGCTTGCTGACCTTTTTCAAAATGAACTGACCCAGTTTGGCAGACCCACCAGTACCAGACTCAGAATTGTGATAGAGGAGCATTTTGTACAGTGCTGTATGGTGACATGCTGTATTGGCTACCCCAGAAAGTAGGAATAAACATGGAAAGGAGAAAGAAGCAACCTCTGAGATTCCAGTGGTGTGTGGGGCAAGATCTGATGGAAACTGAAAAAGAGAACGACTAAACAAAGAGAAAGGAAAGAAGAAACCCTGAACGGGCAAAGGAAAGCACATCCTCTTTGTGGAGTTTTGAAGTATTGGAACCATACTAATTGCTTCTGCTTTTCTGGGTAACACCAGTTTTCTGTAGTTGCCACTAAAGCAATAGACTCTTGAGTCTGGCTTGTCTCCCAGAGAGAGACAGAAGTTAGAAAGTTTTGACTGGTGATTCCGAAAGTATGTCTTTGTTGGCACTTAAATGTCCAGTGAGACTTTTTGGTACCTTAGAGCCCTCTGAGATACTGATTATTTTAGATTCTTCTCCCCACTTTCAGATGTTCTCAGCCCAACACTGGGTGCTCTCTTCCCCTACAGAGAGTCCTGAAGAAAAGGGAAGGTGTTTCCCACGATGGTGAATGTCAGTGCCATGAATTCCTGAATCTACCTGCTGCTGGGAGTCAGAGTCAAAGCATAACCCGTGTAGCGTAAACACAGTGCTGTAGTCTTTCTTGTTAATGTCCAGAGTGATCAGCAAGAGTTAGTCAATCATTCACTGTTGACTGTGGATTCTCATAATAAATGCAGCATAACGAACATTTGTTTTCTGAGTCTGGTTCCTTGGTGAAACTGGAATCTTGTGAAGCCCATTTTATAAATGCAGACATAAAAACACTTAAAAGCCAGGCATGGTGGCGCAAGCCTGTAGTCCCAGCTATGTGGGAGGCTGAGGTGGGAGGATCATTTGAGCTCAGGAATTTGAGACCAGCCTGGGCAACATAGTGAGACCTGTGTCCTTTTTTTTTTCTTCTTGAGACAGAGTCTTGCTCTGTCGCCCAGACTGGACTGCAGTGGCGCAATCTTAGTTCACTGCAACCTCTGCCCGCTGGTTCAAGCAGTTCTCCTGCCTCAGCTTCCCGAGTAGCTGGGACCACAGGTGCTCGCCACCATGCCTGGGTATTTTTATTTATTTATTTTTTTTAGTAGAGACAGGGTTTCCCCAAATTGGCCAGGCTGGTTTCAAACCCCTGACCTTGTGATCTGCCCATCTCAGCCTCCCAAAGTCCTGGGATTACAGGCATGAGCCACCACGCCCAGCCGAGACCTGTGTATTTTAAAATAAGAACAGAAACAGGTGCGTGCTGCCATCTGTATGTGGAGACAGCCACAGAGTTGCCCATGTTGAATGGCTCTGTCACGCAGATGTTTTATGCTTTTAAGTAGTAACTTTATGACTAGTGTATAGCTACTGAACTCAGTATACTACTTAGTTTAAAAGGTGAGAATACAAATAATTTTTGGAAGATGTTGGGTGTACTGATGTTTAACCATTAATTAATATTTATTAAACCAAATACTATTTGGGAATATATATTAATAAACTAGATACTTACTGAAATCCTGCTAGTTCTTGAAGACATACGAAGATGTTTGAGACTTGGGTTCTTTCCTCAGGGAGCTTATACCTTAGCTCCAGGATAGGACAGGTGCACAAGTAAGCAGAGCAGACTGGAAGCACAGGTTTTCCAGTTCCAAGGGACCGAATAATCGCTGTCAGCATTACAGAAGACAGGTGCACATTTTGCAGTGACTGCTGATAGTGGGTCGCTTGCTTTTTTTCAAATTCCCTTTCCGCAGCATGATTGGAGCAATCCAGGGGTCAGTGTGACTAACTGAGGTCATGGACAGAGCGGATAGATGTGGCTCAGTGTTCTCTCTGAAGGAGCTTGGGGCTTTAGTTGTCTCCGAGACCATTGTATGTTGTCATGTTCACGTAAGGATTTCCCGAGTTCTTACATGCATTCTCTTAGGCTGTATTTCTTTTGGTGTTCGTCTCAGCCATCCCCTCCACCTGTCTGAAAGAAAGGCTCTGGAAGCGGCTGGCAGGAAAGCCAGAGCTGCCAGGCCCCTCCTCCCAGGGTGGTAGGTGCACATAGTGTGTATGGGTGTGGAGTGTTTTTTCTGTGTGGCTGCTCGTCTTTATCCTGTGGTTCATTTAGAATTTAGCAGCTCATAGAGGAACTGCTTTCTTTGAACAAATGTATAAAGAAATGTTCTGTGTAGTTGAAAGAAAATATTCCATACAGGTGCTTTTTTGGCAATTATCTTGAGAGCTACAGTGTGACTCTGCTTTAGCATCCAGAAATAGAGACAACAAGGAATCCATTTTCACAAATCCAGTCCACAGGAATGCCAGGACTAGAGGATTCCAGTTTTTCAGGCCTCTTAACACCTTGCTGACTGGGATACCCCCTCTGAAGTTAGTGCTGTGATAGGGAGTGTGAGACCAGAGGCTCTGAGCCGTCTGCGAAGATGTGGACACAGGTCTCTGCAGGTGCCGCAAGTCAAGACAAACCCCAGAAGACTCGGCCAAAGGGAGAGGTTGATCTTAACTGTGGAGCACCTGTCCTAGATGCAGAGGCTGAGGCACTGCTTCTCACTCTGGCCCTGTCACTGATGTCATCAGTTGTTCTGAACACTCTTTTCTGCTGAGCCAAGGCTGCTTCAGAGTTCTTTCTAACACCCTGTTCCAGGCAACCATTGCCAGTCGGTGCTGGTCACATCAGATGAAAAGTGCTTGTGCCTAGTAAACTCCTTGAGCCCAAGATCTTTAAAGTCCTGTAGGGGCCTTCTGGATCCTCAAGTTCTGGAAATGCTGAGTTGTGGCCCTTGTGTCATCTTAGTTCCAGCTAATCGTGTGCATCTCCAGTGAAGCCTGAGTGCCCAGGAAGGCCTTGGAGTCCTTCATAGCTCTTTTGTCTGGCTATAAGTCTTGGTGCCACTCTGCCATAGGAATTTGAGGACACCCTGAAATGACTGCAATAGCCATGCAGTGGGACCTTTACCCGTGAGTTGAGACTGACACTGTAATTCTGTGGTATGCCTTAGAGGCAGCATAAGAATGACTTTAATGCTCAGGAAGGCCTAAGCTGAAGTCCCCTCTCTGCCATTCACCAGATGGATGACGCACGCTAGTCTATGCGAGCTTGGTTTTCACATAGGTTTAATCTCATTTCCTTCCAAAGCATTTATTAGGATGGATGTGACCATTTTGCCCAGCACGTAGCATGTAGTAGTTACCGAGAAGAATCTGTTACCCCCACCTAAAATTACTGTCCAGGTCCATGCATTTGAGATTTCTCCCAGGGGAAGAGTCATACGAGGCGTATAAGGTGCTGAAGCAAATTCAAACACAGGCACATCTGACCCCACTGAGGTCACAGTCCTTGGTTTCCTGGTAGACTTTTAAAAATCATTGACTTTTCGTTTGCCATTGTGGCTGCTGTCTTCCTGCTTTAGCCTTCACGGAAATTCTCAACCCCTGTGAGGACAGGGTAGCTTCTTTGGACAGTGAAAGGGCTCTTGTCACTCTACTGGACTCTCATCTTCATCACCTTTCTCCCATTCTTTGCCTGTCTTTTTTTTCCTTTGATTTGATGTGCATACCTTTTGACAGGGCTTTTGACGAGATGATGCTTTTCAAACAAAATTAAAATACATTGCTAATATGTACTGAAATCTCTGTATTGACATAATACATAGTATCAAATACCCATTTTATGCTAAAAAAATGGACTGTTTATGTTAATTTAGACACAAGAACATGAAAATGCTTTGGTTTTCTGTTGCCAACAGTGAATGTTTTGGAAAGAGGGATGGGATGGGGAGAGCTGAATTCAGAATCACCATAAAATTGGATTCATCTAATGGGTGAAAATAAGTACCAAGTAATGAGCTTCTTGGGTGCTGTGAGAAGACATAGGAAGGGCGTTGCCGAGAAGGGCCCAAGAGGCTCCCTGAGAGGTGTTGCCTAAGCCGAGTCTTAGAGGGGATGAGAAGTTGGCCAAGGGAAGTATATTCAAAGCAGAGGGCCTTCTAGACAGCTGTGTAGATAGAGTGAGGCTTGAGTCAAAGCTCTGCTTCATGACAAGTACAGGGTAAGAAAAAGAGATGTGACCACAGGCTAACATTTTAGACCTGATTCTTACTTAGGGCATTAGGTTGCTGAAAGGTTTAACAGCCAGAAGGTGCATATGTACTAAGAAAATCATCCTGGCCACGTGGTGGTAAATGGATTTTTGGAAAAACAGGAAAAACAAAATTGCCATAGTTCAGGCAGGAGATTGTGGCATTCGAGACAGGGAAGAGTAAACAGGTTGCAGTGACATTGCAGGGGTGGACTCCACGGCATCTGGTGATTGGCTTGGTAAGGCGGTTGAGGTGAGCGGGAGTCAAGGAGGACCTCCAGCTTTCTGCTTAGGCAGCTGGGCAGTGGTGGTGACACTGACCAAGATAGAGACCTCGAAAGGGGAAGTCGTCAGGAGACTTGGTGAGTTCTATTTAGGGACTGAGAGACAGTCTGTATTTGGTGATCTGGATCTCATTGAGAAAGTCTGACTAGAGTTGGGGAACTATCAGCCTGTAAGTGCTAATAACCATGGGAGAATGGGTGCTTATCACCTGGGGCCTGGGACTGCAAAGGCCTGAAGAGTAACAGTCTAGGGGCAGATGAAAGAGGTGTGCCAGGGATGGAGAAGGAAAACCGGGAGGACGCGCTCTCTGACAACCAAGAGAAGAAAGGTTTTCTCAAGAAAAAATGGTTATCAGTGTCACATTTAGAGAAATGAAGAAAGGGGAGGGCTGAAGAGTATGTGCTGGATTTAATGACAGAGTTGTCAGCGCACCAAAGGCTGTCTCACTGGAGGAGCAGGCTGGTGAGAACATGGTGTCGATGTGATTGTTGTGTAAGGGTGCTTGCAGGTACGTGGTGGTAAACAGATTGTTGGGGAAACAGGAAAAAGAATGGAATGGAAAGAGGAGAAATAAAAGGTTGAAAACCGCTGAGCTTAGTCATAAGTTGGTCCTTGAGGAGGCATAGAATGAGCAAAGGATCATCATAGCCACCTCTGAGAAAGCCAGGCAAAAGGCAGCCGAGCAGTGCAGCTCTGTCTCCACTGGTGCCCTTCTTCACACTGGCAGCACGTCACTCAGTCCACCTTGTAGGAGAGCGTCATAAGCATAAAGAAATCCTTTAGCCAAAGGGTTCCCTATTTTGTTCTTATTTTCTAAATTTCTTATTTTTAAAAAATATATTTGCTGTGAAGTAGTTCTGTGTAATTCCAGTGGATAATATATCACTCGTTCTCAAATTGACTCGTATTCCAACTTCACCCTCCTACTGTTGTAAAAATAGGCTGCCACCGTGGTAGCAGCCCACATGTGTAAGTTTGTTCTTGGCTCAAACCATGAATCTCTCCTTGCTGTAAATTCTGCTGGTTTATTACACTGAAGCCATTTATGAACCAGTCTCTGCGTGCAGGGCTGCCTTCTTTTTATTTGAGATGAGCATTTACTCTTGTCACCCAGGCTAGAGTGCAGTGGTGCCATTTTGGCTCACTGCAACCTCCATCTCCCAGGTTCAAGTGATTCTCTTGCCTCGGCCTCCCGATTAGCTGGGACTACAGGCACGCACCACATGCCTGGCTAGTTTTTGTATTTTTAGTAGAGAAAGGGTTTCACTGTATTGGCCAGGTGGTTTTGAACTCCTCACCTCAGGTGCAGAGACTTCTGTTCTTGTTGGTTTGATATTGTCGGAGTGCCTGTGATGCATTGTTGAACCTCTCAATAGAAACTGAACTAATGGTAACTAACCAGTGGCCCCGGCAACCCTCAGGCATGTTGAAAGCGATGGAGACTTCGGGATCCTGGACCGCACTTGGGTGGGCAGTGTGCTGAGCTTACCCGTATTTTATTGTTTTTATTCTCCCTGTTGGTGAGAGGTGGTGATCATTCATTTGGTTATCTTAGCTTCTCTAGTGAATAATCTGTAAATGGAGTGTTTTGATTAGGAAGAAGTTTTCAACTGGACACATGAGAACTAGGTAACAGAAATTGATTCATGTAAACTTCTATAAATAATAGTCCAGAATGTCAACACAGAGGAAAAATTAACAGTCAGTGGCAAGGTCAGAGACACTGGGAGCAGCTAACGCGTGAGTCACAGGTGAAGCCTTTTGAGAAGCCATTCACCTTCATTCTCTATATTGACAGCACATCTACTCAATCCACCTTGTAGGCAAGCTTCGTAAGTGTAAGGAAATTCTGTAGCAAAAGAATTATCTAAATATCCTTGTATTTAAAAATATATATTGTCGGCCGGGCGCGGTGGCTCACGCCTATAATCCCAGCACTTTGGGAGGCCGAGGCAGGTGGATCACGAGGTCAAGAGATCGAGACCATCCTGGTCAACAAGGTGAAACCCCGTCTCTACTAAAAATACAAAAATTAGCTGGGCATGGTGGTGTGCGCCTGTAGTCCCAGCTACTCAGGAGGCTGAGGCAGGAGAATTGCTTGAACCCAGGAGGCGGAGGTTGCGGTGAGCCGAGATCGTGCCATTGCACTCCAGTCTGGGTAACAACAGTGAAACTCCATCTCAAAAAATAAAAAATAAAATAAATTAGGTAGAAATATTTTCTACCTAGTAGTTCTTTGTAATTCTAGTGGATGAGACTACACAATTGAACCATATTCATCACTTCTCAGGTCATTACCATTAAGGTCAGTGCAACCCTTTCTGTCCTTGCCTTGGAAAGAAGCTGGGTCTCACTCTGTCGTGAGAGTGCACAATTCTAGCAATGTGCCTCTTCCTTCACCGTGATTGTAGCCATTGGGCAGCCACTGAAGGGACGGAGCCAAGGAAGCTTTGCAGCTCTTATTTGGCAGCCCCCCTGTTGCTGCTTCTGTCCTTCACAGAGTTGAAGGGGACAATTTAGAATAGTGCATTGCTGTTTTGATAGTGACAGTGACTTTTCAGAGTGATAATATATGGGTCTTAGAATCTGTTTCTCTTCTTTGAAACCATTGCAATAGAATGTGTTCCTTAGAGCTCATTAGTATTCTATTTCTATTCTGTATTACTGGCCAAGTGGTGTACTTCCTTTGGGTTAATGAGTAATGGATTTTAGAAACATTTAAAATGACTATTTTATGGAGAATCTGTGAAAGGAAAAAAGCTATGTTTACTTAACTTTCCTTCAAATCTTTTATGTGGGGAACTGCTAAATCAGGAGAACGTCTTTGTTTGGGCCAGTGTGATGACAGATTAAGGAGAAACTTACAGAGTAGTCTAGGTCCCTGCTGTGCTGAAAGCTTTTTAACCATCCAGCTGCTTACCTCGAAAACAGATAGATGCCCCGTAACTTAGAAAAGAGCTTCAAAGAAAAGCAGTGCAGGGAATGCAGGTGTGCTGGCAGAATCTGCAGCAGGAGCCGTGGTGTCGGCGTTCGTGCAGTCTAAACATGCTGTATCTAATAGCCTGGTTTTGGGCATTCTTTTCTTGAACTCTGCTGTTACCAAGGCTGTTTTTCACCTTTTTCTTTTTAACCTTACAGCTTCTAACCGAAAATCTTCAGTTGGTGTAAAAAAGAATAGCAAGAGCAGAACGTTAACGAGGCAATCTATGTCAAGAATTCCAGCTTCTTCCAACTCTACCTCATCTAAGCTAACTCATATAAATAATTCCAGGGTACCAAAGAAACTGAAAAAGCCTGCAAAGCCTTTACTTTCAAAGATAAAATTGAGAAATCATTGCAAGCGGCTGGAGCAAAAGAATGCTTCAAGAAAACTCGAAATGGGAAACTTAGTACTGAAAGAACCTAAAGTAGTTCTATATAAAAATTTGCCCATTAAAAAAGATAAGGAGCCAGAGGGACCAGCCCAAGCTGCAGTCGCCAGTGGGTGCTTGACTAGACACGCGGCGAGAGAACACAGACAGAATCCTGTGAGAGGTGCTCATTTGCAGGGGGAGGGCTCACCCTGCACCTACATAACCCGGCGGTCAGTGAGGACAAGAACAACTCTGAAGGAGGCCTCTGACATCAAGCTCGAACCAAATACGCTGGATGGCTATAAAGGCAGCGTGACGGAACCTTGCCCTGACAGTGATGAGCAGCCAGCTCCCGTGGTGCAGGAGGAAGAACTGGCTCACGAGACTGCACAAAACGGGGAGGCAAAGTGTCATAAAAGTGACACAGGCATGTCCAAAAAGAAGTCACGACAAGGAAAACTTGTGAAACAGTTTGCAAAAATAGAGGAGTCTACTCCGGAGCATGATTCTCCTGGAAAAGACGACACGGTGCCAGATTTGATGGGGCCCCATTCTGACCAGGGCGAGCACAGTGGCACTGTGGGTGTGCCTGTGAGCTACACAGACTGTGCTCCTTCACCCGTCGGTTGTTCAGTTGTGACATCCGATAGCTTCAAAACAAAAGACAGCTTTAGAACTGCAAAAAGTAAAAAGAAGAGGCGAATCACAAGGTATGACGCACAGTTAATCCTGGAAAATAACTCGGGGATTCCCAAATTGACTCTTCGTAGGCGTCATGATAGCAGCAGCAAGACAAATGACCAAGAGAATGATGGGATGAATTCTTCAAAAATAAGCATCAAGTTAAGTAAAGACCACGACAACGATAGCAATCTCTATGTGGCAAAGCTGAATAATGGATTTAACTCAGGATCAGGCAGTAGTTCTACAAAACTAAAAATCCAGCTGAAACGAGATGAGGAAAGTAGGGGATCTTACACAGAGGGGCTTCATGAAAATGGGGTGTGTTGCAGCGATCCTCTTTCCCTCTTGGAGTCTCGAATGGAGGTGGATGACTACAGTCAGTATGAGGAAGAAAGTACAGATGATTCCTCCTCTTCGGAGGGCGACGACGAGGACGATGACTATGACGATGACTTTGAAGACGATTTTATTCCTCTTCCTCCAGCCAAGCGATTGAGGCTAATAGTTGGAAAAGACTCTATAGATATTGACATTTCTTCAAGGAGAAGAGAAGATCAGTCTTTAAGGCTTAATGCATAAGCTCTTGGTCTTAATTTGACCTGGTATAACTACTTTAAAGAAATAAAAAATTCCAGTCAATTATTCCTCAACTGAAAGTTTAGTGGCAGCACTTCTATTGTCTCTTCACTTATCAGCATACTATTGTAGAAAGTGTACAGCGTACTGACTCAATTCTTAAGTCTGATTTGTGCAAATTTTTATCGTACTTTTTAAATAGCCTTCTTACGTGCAATTCTGAGTTAGAGGTGAAGCCCTGTTGTAAAATAAAGGCTCAGGCAAAACTGGACAGTGATAGCAACTTTCCACAGAGGACGTTGAGAATGATGTGGCTACAACAATTGTAACTAAGAGCATCAGCTGGCTCCTTAATATATGACTAAACAATAACTTAAATCATAGTAGCAGCAGATTAAGGGTTTCTAGTATGCTAATATCACCAGCAATGATCTTTGGCTTTTCGATTTATTTGCTAGATGTTTCCCCCTTGGAGTTTTGTCAGTTTCACACTGTTTGCTGGCCCAGGTGTACTGTTTGTGGCCTTTGTTAATTCCGCAAACCATTGGTTGGGAGTCAGATTGGTTTCTTAAAAAAAAAAAAAAAAAAAATGCAATGACATACGCAACAGCTCACTTCCCAGTACATTATATGTACGAGGGTAGCAGTGTGCGGGATGAGTTTCGACACAGTGTATTTATTGCTTGTCGTGTAAATTAAAAACCTTGTATTTAACTCTTTTCAATCCTTTTAGATAAAATTGTTCTTTGCAAGAATGATTGGTGCTTATTTTTTCAAAAATTTGCTGTGAACAACGTGATGACAACAAGCAACATTTAATGAACTACAGCTATCTTCATTTGGTTCTTCAGGTTTTCTGTTGCACTTGTAAAATGCTACAAGGAATATTAAAAATCTATTCACTTTAACTTATACTAGTTTATGAAATAAAAACATGAGTCACAGCTTTTGTTCTGTGGTAACCTGTAAGAAAGTTTGTCTTTGAGGTTCAGTGTAAAGAACTGAAAACGATGTATATGTTGTAAATATTTGTGTGTTGTGAGAAATTTTGTCATAAGAAATTAAAAGAACTTACCAGGAAGGTTTTTAAGTTTAGAAATATTCATGCCAATAAAATAGGAAATTATAAATATATAGTTTTAAGCACTGCATCAGTGGAAGTTCTTGGCTTATGTTAGTTTATTATGAAAATATCAAAGATTTTTTTGACTATATTATCAGTTAAACAAAAAGGAGTCAGATTTAATTTGTTTTTTGAAGCACTTTGAGAAATTAATTTTAATTAACTTAATGAGCAAATTTTTTATTACTACTTTATGTTCAGTACCAGGTTCTTTTCATTTCTCTGGATTATTTTGCAAATCATTGGACAGAGAGTTTGGGAATATAAATCTGTAACAGGTGTTTGACACCAGTAGGTCTCTTTATTTCTGGGAAATGTGTACATGTCCTCTCTGATACACACTGTTCCTAAGTAAAGATCAATTTAGGGGATTTGTATAGTGTCTATAGGAAAGTGGCCCATGTCTTAAAATATTAAAAGGAATCTGCAGGTAATGCAAAGTCCAATGGAGAAAACCTCAATGCTGACTGTTTTTACTGATTCCTACTGATTTCCAGGTTGAGGGGATATTATTGAAATTAAGCTCCTTAAAACTATTGATTGCCCATAGGTTCCAAATAGAAATTAATAAGATTCATGACCATCTTTAAAAAGTAGATTTTTTCCTCCTGGTTCTCTAAGGAGCTACGTCTGTAGTCTTACATAGTCTCATCCTTGTTCATTACGGTGCAGGCGAACTTCTCAGGCATCTGGAAAGCGTGTGGCAGACTTCCTTCCACACTCACTCACACCCACGTTGTGGGGCAGACACACAGCCTCTCAGGAGCACCCATCCGAGGCACCCTGAGCACTCAGCACATCCAGCCCTCATGTCGTCCCCACATAAAAATATGAACCCCATGCCACTGAGGAAGATGAAGGTGGACCTTGCGTCTGGAGGTGCTGTTCCCACTGTAGTTTGAGGTGTTGGGAAGAGGTTCAGAGACTAAATCTGAAACCTTGTTTCAATACCAACAACAGCTAGTTTGGGAATTTCAATCCTAAAAAGTAACACATTTCCCATTTGTCTTCATTTTTAAGCTAATTTTAGTAACTTATTTATGATGTTTGTTTTATCATGGCCTCATCTTTAGAGGCTGACCTTCCCATGGGTCTCAGAGCAGTGACATTTGGTAGCGAATCACTGCCTCTCAGGAGTCGGTATGCACAAGCACTCAGCAGCCACTGTTGATGCCTTCTAGGGAAACCTAGTTTCCGTTTGTAAAGGTAGGGGCCTCGGAACTGTTCTGGATCTGCTGTCGAACGTCACTGTGTGGAACGGTGACATCCACACACCGTGGACCAGTTTGGAAGAGGTTGCATTCTATAAAACTTTTAGCTTGAGCTTATGCAATGATTGGTTTGAGATTTTGGCATTGTAAGAATTAGGAGATGATCATAGAAATATATGTAAAGTATTCAATTTTCAATCATTTTCAAATTACTGTTACGAATTGTTTTTGCTGAGTTGTAATACTTTTGAGATACAATGTATTCCTTGTACTGAAAGAATGAAAAAGGACTTTTTCAGCATTTGAGGTAAGTTCTTTAACGTTTCATTAAAAACATTTTTTACAAATATTTTGTACATGCACTTGCAGTATTGAGGTTAATCATTTTAATAAATTCGGAAATTAAAACAATTTGGCCAGTGTTCACTGTATCTGAAAACAGATCCAAGCGGTGACTTTCTCCACAAAATTTGTGTGTGAAACAATTTGTAAAATCACAGTTTCGAAAGCTTTCAATACCTGTGAATGTTGAGTTCTCTAGGCCCTGGTCTCCTCTTGTGTCTGGTGCCACTCATTTTTGAGGGAAGAGAGAGTAAACATTGATTCTTCTCTCAGGGAGACTATACTACATACCCTCCTAGTCCCTGAACTCAAAAAATGTGTGCCTTCAATATGGAGCAAGGTAACATTGAAGGCTTTTGCAACTCAAATGCGTTAATAGTTCCTGATTACTTGGATTTTCCCCCTTACCTATTGGACAAAGCATACCCTGAATTGGCATAGGTCCTTTTTTCTCCTATTTGCTGCTGAAAGGAAATATGACCATACAGGAGGGAGGAAACCCGCATTTGCCCAGCTCGGCGACAGCTGAGCAAGCTGCTTCATCTCCACATCTCTTTCCCAGCACCTAGCACCATTCTGGGTCAGACGTCAGTGTGGACGCCTGGTCCCGTCATCAGTTTAGTTTCTGGATTCGCTCTTGAGGATAATCTGTGAGAGCAGTGCACACACTGGGCTAGTCAAGTATTGATTATTAATTTTTCCTAAGTGATTGAAGTATCCACCCAAACTTGGGTTCCCAGTGTGGAAAAAGGTGAAATGTGGCATGCCTGTTAAGTACATTGAGATGCGTCTTCAGCATCTCAATGTCACTCTCTGCTCTTCCAGTAGCCAGTGGAGCCCCTGTGTGACTCATTTCTCAAATGACAGCTTTCCATCACTGCTCTGCTGCAGGACCCAGTTGCACCCAGAGCAGACAAAGCAAGTTGCCAGTTCCAGGGCATCCCCCATGACTGGCACGTGTGACCCTTGAAGGCCAGGGAATGTGAGGCCTGAGAGACTTCTACTCCCTCCTAGAGCACATGAGCATTACTTGTGTTTGCTAATGATAGAGCCCAGAGGAAAAGTGTATTTATTTATGGACGGAGACTTACTCTGTTGCCCAGGCTGGAGTGCAGTGGCATGAACTTGGCTCACAATACCTCCATCTCCCAGATTCAAGCGGTTCTCCTGCCTCAGCCTTCCAAGTAGCCGGGACTACAGGCACCTGCCACCACACCTGGTTAATTTTTGTATTTTTGGTAGAGATGGGGTTTCACCATGTTGACCAGGCTGGTCTCAAACTCCTGACCTCAAGTGACCCGCCCGTCTCAGCTTCTCAAAGTGCTGAGATTACAGTTGTGAGCCACCATGCTTGGCCAAAAAGTGCATTTTGATTCTTCAGAAAGGGTGCCAGGATTGGTAGGGACAGGGTATGTGAATGGCCAAGACTGGGAAAGGGACGTCACTACCACTGCCTCCACCATCTGCTACTCATTTTCTCCCAGGCCCTTAAGCTTAATAAATATTCATAGGAACTGTCATAAGGCTGCTAATCTGGAGGACAGCAGACAGACTGCAGGCCCTTGGAGATTGCTTTGGTAGTGTTCTGAAAAAAAAATCTGTTGCCAGATCCCGTGTCCCCCTTGCCAGATTTGTAGGGTTTTCAGCTGACTTGCAGTAAACAGTGACTTAGGACTTTTGGGGGCAGCCCACCTATTGAGTGCTCTGGCTGAAGGGAAGCAGAGCGCGGCTGGGCCTGCTCTGGCACACCAGAGGGCTGGAAGCAGTGAGCCCCTGAGCGGCTGGGGCCCAGTGTTGAAGGTGCACTTCGGTCTTTTTTTCGCTGTTTTTTGTCTTGTTTTTGTTTTTGAGACAAGGTCTCGCTCTGTCACCAGGCTGGAGTGCAGTGGTACCATCCTGGCTCACTGCAACCTCTGCCTCCCAGGTTCAAGCAATTCTCCCGCCTCAGCCAGGGGTAGCTGGGACTACAGGTGCCTGCCACCACACCTGGCTATTTGTATTTTTTAGTAGAGATGGGATTTCACCATGTTGGTCAGGATGGTCTTGATCTCTTGACTTTGTGATCTGCCCGCCTCGGCCTCCCAAAGTGCTGGGATTACAGGCATGAGCCACCACACCCACCCCACTTCAGTATTTTTTGAGCACCTAGCATGTACTTGAGGTTTGGGGCAGGAAACAAGATTTGAGTCTTCAATGTGGGGTAAAATCAAAGCCATGGGAGAGGGTGTCTTGGTCTGCTTTGTGCTGCTATCACAGTATCACAGACTGGGACTGGGCAAGTTAGAGACAATGGACTTTTATTTGACTCATGCTTCTGGAGGCTGGGAAGTTCAAGATGGAGAGGCTGATTCTGGCGAGGAAGGCCTCTGCAGTGCACCAGCCCGTGGTAGAGAGAGGAAGGGGCTTCAACTGCTTTATTGGGGGCCCACTCCCTCGATAATGGCATTAATCCATTCATTCATGAGTCAGGACCCTCACGACCTAATTGCCTCTTAAAGACCCCACTTCGCAACACACTGTGGCACTGGGGACTGAGTTTCCAGCATGAACTTGGGGCCACACACAGACCACAGCAGTGAGACAGCCTAGGGAGCTGGCCCAGGACTGCCCCTGAACCGCCGTCACAGAGGCGTGGGGGCTGCAAGAAAGGCTGCTCCCCAGCCATTGGTCCTTGACCTCAGACTGCTGAGCTTAGTTAGGGCAGCACTTCAAGGAAGAGCCAGATGGGTTGAGAGGGTGGAGGCGAAGTTTTTCTGTGAAGGAGGAACCAGTGAGGATGACTGCTAGGAGGGGAGGAGGTTCATTTCGTTAATATGAGATGTTTAATGCTGGAGGCAGGGAGCTCGCACAGAGGAACCAGTGTTCTGAGAAAGTGAAGGAGTTACTCAGAGTGGGTCGCATCGGGGATCTTCAGGAGCAGATCTGTCTTCCTTCCAGGAGGAAAAGGTTTTGGATGTGGTGAGGGAGCCCCTCCAGCATGAGGCTTTCTCTCTGGTCTGGAAAGTAGGAAGTGAAGTGAAGACAGGAGGGCCTAGAGGTTGTCTGAGAGTGAAGACAGGAGGGCCCAGAGGTTTGAGGAGTAAGAGAGAGGTTTGAAATTGAGACTGGGAAAGCAAGCAGATACCATTCACGAAAGAAGTATCTGGCCAGGCACGGTGGTGGCTCACGCCTGTAATCCCAGCACTTTGGGAGGCCAAGACGGGCAGATCACCTGAGGTCAGGAGTTCAAGGCCAGCCTGGCCAACATGGTAAAACCCCGTCTCTACTAAAAATACAAAAATTACCCAGGCGTGGTGGTGGGCGCCTATAATCCTAGCTACTTGGGAGGCTGAGGCAAGAGAGTCGCTTGAACCCAAAGGCAGAGGTTGCAGTGAGCCAAGATTGCACCATGCACTCTAGCCTGGGTGACAGAGGGAGACTCTTTCTCAAAAAAAAAAAAAAAAAAAAAAAAATCTACCCATCACTTTCAAGGTACTAGTTGGTGTCCTGAGCCCAGGCTGGTGGCCAGCACTTCTCTGCACAGGTGTGAGCCTCCCAGGCACATGTGGGCCTCTACCCAGGTGGGGACCACAGAAGACAGCAGGGCTGGGGGCCATGGGATTCAGGTTGGCAGGAGAAGGGGTTAGATGAGAAGCCGTGCCTGCCTGCAGGTTAGGGGGAGAAGGCAAGTCTGTGCGCTGAGTGGGCCACTAGACAGGTAAAGGTGGAGGTGTGCAAGCCCTGCAGGCTCCCTGCTGGCGGGGGACTGCAAGCGCTGGAGCAGTAAGCAAGTGTGGGGGGCAGGCGGAGGGTAGGTGCTCACAGAAAAGGCGAGGGGCCACACTTTCCTGTGAGGACAAGGTCCTCCACGGGACCTGGCAGTGGAGTGGTCACAGTTCTGAGAAATCACGGCATTGGTCACCCAAGATGATGGCAGATAACCCTGACGGTGGGCCTCCAGGACACGTCCAGTGAGTGCAGGGCTCTGGGGCCCAGAGCCCCAGGAACAAAGCAACACACCCCTGGTGGTTGCTACACCCCAGGTAGGCAGCCAGACAGAGAAACAGCCAGGGGGGAAACAAATGGGGCATGCCCCACTCAGGCTGGTGGTGCACTGGGGCAAATAGGTTCTTAATAAACAAGAGAATAGGCCTGCCTGAGATCGTGCCGCTGGTGGCAAGGGACAGAGCTGGACATTCACCCCAGGCTCCAAGGCCCCAGCTTGGTTTCGGTTTTTGTTTTTGTTTTTTGAGACAGGGTTTCACTCTGTCACCTGGGCTGCAGTACAGTGGTGTGATCACGACTCCCTGCAGCCTTTACCTCCCAGGACTGAGCAATCCTCCTGCCTCAACCTCCTGATGAGTAGCTGGAACTACAGGTGCCCACCACCACAACCAGCTAATTTTTTTACTTTTTGTAGAGATGAGGTTCTCCCTATAATGCCCAGGCTGGTCTTAAACATCTAGAGAGCACAGGTAAGGACCACAGAGCTGCTGTGCTCCAGAGGCCCTCCAAGCCCAGCTGTGCAGCCCCACCTTTGCCAGAGTGATTCTGGAAGTCTCTGTCTCCTCCAAATTCCTGTGAGTCTATTCGGGAGGTTGAGGCTGGAGGATCGCTTGAGCCCAGGAGTCCAGCCTGTGCAACATAGTGAGACTGATCCATCTCTTTAAAAGAAAAAAAGGCAGGCCGGGCACAATGGCTCACGCCTGTAATCCCAGCACTTTGGGAGGCCAAGGTGGGTGGATCACAAGGTCAAGAGATCGAGACCATCCTGGTCAACATGGTGAAACCCCGTCTCTACTAAAAATACAAAAAATTAGCTGGGCATGGTGGCGCGTGACTGTAATCCCAGCTACTCAGGAGGCTGAGGCAGGAGAATTGCCTGAACCCAGGAGCCGAGGTCGCGCCATTGCCCTCCAGCCTGGGTAACAAGAGCGAAACTCCGTCTCAAAAAAAAAAATAAATAAATAAATGAAAGAAAAGCGGTCCAGGTGCAGTGACTTATGCCTGTAATCCCAACGTTTTGGGAGGCTGACACAGGCCAATCACATGAGGCCACGAATTCAAAACCAGTCTGGCCAACATGGTGAAGTACAAAAAATACAAAATATTTAGCTGGGCATGGTGGCAGTCACCTGTAATCCCAGCTACTCAGGAGGCTGAGGCAGTAGAATAGCTTGAACTTAGGAGGTGGAAGTTGCAGTGAGCTGAGATGGTGCCATTGCACTCCAGCCTGAGCAACAGAGCAAGACTCTGTTTCGAAAAAGAAAAAAAAAAAAAGGCTAGGAGCAGTGGCTCACACCTGTAATCCCAGCACTTTAGGAGGCTGAAGGTGATGGATCACTTGAGATCAGGAGTTCAAGACCAGCCTGGCCAACATGGTGAAAGGCTGCCTACTAAAAATACAAAAATTAGCCAGGTGTGGTGGCACATGCCTGAAATTCCAGCTACTTGGGAGGCTGAGGAAGGAGAATCACTTGAACCTGGGAGGCAGAAGCTGCAGTGAGCCGAGATCACACCATTGCACTCCAGCCTGGGTGGCAAAGCGAGACCCTGTCCCCTCCACACACACCCAATCCCTGTGGGCTACAAATAGGAATCATTGCTTTCTACCCACTTTCCATGCAGTTATGTGGGGCCAGGAGAAGTTTGTTTAAAAATTGTGGCCCAGATAAGTGGGTGACCCACCCCCATTGTCAAATATGCTTAGGGAGCTTGAAAAGTGGGAGAGGAGCCCAGAGCTCCATCCCGTGGAAAGCCACAGGTGTTTGCCGGGCCCTCAAGCCCTCCATGGCGGCGGGCCTCTGGTTATCTGCAAGGGTGAGTCAAACACGAGTGTGCCTGCAGGCAGCAAAAGAACGCCAAGGTTTCCTCCAGCCAAGCAGACTGCTGGACTTGATGATTTGTGGGTTTTCGTTTAGTTTTGTTTTTCTTTTTCTTTTTTTTTTTTCCCACAAGAAAACACCAATTTTAATTTAAAGAAAAAAAAAATCAGAAAAATATCTGTGAGAATATGGAGCAAAAGAAGTCCTGAAAAAGAGTTCTGCATCTTGGTGGTCATATTTATTGGAAGAGCTTGAGAAAAATGGAAATACAATTTAGCTTAAGAAGTTGTGAGTTATCTGCAAATCGACTCATTTCAGGAGTGGAAGAATCCCTGGAAATATTTCTTAATATCAAAATGTATGCAGGTTTCTCTTTTGAATGTCTTGTACATTTAAAGAGGCCCTTGTACAAAGTCTCCTGTTTTCCATACAGGACAAATTCTTTGTTTCAGCCAACTCTCAGCGGAGGGGCAACCAGTACAACGCCATCTCCCCGGACAAAGAGCATTGGAATATTTCGTTTCGTTGATTTATATATCTCTTTATATGTTTCTTCATCAATTTCTATAGTAGTCACAGTTTCTTCTACATCTCCTAAGATCATATTTAAATGTTGATCATAAGCGTGTAATCTGCCTCGAAGCTCTCGGTCATTTCTCATTTTCACATAAATTCGCTCATCTAGGCTGAGCCGGATAAGATCCAGGGGCTCCTCTACAGTGTTGGTAGTTTGTTGCTGGTCTACGTCGTCCGCCATGTTTCCTGTTTTTCTTTTTTGAGACAAGATCTCGCTTTGTTGCCCAAGATTGGAGTGCAATGGCAAAATCTTGGCTCACCGCAGTCTCAACCTCCTGGGTTCAGGCGATCCTCCCACCTCGGTCCCCTGAGTAGCGTGGACCACAGGCACGGACCACAGTCACAGACTACCACTTCCAGCTAATTTTCTGTATTTTTAGCAGAGATGGGGTCTCACTATGTTCCCCAGGCTAGTCTTGATCTCCTGACCTCAAGTGATCCACCTACCTCAGCCTCTCAGCGTGCTGGGATTACAGGTGTGAGCCAGCATACCCACCTGGACTCGGCGATTTTAATAGTGACTTGACACCAATGTCATCCGGGGCGAAGGAGCAACTGTATTTGATCAGGACACGGTTTCCTGTGTTATCCTCTAAATTATGACTGTGGTTCCCCTCAGGACAAGTGTTTTCTCCCATGGGGCAGATGCTGAAGCTCTAATTACACGAATGGGAAGCAGGGTTCTATTTACAGAAGCACCTCTGCAAAGCAAGCTGCAGGTTTCCCGCTCTCCATGTGTGTGGTTACCCCCCGAGCAGCCGGCCGGAGTCCGGTGATTCTGACTTCTTCACACCAGCCTCACTGGGGATGGCAAGTGGGCCCTGACTGGGAGTGACCAGGAGCTGCAGACAGGAGCCCCAGACACAGGTGTTCTCCAGAGTGACTCTTCTCTTTTTCTCTTGCTTTTTTTGAGATGGAGTCTCACCCTGTTGCCCAGGCTGGAGTGCAATGGCGCCAGCTCGGCTCACTGCAACCTCTGCCTCCCGGGTTCAAGCGATTCTAGTGCCTCAGCCTCCTGAGTAGCTGGAATTACAGCGCCTGCCATTACACTGAGTTAATTTTTTTTATTTTTAGTAGAGACGGGGTTTCACCATGTTGGCCAGACTGATCTTGACCTCCTGATCTCAACTGATCCACCCACCTCAGCCTCTCAAAGTGCTGGGATTACAGGTGTGAGCCACCATGCCCACCCTAGAGTTACCCTTTCGTACACAAAACTCTAATTTACTCCTCTTGCCAGTCAAACCACATTTTTCTTCTGGGGTAAGCAGCAAGCTGGGGTGGCTGAGCTAGGTGTGGTGGCACATCCTGTAATCCAAGTGGACCAGAGCTGGCCCAGGCACCTGCTCAGCCTGGGGCAAGGCTGGGGGCACCTGCTCAGCCTGGGGCAAGGGTGGGGAGCACCTAATCAGCCTGGGGCAAGGCTGGGGGGCACCTAATCAGCCTGGGGCAAGGCTGCGGGGCACCTGCTCAGCCTGGGGCAAGGCTGGGGGGGCACCAGCTCAGCCTGGGGCAAGGCTGGGGGCACCTGCTCAGCCTGAGTCAAGGCTGGGGGGCACCTGCTCAACCTGGGGCAAGGGTGGGTGCACCTGCTCAACCTGGGGCAAGGGTGGGGGCACCTGCTCAGCCTGGGGCAAGGGTGAGGGGCACCTGCTCAGCCTGGGGCAAGGGTGGGGGCACCTGCTCAGCCTGGGGCAAGGGTGGGGGGCACCTGCTCAGCCTGGGGCAAGGGTGGGGGGCACCTGATCAGCCTGGGGCAAGGCTGGGGGGCACCTGCTCAGCCTGGGGCAAGGGTGGGGGCACCTGCTCAACCTGGGGCAAGGGTGAGGGGCACCTGCTCAGCCTGGGGCAAGGGTGAGGGGCACCTGCTCAGCCTGGGGCAAGGGTGGGGGCACCTGCTCAGCCTGGGGCAAGGGTGGGGGGCACCTGCTCAGCCTGGGGCAAGGGTGGGGGGCACCTGATCAGCCTGGGGCAAGGCTGGGGGGCACCTGCTCAGCCTGGGGCAAGGCTGGGGGGCTCCTGCTCAGCCTGGGGCAAGGGTGGGGGGCACCTGATCAGCCTGGGGCAAGGCTGGGGCACCTGCTCAGCCTCACTTGTTCCCAGACCTCGGGTCTAACTTGTAAAGCAGAGGGAATAAAAGCACTCTGGGTTTGTTGAAGACTCAGCAGGAGAGTGCCCGTGGTGCCCTTTACATGGGCCTGGCACCTGAGTCAGTTGGTACCCATGTCCTGCCTCAACAGTCTGTGAGTGCACCCTGGACACCTAGTGCACCCTGCTCTGCCTCTCAGCTGACGCCTGCTCAAACATCTTGATCACAACCTTCTCCAGCCCAGCTTCAAAACGCAGACGATCCTGGATCCCGGTCCTATTGCCCCCTGGTTGATGCCTCTCTGTCAGCTGCGCCACCTCTGCTTACCTGAAGTCTCTGCTCCACCCCCGGGCCTCTCCTACTTCTAAGGGAGTCTCTCTGGATTCATCTGCTCCCTTGACAGCCTTCCCTATTTGAGTGCGGAATAGAGGCTGGACACTCAAAAGGCACAGGGGACACGGGTGATTTAAACCCACTCCTTTCCCTCCAGGGAAACACACACAAATATCAGGAAAATGTGCTACATGCCAGGATGTGTGTTTGGGAGAAGCATGGCAGAAGGACTAAGGAGAGTGTCCCTGTTTCTGCTGGGGAACCAAGCAAGGCAGGCTTCATGGAGGAGGTAAAATTAAGAAGGGTCCTGAGAGATGAATAAGAGTTCATAAGCCTAAAGGGCAGAGGCAGTGGACACCTGCAAAGTCCTAGAGACATGGAAGGACAGGGTGCCTCATGGAAAGGATGATGAGAAGTTCAGTGTGGCCAATCCAGAAAAGGGGATGATCAGTGGGGCCCAGCCTGTGCCCTGAGGAGCCTGGGTGGAGTGCATTGGCCTTAGGAGACAGGGGGACATCCGCCTCTAGGTGAGAACCCTGATCGGGCACCCTAGGGGCAGATTCTGTCTTCACTTCCTGGTTTTGCAGCTTTTCCTATCTGAGCCTTAGTTTCTGCTCTGTAAAATGGAGATGGTAACAGTATCCCACTCACTGAGGAGGAAATAAAACAGCAAAAGATGCAAGGGCTCCACGTCGGACACGAGGTAAGTGTTCAGTAACTGTTAGTGGCTTTTGTTATTTCCTGGAATCTAATTGCAAAGCCTGTTTGTTTTTTTGAGATGGAGTCTCATTCTGTCACCAGGCTGGAGTGCAGTGGCGCAATCTCAGCTCACCGTAACCTCTGCCTCAAGTGATCCTCCTGCCTCAGCCTCCTGAGTAGCTGGGATGACAGGCACGAGCTACCATGCCCAGCTAATTTTTTGTGTTTTTAGTAGAGACAGGGTTTCACCATGTTGGCCAGGATTATCTTGATTTCTTGACCTTGTGATCCACCCACCTCAGCCTCCCAAAGCGCTAGGATTACAGGCGTGAGCCACTGTGCCTGGCCAAGCCTGTACTTTTTTTTTTTTAGACGGAGTCCCACTCTGTCACCCAGGCTGGAGTGCAGTGACTCGATCTTGGGTTACTGCAACCTCTGCCACCCTGGTTCAAGCAATTCTCCTGCCTCAGCCTCCCGAGTAGCTGGGATTACAGGTGTGCGCCACCGTTCCAGGCTAATTTTTATATTTTTAATAGAGACAGGGTTTCACCATTTTGGACAGCCTGGTCTTGAACTCCTGACCTTGTGATCCACCCACCTCAGCCTCCCAAAGTTCTGGGATTACAGGCGTGAGCCACCGCGTCCGGCCAAGCCTGTACTTTTCTACTGGCTTCAACTAATCAGCCCCAGCCCCAGCCCAGCCCTCCAACTTCCTCCTGGCCCCCAGCCCCAGCTGTGGCCCAGCCATTCCAGGGCTGGCTGTCTTCCCAAAACAGAGAGATCCAGGCTCTCACTGTACAGAGAGGCAGGGCCAGTGACTTACCTGGGGTCACACAGTGAGTAGGAGCAGGGGCAGCCAGGGCTTGCACCCGGGCAGTAGCTGCCCTTCCCTGACTGTTGGCTGTGGTAGGCAGTGCCTGGAAGGGCTGCTCTGGTCTCTGAGTCGGCAGCGGCCCTGGCAGCAAAGAGGTGGCCGCCGTTGACACATGATAGCACGTGTTTGTTTAGCTGGAGTCACTCACCAGAGGGGTGTTCAGTTCCCTGCAGCAGAGAGCGGACTTTGAGGCCAGAGTCTTTCTACCCTTCCTCTCTGACACCCACGAAGGCTGATCTGGCCTTAGAGAACACCTGGCCGGAAACTCACAGCTGTGCGTCTCCTGGGTGTTTGGGAACACAGAACTCCAACAGGGTTCCACATCGCTGCTCTTGGGAGGAGTAGCCTGAGGCTCCAAGTGGGACAGCAGTCCCCAGCGTCCCCAGCGTCCCCGGCCTACCAGCTCTACCGCATGGGCTGCTCCAGGCTGGGGACCCCCGGGAGGCCCTGAGGAGTGGGGGTGCTGCTGGTCGGGGGTCTCGGCGCTTTCCTGGGTCATGAAGGTCTTTGCATCTGCTTCTCCCTCTGCCTGGGACCCCCTCTCTGCCCCACCCACTCAGGTCTCTTTGTAGATGTCACCGCCCAAATCTTCCCGCATCCCTCACTGCCATCCCCAGGCTTCCCTCCACTTAGCCCTGAGTCACATGGGGTCCTTGGGTCCTGGCCAATGTCAGGCTGATGTGGAAGGGGCTTCTTCTCTGGGAAAGCAGCCCCAGAGACTCCAGTGTCTCATTCCCATAATGCTGCAGGATTCAGGTCATCCTGAAGTCAAAGCCTTGGGCTGCCAGCCGCTGACAGAATCCCTGGGCCAGCCCAGACCCCTCCCCCGACGGAAGCATGGAGACCAGGAGGCCATGTTGGGCAAATAGGCTGTGCCCAGATAGTGCCCCAAGATCAACTCCAACTCATCACACCCACAGGTCCTGGCAGAGAAGGAGCCGGAAGCTGGGGGCAGAGCTTGCTCTGGGTTGGGCAAATGACATGGCCTGAGGTCTGAGCAGCCTCTGGCTTCAACCTGCTACTGCCATAGCCTGTGTGCCAGGAAAGCTCAGGGGACTGGCAAGGAACGAACTGTCCTCGAGTTGGCCCTCCGCCTACATCCGGGCACAGAGCCCACCCTGGGTTCCCATGCAGCCCTGAGAGCACAGAGCTCAAAAAACCCGGCCTTTTGAGGCAGGCAGATCACCTGAGGTCAGGGGTTCGAGACCAGCCTGCCAAACCTGGCAAACCCTGTCTCTACTAAAAATACAAAATTAGCCAGGTGTGATGCGTGCCTATAATCCCAGCTGCTCAGGAAGCTGAGGCAGGAGACTTGCTCGCTTGAACCCAGGAGGCAGAGGTTGCGGTGAGCCGAGATCGTGCCATTGCACTCCAGCCTGGACAACAAGAGCAAAACTCCATCTCAAAAAAAAAAATTACAAAAAATTAGCTGGGCATGGTGGCGGGTACCTATAATCCCAGCTACTCGGGAGGCTGAGGCAGAAGAATCACTTGAACCCGGGAGGTGGAGGTTGCGGTGAGCGGAGATTATGTCATTGCATTCCAGACTGGGTGACAGAGCAAGACTTCATCTAAAAAAAAAAACTAGCCTCATCCAGCTTCAAGGAGCCAGCTTCCACCTATTGCCTCTGTACAGCCAAGAAATACAGAGAGGGAAACTGAGGCCCAGTGACTGGCCAAGCATGTGTGCCAGTCAGAGGCAGAGCTGGCACGAGGCCCTCTCTCTCCTCCAGGACAGAAGAAGGGAAAGTGTGCTCTGATCGGTGGGTAGCGCTTCAGGCTCAAAAGAAGGAATGAGAGAGAGATGTGCAGGGTGCCCAGTGACGGACCCAGTGGGGAGATGAGCCTGGCATGGCCATGGTCTGAAGCTGCCCTTCCCACTCCCAGTGCCCCGTGCCCAGTGGGGCAGCCAGGTTAGCATGTGACCCCTTGCCTGGCAGACATGCAGAACAGGGCAGTCCTGGAGACGAGCCAGGTGTGTCCCATACCCCCCACACCAGGCAGCATTCCAAGCACTGGGTCACAGACCTGAGGTTCCAGCCATTCGGTCAGGTAAACAGACTGCAGCAAGGGAGACAGTGTGTCACTGATCACGTGGCTTCCAAAGGCTGTGGTGTCAGCCGAGTTCAGAGGGGCCCTGTTGAGAGAGGCTGACCTCGGACTCTGGCCTCCAGAATCTGCAAAGGACTGGCCGTCTTTCCCTCCTCCAGCTTCAGCCACCACAGACCAAGGCACTAGACGGCCATATTACCCTGGGTGGACTGATGATGTTTTTCAAAGAAGATAAAGAGGAGGTTTTGCTGGAGTCGTGGAATTTGGAGTCTGGGATCGTGCAGACCTAGGTTTGAGCGTAGAGTCAGCCGCTCACTGGCTGCTGAGCCGTTTGTCTTTCTGAGCCTCCATTTCTTCATCTGTGCAATGAGCGCTCGTGAAGCTTGGCAAAGCTGAAATGGGGAGATTCATCGCCTGTGCCCAGCATAGTGCCTGGCCTTGGGTCAGCTCTCCGTGAGGCCCTGATCTTGGCTGTTAGGGAGATTCCTGAGACAGAGGCTGGTCAGGCACTTGCTGTTCAGAGAAGGGGAGGACACATTATTCCCCATTCTCCAACAGAACGTTCCGTCCTCCACTGTTTCTTAGACTCTGAGCTCCAGCATGTACCTGCCACCTCCCCAGAGTCCATCCAGCCCCTGCTGCCAAGGCGAGGAAGAAAGGATGGCTGCCATCAGCAGGGCTGGGGACACTGGGGCCTGTGTCCCCTGTCACGGTCATTCACTGCTTCTGACTCCTGGAGTCCATTACCCCCTCTTTGGAAAGTCCACTTCCCCATTCCCAGTTCATATGGCTCAGGGTGGACAGGCCTCTGCCGACCCCAGCCTACTCCAGGGCTGGCCTAGAAGAAGGCGCACACTCTGGGCACTGTGATTGGTCATGGATGAACATGTCACCAAGCCTGGCCAATGAGATGCAGCCTGGGGACTTCAGCTGGGACCCTGAGGCAAGGTGACCTCTCTCTCCACTCAGGCGGCCTCATGGGCAGGATGTGATCCTGTAGCTACAGGCTGCTATCTTGTGGTCACAGGGGAAAGGCGGCCAGGGAGGAAGCTGGTCCGCCAGACTGGCGTCTGCAAGCCCCAGTGCCTTGAACTGCAGCCCAGATCATACCTCCAGGCCTCTGCCCCTGTGCAGCCTGAGTCCAACCTGGGTGAGGGGACTTGGAGGCTTGAGCTCAGGCCCCAGGCCCACCCCAGCACTGGTCTGCTGCATGACCTGGGGCCAAGCGCTGCCCTGTTCTGAGCTTCTGTCAACAGCAGGCCCTGTCCCTGCCCTGTGGAATGCATGGGGCTGACAAGGTCCAGGCAAGGTGGACAGCTGAGGGCCATGGCAGCCCCTACCTGACACGGCAGTGGCCCCAGGAGAGGGAGGGGAGGCAGGCCGGCCCCTGACTGGCGTCCCAGCCTCCCACGGGACACCGACCCCCAGCCAGGGAGAAACAGACCGGCAGAAGCTTCACACCCCTGGGTTTGAATTCACACTCGACCACCTCCCGACTGTGTGATTTGGGGCTAATGATGTTTGAGCCTTGCTTTCCTCATCTGCTACCTGGGAACGGAAAGAGTGCCTTGTCAGCCATGACTGCAGGCACTGGGCTTGTATTGTCCCCAGTTTCAGCCTGGTTTCTCTCCGAATCCCCGTGAGAGATGCCATCACTCCCTGTTCCAAATGAGGAAACAGGAAAAGGAGACTCAGGCACATGAAGTGACCGAAACACCACAAACCCCCAGAACTGGCAGAGCCAGGCTCGCAGTCCCAGCTTTTCTGTTCTAAAGCTAGTCCTGCCTCAGCCTCCTGGGGCCTGGCGCCGGTGAGTGCTTGGCAAATGCTGGCTGCTCTGTGGGTAGGACATTTCTGGTTAGAAGCCCCTGGCTGCTTATCTAGCTGCCCCACACCTGGTGCCCCTTCTGCAATGTGGAATTCCCCACTGAGGGGGTCTTGTTGAGCGTGGAGAACCGAGCCTTGTCCCTCCATGCCCAGCCTCTAGAGCTCAGGTCTATGGGCCCAACTTCTTTCCCTTAACAGCTCTGTCTCATCAAGGCTCAGCTGGGAAAATGGCATTTCAAGCAGGAAAGATGTTGGAAATCAATGTTGAGTGCCACAAAGAAAAATCAGCCCTGAGACAAAGGATCTTTCAGCCATGCAATTTTTGCTTCCTGGACCGCAGGAAGGGCTCCCTCACTAACCATCGTGCCACGAGAGTACAATGAACAAATGAAAACACACAAATTTATCCCTTATGCATTTGGGGTCGTCCTTACTGCTGTGTCTGGTCTCCATTGGCTGGAGCCAGACCTCACAATCTAAACTAAAACATGATTGGCTGATAACGTAAAAGTTTTCTAAACAGGCAAAAGCAATGGAGAGCTGGGGCATACCTGTGAGCACGTCCAGCACAGATATCTTGGTTAAAGTACAAGGTCATAGAATGTACTACGTGCCTGTAGGCACGGCATGTCTAACAACTACACAGGATAGGGCTTCACAAATTAGCACACTCATTCTTTAACAAGAAAGGAAACTTTAAAAAGGAACTTTTCTATTTCCCACAAAAGGACTGACACGGGGAATTTGAGGCTTTGCACAACCATCCAAAGAGCTGAGGGGCAGCCGTGCCTGGTCCAGAAATTAGGACTTGTAGCCGGGTGTGGTGGTGCATGCCTGTGGTCCCACCTACTCTGGAGGCTGGGGCAGGAGGACTGCTTGAGCCTGGGAGGTCAAGGCTGCAATGAGCCATGATTGCACCACTGCACTCCAGCCTGGGTGACAGAGTGAGACCTTGCCTTGAGAAAAAGAAATCTGGGCATGGTGGCTCATGCCTGAAATCCCAGCACTTTGGGAGGCCAAAGCGGGTGGATCTTGAGGTCAAGAAATCGAGACCATCCTGGCTAACACGGCGAAACTCCGTCTCTACTAAAAATGCAAAGATTAGCTGGGCATGGTGGTGGGTGCCTGTAGTCCCAGCTGAGGAAGGAGAATTGCTTGAACCCAGGAGGCAGAGGTTGCAGATCGTGCCACTGCACTCCAGCCTGGCAACAGAGTGAGATTCTGCCTCAAAAAAAGAAACCAGGACTGGAGGAATTGTAGGATTGTGCACCACTGGAGGGGCGGTATGCCCCAGGAGACCCTCAGAAGTCACGGGCAAAGTGTCACATCTGGCAAAGCCCGCCCCTGCCTGCCACCGTGTCTCCCCACAGACTTCCATGTGTCAGGCAAACGCCCATGACTGATAGGCTCTAACCCAAAAGCCTGCTGCAGGGGCTTTGAGGACATGTGGCTCTCAGGCTTCCAGCCCCTGCAGCCCCCTGGCAGCCACAGAGCAGGGAGAATGGTGCTGACTGTCCGAGGCCCTCAGCCCTAAGAGGACTGCCAAGTGTCCTGCACTGACCTGGCACACAGGGGCCCCCAGTTCAGCGCTGCCTCCTGTTCGTCATGTGTGTGGTCCTGGGCAGGTTGCCAGATTTCTGTGCCCGCCTGCTTGTCTGCAAAATCATGATAATGATAACCCCACCCCGCAGGGCTAACATGAGGATTCTCTGTGATGATCCGTGTGGAGAGCTTGGCCCAGGGGCCAGGCACCCAGTGAGTGCTTAACAAACGCTGGCTGCTGCTCTCCCAGGAGGAATTTCTTGGGGTGGGAGCCCCTGGCTGCTTGTCTAGCTGCCCTGCCTCTGGTGCCCCTTCTGCAATGAGGAATTCCCCACTGAGAGGGTCTTGCTGAGCATGGGAGCCAGAGGCTCGTCCCTCCATTCCCCAGCCTCTAGAGCTCAGGCTTATAGATCCCTCCACAAAGAACCGGGGCCCATTGGGACCTCTTCCCAGTGGCTGTGGCTGCAGCATCCCACAGTGGCACTGCCCTGATGGTGACATCCGCAGTGTCATCAGTGGTTACAGTCTATTCCTGGGGTAACCAGGCTGTGGGGCAGTTTCCTGCCTCCTTGAGCGTCTCCTTTCCAAACCAGGTTTCCCAGCCTTCCCAGGGGTCTGAGAAGAACCTTCCAAGAAATTCTTTTACTTCTTTTTTTCATTGAGATGGAGTCTTGCTCTGTCACCAGGCTGAACTGCGGTGGCACGATCTTGACTCACTGCAAGCACCACCTCCCGGGTTCAAGTGATTCTCCTGACTCAGCCTGGAATTACAGGTGCCCACTACGATGTCCTGCTAATAGTTTTTTATTTTTACTAGAGGCGGGCTTTCAACATCTTGGCCAGGCTGGTCTCAAACTCCTGACCTCGTGATCTGGCTGCCTTGGCCTCCCAAAGTGCTGGGATTACAGGCATGAGCCACTGCACCCCCGTGTTTTTTTGTTTTGTTTTGAGAGGGAGTTTCATTCTTGTTGCCCACAATCTTGGTTTACCGCAATCTCCATCTCCTGGGTTCGGGTGATTCTCCCACTTCAGCCTCCTGAGTAGCTGGGATTACAGGCATGTGCCACCATGCCCAGCCAATTTTTTATTTTTATTTTTTGAGACAGAGTCTCGGTCTGTTGCCAGGCTGGAGTGCAGTGGCGTGATTTCAGCTCACTGCAACCTCTGCCTCCCTGGTTCAATTGATTCTCCTGCCTCAGCCTCCAGAATAGCAGGGACTACAAGTGCACGCCACCACACCTGACTAATTTTTGTATTTTTAGTAGAGATGGGTTTTACCATGTTGGCCAGGATGGTCTCAATCTCTTGACCTCATGATCCGCCCACCTCGGCCTCCTAAAGTGCTGGGATTACAGGCGTGAGCCACTGAACCCGGCCAATTTTGTATGTTTAGTAGAGATGAGGTTTCTCCATGTTGGTCAGGCTGGTCTCAAACTCCCAACCACCCTCAGGTGATTCGCCCGCCTTGGCCTCCCAAAGACAGAATCTTGCTCTATTGACCAGGCTGGAGTGCAGTGGTGCAATCTAGGCTCACTGCAACCTTTGCCTCCCAGGTTCAAGTGATTTTCCTGCCTCAGCCTTGCAAATAGCTGGGACTACAGGCATGTGCCAACACACCCAGTTCATTTTTGTATTTTTAGTAGAGACAGGGTTTCACCATGTTGGCCAGGCTGGTCTCCAACTCCTGACCTCAAGTGATCTGCCCGCCTTGGCCTCCCAAAGTGCTGGGATTACAGGTGTGAGCAACTGTGCCTGGCCTGAAGGTGGTATATTCAGAGAACATTTGCAATGATTTTGGGGGATGGGTGCAATAGCTTATGCCTGATGTCCCAGCTACTTGGGAAGCTGAGATGGGAACATCGCTTGAGCCCAGGAGGTAGAGGCTTCAGTGAGCAGTGATTGCCCCACTTCACTCTAGCGTGGGTGACAGAGCAAGACCTCATGTCTGAAAAATAAAAATTACTCGGGAGCCAGGGGCAACACTCATGCTAAATGTTTCAGCTGAAGTGTAACTGACATGTAATAAAGCCCACAAACCTTCAGGTACAAGTCCATTTTTTCGTATGGTGGTAAAACACATATGAAATTTAACATCTTAACCATTTTAAGTGTACAGCTCAGTGGTGTTAAATATATTCATAACACAACTCAATTTTTTTTGTGTGTGATGGAGTTTCACTCTTGTCGCTCAGGCTGGAGTGCAGTGGCACAATCATAGCTCACTGCAACCTTTACCTCCCGGGTTCAAGTGATCCTCCTGTCTCAGCCTCCTGAGGTATTAGCGCCTGCCAACATTTCCAGCTAATTTTTGTACTTTTAGTATTCGTTCACCACATTGGCCAAGCTGGTCTTGAACTCCTGACCTAAAGTAATCCACCCGCCTCAGATTCCAAAAGTGCTGAGATTACAGGCATGAGCCATCGTGCTCAGCCCCAAGTATCTTCACTATTATTTCTTTTTATTTTATTTTATTTTTTAAAAGACAGAATCTTGCTCAGGCTGGAGTGCAGTGAGTGGCATGATGTCGGCTCACTCACTGCGACCTCCACCTCCGTGTTCAAGCGATTCTCCTGCCTCAGACTCCCGAGTAGCTGGGATTACAGGTGCCCACCACCATGCTCAGCTAATCTTATGTATATTTTTTTTTTTAGTAGAGACGGGGTTTTAGCATGTTGGCCAGGCTGGTCTCAAACTCCTGACTTCAGATGATCCACTCACCTTGGCCTCCCAAAATGCTGGGATTACAGGCGTGAGCCACTGCACCCAGCTAACTCAATTATTTTTGACAAGCCATATGCCTGTGTAACCACCACCCAGCTCAAGATATAGAACATTCCCAGCCCCCAGACAATATTCCCAAAAGTAAACCATCATCCTGAACATTATCCTCAAACTCCCCTCGATTAGTTTTGCCTTTTCTAGAACTCCAAAGAGACAGTATGAAACCAGCACACTCTTTTGCCTGCTTTCCTTCGCTTCATGCACGTCTGAAAGATTCCCCTTCACTGTCAAGCTTGTGGGCTTTCTTCGCTGCTCTGTGGTATCCAATTGCATGATGGGAATGGAAAATAAAATCCCAAATTACTCTGCCAAAAGGAAAAAATTAAGCTGAAAGCTGAGTCATGCAAGAAGCTGCCTTCCCTTTTGTTCCTAAGCAGAGAGCTACGGATAAAAGGTTAAATATCTACACTCTGCATTCACCTTCTCTTGTGTAAAATGCCGACCTATGAGCCCTGCATACCTGCTCCTTTTCCCCTGCAACATATGGATTCAATGATGTGACCATCCCTCCAACCTGCTTTTCCCTTTTAAATACTGAAGCCCTCAAAGTCATCTTTGATGACTGGGGCTCAGACTGGGAGAGTTTTTGCTGAGAAAAGAAAACAAGGCAGAACAAAGCAAACACAAGTTTATTAGAGAAACAGAGCGCAGGAAGGTAACTGCTCCATAGGACGGTCAGCACGCAGATTGCTGGCCAGCTACACTTACGGCGGTTCCTTCATTATATGCTAAACAAGGGGCAGGCTATTCACAGGCTTTCTGCAAAAGGAGTGCGGAGTTCTCCGGAACCAAGGGTTTCTCCTTTTTTTTTTCTTTTGAGACAGAGTCTCCATCTGTCTCCCAGGCTGACGTGCAGTGGTGCAATCTCGGCTCACTGCAGCCTCCGCCTCCTGGGTTCAAGCAATTCTCTTGCCTCAGCCTCCTGAGTAGCTGGAACTACAGAACTACAGGCGTGCACCACCACACCTGGATGATTTTTCTATTTTTAGTAGAGACGGGGTTTCGCCATGTTGGCCAGGCTGGTCTCAACTTCCTGATTTCGTGATCTGCCTACCTCGGCCTCCCAAAGTGCTGGGATTATAGGCGTGAACCACCGCGCCTGGCCTCTATCCTTTTTAAAATAAGGCAGCTTCTGAGAGTGGCCATAGCATTTGTGAACTGTCACGGTACTGGTGGGAGTGTCTTTAGCATGTGAATGCATTACACTTAGTGCACAGCGAAGAAGGAGGGCCACTACGGGTGGCTTCGGTCTCCATCTTGGTCTTAGCCAGTTTCCGCCCATGTCTCTGCTGTATCCTGCTTGATCAGATCCGGATTTGTTCAGGGGTCTCTTGAGACTGGTGCTCGGAAAACAAGTCCTGCCGATCTCCTACATTCTTCTCCCCTCGGGGACTCTCGACTTCTCCTTATTCTTAAGAGGTCGCAGAGGGGCAGAGGTCCGCCTTCTACCACTGCCTCCTGCTGATCTGACAGGCGTAGGCTCTGCCTGGGGTTGGAGAAGGAAACATGTCCGGATGCCTGATCCAAGGGGCCCAAAGGCAGGAGGAAGACAGGAGGGTCAGAACCCTTGGGCTAGAACCGTCTCCACGTGGAACTGGTGTAATCTAAAAGGCACGAACTTTACTAACAGGTTAAATAAGTAAGGGCCAAAGATCAATAGTAACAAAAGAGCTGGTAAAGGTGCCAGGTAAAAACTAGGTCACTGTTGGGAGAAGGCCCTTTATGGAATGCCACATAGTTTGGGGATTGGGGTTGTGGACACCACATAGCCACTTGGCTTGTTCTTTTTTTTTTTTTTTTTGAGACAGAGTCTCACTCTGTCGCCCAGGCTGGAGGGCAGTGGCACAATCTCAGCTCTCCGCAACCTCCACTTTCCAGGTTGACACAATTCTCCTGCCTCAGCTTCCCAAGTAGCTGGGATTACAGACATCTGCCACTGTCTCTGGCTAATTTTTGTATTTTTAGAAGAGATGGGGTTTCACCATGTTGGACGGGCTGGTCTCAAACTCCTGACCTCAAGTGACCCGCCCTCCTCAGCCTCCTAAAGCACTGAGCATGAGCCACCTCGCTCACCCAGCCTTGTTCATATATTTTGTTGGTATCTTCCTCTATTTGACCTGAGGTGTTTACATAGGTACAGCAGGTTTTATTAATCATAGCATATACCTGCATTGTGCAGCCAACAGATAATCCACTGTCAACATATTATCCAGGGCTGGGCACAGTGGCTCATGCTGAAATGCTGGGAGGCCGAGGAGGGTGGATCACAAGGTCAAGAGATCGAGACCATCCTGATCAACATGATGAAACCCCATCTGTACTAAAAATACAAAAATTAGCTGGGCATGGTGGCGCGTGCCTGTATTCCCAGCTACTTGGGAGGCTGAGGCAGGAGAATTGCTTGAACCCAGGAGGTGGAGGTTGCGGTGAGCCGAGATCGCGCCATTGCACTCCAGCCTGGGTAACAAGAGCAAAACTCCATCTCAAAAAAAAAAAAAAATCTATCATCCATAAGTATATTTGCTAGTCAAGAGAGAGTCTCAATTTATATAGCATCTCCTATTTTATTTATTTATTTATTTATTTTTGAGACCGAGTCTCACCTACCGCCCAGGCTGCAGTGCAGTGGCACGATCTTGGCTCACTGCAACCTCTGCCGCCCAGTTTCAAGCAATTGCTCTGTGTCAGCCTCTTGAATAGCTGGGATTACAGGCGCCTACCACCGTGCCCAGGTAATTTCTGCAGTTTTAGCAAAGACGGGGTTTCACCATCTTGGTCAGGCTAGTCTTGAACTTTTGACCTTGTGATCCACCCACTTTGGCCTCCCAAAGTGCTGGGATTACAGGCATCTCCCATTTTATAAGAAGGCATGTAGAGTGAAAAGTAAAGTTTTGAAGAGTTGCCTCACGTTAAGGCAAATCCTCTCCAAAAGGCCAACAAGCCAACAGCAGCCCTGGCCCCAGACAATCTAAGGCTGATTGCCCGCTTAGTTATTGGGCAAGCGATGTTGTATGATTGCATATTAGAAGGCTTCGGCTGTCTTACTGCGTGTTGACCTTTGAGCCGAATTTTTTTCTTTTTTTTTTTTTGAAACAGAGTTTTGCTCTTGTTACCCAGGCTGGAGTGCAATGGCACGATCTCAGCTCACCGCAACCTCCGCCTTCTGGGTTCAGGCAATTCTCCTGCCTCAGCCTCCCGAGTAGTTGGGATTACAGGCACGCGCCACCATGCCCAGCTAATTTTTGTATTTTTAGTAGAGACGGGGTTTCACTTCGTTGACCAGGATGGTCTCGATCTCTTGACCTCATGATCCACCCGCCTCGGCCTCCCAAAGTGCTGGGATTACAGGCGTGAGCCACCGCGCCTGGCTGAGCCAAATGTTATCAACGCACTGGTACCCACAGTCTCAGATGAGAGATGAGCTGTTTATAGGCTGACTGATTAGCAGATGTCCCAAAAGCCACAGATACCCACTGGTGCCTCACAGCCCCTAATGGAATGGGAGCTGTTGAGAAGGCTAAGTACCTGTGTTATTCAAGGGGTCCTTTGGTTTAAGCATGGATAGGATAAGAATTTTGGGGGAAAGTAGTAATTTAAAGCGTTACCAGTATTATGGGAAGCAGTTATGGGAACTGAGAAAGACACAGCCGTCTGTAGAGGGACTAAGGCCCTCCAAGGGGGAAAAGAAGAATTAGAATAGGTGGTACCATCAGGGCAAATTTGTGTGGAATTCCAAGGCGAGGAGTAGTGAGGCGTGGCTAACCCCCTCCCCCTACCCACTTCCTATCATGGACTGAACTCGTTTTTCAGGTTTTGTTTTTTTCTGATCAAGATAGGCCAGAGGCAGTATCATGGCCAGGCTTTTATTCCATCCCATATCAATGCCAGGGTTGTGTGCTACCTGCCCTGGCTACATCATGTCCCACAGCCAATTAAATATGCTAGGCTGGATGGGAATGGAGGTGGGCCGGCACTCAATCATCTTAAAACCCCTTTTAAGCAACAGAAGAGCCAAAAACCAGGGCAGGCGCTGTGGCTCACGCCTGTAATCCCAGCACTTTGGGAGGCCAAGGCAGGTGGATCACAAGGCCAACAGATTGAGAGCATCCTGGCTAACACGGTGAAACCCCGTCTCTATGAAAAATACAAAAAATTAGCTGAGCATGGTGGCGCATGCCTGTAATCCCAGCTACTTGGGAGACTGAGGCAGGAGAATCCCTTGAACCTGGGAGGTGGAGGCTGCAGTGAGCTAAGACTGAGCCACTGCACTCAAGCCTGGGTGACAGAGAAAGACTCTGTCTCAGCCGGGCGCGGTGGCTCACACCTGTAATCCCAGCACTTTGGGAGGCCGAGGCGGGTGGATCACGAGGTCAAGAGATGGAGACCATCCTGGTCAACATGGTGAAACCCCGTCTCTACTAAAAATACAAAAATTAGCTGGGCATGGTGGCGCGTGCCTGTAATCCCAGCTACTCGGGAGGCTGAGGCAGGAGAATTGCTTGAACTCAGAAGGTGGAGGTTGCGGTGAGCCGAGATCGTGCCATGCACTCCAGCCTGGGTAACAAGAGCGAAACTCCGTCTCAAAAAGAAAAAAAAGACTCTGTCTCAAAAAAAAAGCCAAAAGCAAGGTGACAAACAGACTTATCTATAAATTCCATGCATTTGATTGAATGTAACTGTGGCCTGTAGCCATGAGCTATACAAAACACAAGCATTTTGTTGAGCTGTTGAGGCATGTGTGTCTGCCGTTGATTTGGAGGGCCTGAACTAATTTTATTTCTCCAAACAGGCCCTTATGATCTCATGCAGTAGCTCCTGGGCCTGGAGAGATTAGTTTCAAATTCTGGAGATAAGATAAAACATGAAGAATTAACAATGTTTCAAGCAAAAAGGCCAAGAGGAGTAGGAGGAGGAGGAGGAGGGGAGAAAAAAAGGTCATAGGCTCTGCCTAGTTTTGAGAATGACAGCAAAGGAAGCTCATGGGTAGCTACACATTCAAATTATTTAGTATCCGAGGCATAGAATCAATTACATTAAATGGATACAAGTCTGTCCCTGTGTCTCATGAAAGCAGTTTATAGCGGGCACGGTGGCTCATGCCTGTAATCCCAGCACTTTCCGAGGCTGAGGCAGGCAGATCATGAGGTCAGGAGTCTGAGACCAGCCTGGCCAACAGGGTGAAACTTTGTCTCTACTAAAAGTACAAAAAATTAGCTGGGCATGGTGGCAGGAGCCTGTAATCCCAGCTCCGGAGGTTGAGGCAGGAGAAAAAAAAAAGACTGGGTGCAGTGGCTCATGCCTGTAATCCCAGCACTTTAGGGGGCCGAGGTGGGCAGATCACGAGGTCAAGAGATTGAGACCATCCTGACCAACATAGTGAAACCCCATCTCTACTAAAAAATACAAAAATTAGCTGGGCATGGTGGTGTATGCCTGTAATCCCAGCTACTCAGGAGGCTGAGGCAGGAGAAGTGCTTGAACTTGTGAGGTGGAGGTTGCAGTGAGCTGAGATCATGCCACTGCATTCCAGCCTGGGTGACAGAGCAGGACTCTGTCTCAAAAAAAAAAAAAAAACCCAAAAAACTAACTAATAAAGACAGCACAGGAACTATCTTGATGAAACATGAAATCTTGTTTCTTTTTTTATTTGTGACGGAGTTTTGCTCTTGTTACCCAGGCTGGAGTGCAATGGCGCGATCTCCACTCACCGCAACCTCCACCTCCTGGGTTCAGGCAATTCTCCTGCCTCAGCCTCCCAAGTAGCTGGGACTACAGGCATGTGCCACCATGCCCAGCTAATTTTTGTATTTTTAGTAGAGACGGGGTTTCACCATGTTGACCAGGATGGTCTCGATCTCTTGACCGCGTGATCCACCCGCCTCAGCCTCCCAAAGTGCTGGGATTATAGGTGTGAGCCACCGCGCCCACCCGGCCAAAAAAAGTATTTGAATTTAATTGGACACCAGAAGAGTATGTTCAAGGTTTGGCGTGTGGCAGGGGAATACATGGCTCATAGTAATTGCATGAAGAGTTTCCTGACTACGTTGAAAATTTAGATATATCAAGAAAAAGCCAAGAGTCTAAAATCAATGTGTACTGAAGGAAAGCACTGCTTTTATAGACCTCTAAGATAAGACATTTCAGCATCAGGCCATAACAGCCATGAGAATCAGGAGAGAAAAAGTTGCTAGAGCTGATGAAAAGGCTAAGACAGTTATCATCTCAGGCCTTCTTTTTCTCAGGGGAGAAAAAGCTGAAAGCGGCAAGATACAACATTTGAACTTCTGAGATATGAATCTGAGAAGTTTTCAAAACAAACAAGTTATAGCATTGAAAAGCAAAATTTCTTGTAATTTCATTAAGAGCAAATCAATACCTTAAGCAAGCCTTCTTTTAACATACGGGACCATTCCTTAGAAAGACTAACATAAGGCTGGGTGCAGTGGCTCAAGCCTGTAATCCCAACACTTTGGGAGGCCAAGGTGGGTGGATCACAATGTCAAGAGATCGAGACCATTCTGGTAAACATGGTGAAACCCCGTCTCTACTAAAAATACAAAAATTAGCTGGCCATGGTGGTGTGTGCCTGTAATCCCAGCTACTCGGGAGGCTGAGGCAGGAGAATTGCCTGAACCCAAGAGGCGGAGGTTGCGGTGAGCCAAGATCGTGCCATTGCACTCCAGCCTGGGTAACAGGAGCGAAACTCCATCTCAAAAAAAAAGACTAACATAAAGAATTCACTTTTAATCACAGCTAACTGAATCACAAACAAAATTCCTATTTTTTATAAATTCCCCTTTACAAATCTTATCACAAGTTACACAAACCATCTCTGACATGCTTGGACTTGACTTGTCCTAGACTGCCTAGTTTTTTCTTTTCTTTGAGACAGGGTCTTGTTCTATTGCCCAGGCTGAAGTACAGTGGCACAAACTTGGCTCACTGCAGCCTGGACCTCCTGGGCTTAAGCAATCCTCCCACCTTAACCTCCTGAGTACCTGGGACTACAGGCACAAGTCACCATGCCTAGCTAAGTTTTGTATTTTTGTATAGACAGGGTTTCACCATGTTGCCCAGGCTGGTCTCAAACTTCTGAACTCAAATGATCTGCCTGCCTCAGCCTCCCAAAGTGCTGGGATTACAGGCATGAGCCACATCTGGCCTACCAATTTCTTAAATAACCAGTCATTCTACTCTAGGACAAGAATTTTCCATACTAGATGCCTTGTCATATAAAGTTATTGTCTTTTCTTTGTAACCTTCCTTGCCAAACATACATCTTTACATCCATCATTTTCTTCATCTCTCTCTCTCTCCCCTACTTGCTGGTTTCTTTCAATCTTGTTTAAGAACCTCTTTTGCACCCAAATGCCCATTGATAATAGACTGGATTGGAAAAATGTGGCACATATACACCATGGAATATTATGCAGCAATAAGAAATGATGAGTTTGTGTCGTTTGTAGGGACATGGATGAATCTGGAGAACATCATCCTCAGCAAACTGACACAAGAACAGAAAATGAAACACCGCATATTCTCACTCATAGGTGGGTGATGAAAAATGAGAACACATGGACACAGAAAGGGGAGTACTAAACACTGGGGTCTATTGGGGGGAAAAGGGGAGGGCCAGTGGGAGGGGGAGGTGGGGAGGGATAGCCTGGGGAGAAATGCCAAATGTGGGTGAAGGGGAGAAGAAAAGCAAAGCACACTGCCATGTGTGTACCTACGCAACTGTCTTGCATGCTCTGCTCATGTACCCCAAAACCTAAAATCAAATAAAAAATTTAAAAAAAAAAAAAAGAACCTCTTTTGCTGGGTGCAGTGGCTCACACCTGTAATCCCAGCACTTTGGGAGGCCAAGGACAGGGGATCACCTCAGGTCGGGAGTTTGAGACCAGCCTGACCAACGTGAGACCAGCCTGTCCCGTCTCTACTGAAAATACAAAATTAGCCAGGTGTGGTGGCACATGCTTGGAATCCCAGCTATTCAGGAGGCTGAGGAAGGAGAATTGCTTGAACCCGGGAGGTGGAGGTTGCAGTGAGCCGAGATCATGCCATTGCACTCCAGCCTGGACAACAAGAGTGAAACTCCATCTCAGAAAAAAAAAAGAACCTCTTTCTCCCCAGTTAAAGCGATTCTCCTGCCTCAACCTCCCGAGTAGCTGGAATTACAAGTGCCAGCTAATTTTTGTATTTTTAGTAGAGATGGGGTTTCACCATGTTGGTCAGGCTGGTCTCCAACTCCTGACCTCAGGTGATCTGCCCACGTTGACCTCCTGCTTTAATTCCCTACTTGGAATTGACTTTTAGATAATTTTTTTTTGCGTTTTTAGTAGAGACGGGGTTTCACCATGTTGGCCAGGCTAGTGCTGGGTTTACAGGCATGAGCCACTGCATCCAGCCAGATTTAACTTCTGAATTAGACAAAATTCTTTTTTTTCTCAATAAAAATATATCTTTGGCACATTTTATATTTATATAAATCTAGAAAGCAAGAAATCCTGAAATGTGTATTAGATATTAGCATTTTATAGATGAGTAGCATCCACAAATCTTTTTGTTTGTTTGTTGTTTTTGAAATGGAGTCTCACTATGTTGCCCAGGTTGGAGTGCAGTGGTGCAATCTCAGCTCACTGCAACCTCTGCCTCCTGGGTACAAGCGATTCTCCTGCCTCAGGCTCCTGAGTAGCTGGGATTACAGGCACGTGTTACCACGCCTGGCTAATTATTTTTTATTTTTATTTTTTAGTAGAGATAGGGTTTCACTGTGTTAGCCAGGATGGTCTCAATCTCCTGAACTCAAGTGAGTGATACACCTGCCCTCAATGTGCTAAGATTACAGGTGTGAGTCACCTTGCCCGGCAGCATTCCACAATTCTTTTTTGTTTGTTTGTTTTTTGTTTTTTTGTTTTCAGACGGAGTTTCACTGTTGTTACCCAGGCTGGAGTGCAATGGTACGATCTCGGCTCACTGCAACCTCCGCCTCCTGGGTTCAAGCAATTCTCCTGCCTCAGCCTCCTGAGTAGCTGGGACTACAGGCGCGCGCCACCATGCCCAGCTAATTTTTGTATTTTTAGTAGAGACGGGGGTTTCACCTTGTTGACCAGGATGGTCTCGGTCTCTTGACCTCGTGATCCAAAGTTCTGGGATTATAGGCATGAGCCACCGCACCTGGCCCACAATTCTTAAAAACATGTTCCCACCAGGCCACAGTGGCTCACGCCTATAATCCCATCACTTTGGGAGGCTTAAGCAGGATCTTCAAGGTCAAGCGTTCAAGACTAGCCTGGCCAACATGGCAAAATCCTGTCTCTACTAAAAATATAAAAATTAGCCAGGCATTACAGGTGGTGTGCACCTGTAATTCCAGCTACTTGGGAGGCTGAGGCAGGAGAATCACTTGACCCTGGGAGGTGGAGGTTGCAGTGAGCTGAGATCACGCCATTGCAACCTGGGCAACAAGGGTGAGACTCCATCTCAAAAACAAAACAAAATCAACAACAAAAAACATGTTTCCCTATGCAATAACCCTTTCCTACTTGGAAAGGAGCTGGACATCCAATAAACATCTAAAATGATTCTATGATTTCAAATTATACAAAAAGTTAATTTACGGCCGGGTATGGTGGCTCACGCCTGTAATCCAAGCACTTTGGAGGCCAAGGCGAGTGGATCACCTGAGGTCAGGAGTTCAGGACCAGCCTGACCAACATGGTGAAACCTCTTCTTTAAAAAAAAAAAAAAATTTACTTACAAGCATTTATCTCATTACATTTACCTAATTTATTATTGTTATTATTTAAATAGTTTACCAGGACTACTTATAAAAAATATGATACTAGGCCGGGCACTGTGGCTCACAGCTGTAATCCCAGGACTTTGGGAGGCCAAGGCAGGTGGACCACAAGGTCAAGAGATCGAGACCATCTTGGCCAACATAGTGAAACCATGTCTCTAATAAAAATACCAAAAAAATTAGCTGGGCATGGTGGTGCATGACTGTAGTCCCAGCTACTCGGGAGGCTGAGGCAGGAGAATCACCTGAACCCGGGAGGTGGAGGTTGCAGTGAGCCGAGATCACACCACTGCACTCCAGCCTGGCCACAAAGCAAGACTCCATCTCAAAGAAAAAAAAAAAGAAAAAAACAAAAACAGAAACTATGATACTAGACAAAGCTAGACATCATTCAAAGTTATACCCTGGTTAACCATTTTTAAAGTCTGAACATGGCCAGGCGCGGTGGCTCACGCCTATCATCCCAGCACTTTGGGAGGCCAAGGCGGGTGGATCTCGAGGTCAAGAGATTGAGATCGTCCCGGTCAACAAGGTGAAACCCCGTCTCTACTAAAAATACAAAAATTAGCTGGGCGCGGTGGTGTATGCCTGTAATCCCAGCTACTCAGGAGGCTGAGGCAGGAGAATTGCTTGAACCCAGAAGGCAGAGGTTGTGGTGAGCCGAGATCGTGCCATTGCACTCCAGTCTGGGTAACAACAGCGAAACTCCATCTCAAAAAAAAATTAAATTAAATTAAAGTCTGAACATTAGGTGAACACCTGTCTAAAAATCTTAAACACATAATTTTGTGGACAATTCAGAAGACTCAGTCATTTTCATTCAACCAACAATGTGAAATTAGTCTTATTTGCACAATGCTGTTTTTGTCAGTAATTTGACATTTCTATTTTTATCAGTAATTTTACAACCAGTTTTATTATTTTATTTTATTTTATTTTTTTGAGACGGAGTTTCGCTCTTGTTACCCAGGCTGGAGTGCAATGGCGTGATCTCGGCTCACGGCAAACTCCGCCTCCTGGGTTCAAGCAATTCTCCTGCCTCAGCCTCCCGAGTAGCTGGGATTACAGGCACGCGCCACCATGCCCAGCTAATTTTTGTATTTTTTGTAGTAGAGACCGGGTTTCAGCATGTTGACCAGGATGGTCTCGATCTCTTGAGCTCGTGATTCACCCGCCTTGGCCTTCCAAAGTGCTGGGATTACAGGCTTGAGCCACCGCGCCCGGCCTACCAGTTTTATTTACCAAATATTCATGTGTGAATTTGAAAAGCATTTGTACTTAATTTATAAGTACTCATTTACTTAAAATTCAATCTGGGGCCAGGCACGGTGGCTCATGCCTGTAATCCCAGCACTTTGGGAGGCCAAGGCGGGCAGATGATGAGGTCAAGAGATTGAGACCATCCTAACCAACATGGTGAAACCCCGTCTCTACTAAAAAATACAAAAATTAGCTGGGTGTGGCGGAGGGCGCCTGTAGCCCCAGCTATTTGGGAGGCTGAGGTGAAAGAATCACTTGAAACGGCAGGTGGAGGTTGCAGTGAGCTGAGATTGCGCCACTGCACTCCAGCCTGGTGTCAGAGTGAGATTCCGTCTCAAAAAAAAAAAAAAAAAATTCAACTTGGTATCATGTTAGACACAACATGGTGGGGAAAGGAATGATATGACGTGTCAGTCAGGATAGGTCAACTGCTGTAACAAACAGCCCTCAAATCTCAGTGGCTGAACACTACACAGCTGTTTCTGGCTCTCACAAAATCCTTGCACGTGGTCTTTGTCAGGCAGGCATCCTGGCTCCTTCCTTGTGATGCTGTTATCTTCATCTTGCAGCTTCCTAGGTCTCCACGGAAGCAGAAGAGTGTGGGGAAGGCATACCAGGTGTTTCACCTCCTTGGCTCTAAAGGTGTATGTATTACTTCTGTTCATGCCTTAGTCCATTTCAGGTGGTAGGTGCGTAGACTTCCATGTGGTGATTCAGGGACCTAGGCTTTGTGGGCTAGTAAGTCTGCGAGATTTCCTCCCTTTGATCCTTTGCCACTATTTAGACATTGAGAGGGCAGAGAGGGCCTCCCAGGAGAGAGAAGCGACCTAATTAACCAGTCACATGGTCCTAACCACTGCAGGGCACTGGGTGGCTAGGAAATGTGGTTTTCTGGTGTGCCTAGGAAGAAGAATGCATCCAGAGGGTGGAAGTAATGAGTCTCTGCCAGGAGGGGTGGCAGTGTCCTTGAGAGGATGGAATCTACACTAGGGTTGGGGATAGGTTCAGGCTGGAGGCAAGAAAGGGGCAAGGCCAGTGAATGGAATGTCGAAGAGGGGTTGGAAAATCTCAGACAGGGAGGGTCCTAGAGGAGAGCGCTAAGCTCAAAGGCTAGGAGCTGCTGGACCCAAAGTCAGATGTTTAAAACAAATTTCAAGCCGGGCGTGGTGGCTCAAGCCTGTAATCCCAGCACTTTGGGAGGCCGAGGCGGGTGGATCACAAGGTCAAGAGATCGAGACCATCCTGGTCAACATGGTGAAACCCCGTCTCTACTAAAAAATATACAAAAAATTAGCTGGGCATGGTGGTGCATGCCTGTAATCCCAGCTACTCAGGAGGCTGAGGCAGGAGAATTGCCTGAACCCAGGAGCCGAGATCGCGCCATTGCACTCCAGCCTGGGTAACAAGCGCAAAACTTCGTCTCAAAAAAAACCCAAAAAAACAAACAAACAAATTTCAGAGCCAGGCCATTTCTAGTGACGAGAAAGTGGGGGACATGGTGGGAGGCTTCAGCAGAGATGTTGATGAAGGTGGCAAGGTAACAGAGGCCAGGCGCTGCAGAGGCCATGCAGGTACAATGGTGGAGTCACAGAGTGTGATGGCAGAAGCCTGGAGAGAAATGGGTTTTTAATTTTTTAAATCCTGTGGCTGTGCGTTTCTTTGAACACTCTGTCCCAGGCTCTTTGTAACTATGTAATCCTTTAACAAGCTCATGCGCTAGGTACTGGTATTGTCCTCATTTTACCGGCAAGGTACAGAGTCACAGAGAGAATCATCACCTGTCCAGGGTCAAATAGCCAACAACTGGTGAGGCTGGGATTAGAACTCGAGCTGAGATCGCGCCATTGCACTCCAGCCTGGGTAACAAGAGCGAAACTCTGTGTCAAAAAAAAACCAAAAAAGCACTGGAGCAGCAAGGCCCCATTAGGCTGCATCTGGAATCTGCACGCCATTTATTCATGATTCATTTATTCGTTCCTCCAAACAGCCATTGAGCATTTGCAATGTGCAGGCTCTGGAGGAGGAGGGGGTCTGAGGGGACTGTAGGGTCTCCACATGCAAACCTGGAGCCTAAAAGTCTAAAGTCCTGCTTGCCTTAGGCTGAAGTCTCCCACCCCCTGCCTGCTTTAGCCATTGTCCCTAATCGCCCAGCGGAGCTTCCCACAAGCCCCTCACCCAACCCCGCCGTCTTAACTGTTCTTATGATGATGTAAATACTTCTCACCCAACCCTGCCATTGTAACTGAACTTGTATACCCCTTACCCCTACCCCCACCACTGTAACTGAACTTACTCTGCAACACCCCCGCCCCCCAAAAAACTACCCAAACCTATAAAACCAACTCCTATCCCACTGCCCTTTGCTAATGCCCTTTTCGGCCTTAGCTCACCTGCACCCAGGTGAATAAACAGCCATGTTGCTCACACAAAGCCTGTTTGGAAGGTCTCTTCATTCAAAGAGCGTGTTTTTTCAATTGGGACCATAGATGCAGGAGGCAAGGACAGGAGAGGACAGCGTTGAGCCCAAGGACACAGAGACTTCGGGAGAGGACTGGCAAGGGGTCGTTGGCCGGGCTTGGGGGCCTTGCTTGGTGGGATTAGTCAATCCTGTCTCCCGGGCGGGGATAGGGACCGCAGGCATCCCAGGCAGCAATCCAGCCAGGGAACCTTTGCCCTATCACATGCTGCTGGTGGCCAAGGGTTTCCCTCTCCACCCCTCAGCCCCGTCCAAATGGCGCCGTAGCCTGGAGGGTTTATTGGTTTTAGCATTGTAAATATAAATTCTGATCGCAAAAACAGCTACAGCAAACTACGTTGAAGGAAAATTGTAATCCCGTTAGCCCAGCCCCCGCCCCAACTTTGCGGGGCATCTCTTCACCAGGTCCCAAGGCGGGGGGTGGGGTGGGGGCTTGTACAGCAGGCTGTGGCTGTCAGGCTGCACCGCTTCCCAGAGGCCCCAGGGAGGAGGGAGGAATGGGGATCCCTGGACCCCTCGCCGCCAACCCCGCCCCTCGCGCGAGGCCCCGCCCACTGTTCTGGGAGCTCCGCCCCGCCTCGGGCCCCGCTCCTTCCTTCCCGGGTGGCCCCGCCTCTATCCGGCCCCTGCGAGGCCCCCTCCTCCCCGCCCGGCTCCTGCCAGGAGGGGCCGGAGGGAAGCCAGAATCCCGTTGGTCCGGATTCCTTCTCTGCGGGTAGCCGCTGGCCTTGGAATTCGGCCCGGGCTGTGGCGCTGGGGGAGGAGGGTCCGGCCTTCGCCTCCCTGGACCCAGCGGATCTCCCAAGGCCGCCCCTCCTCCCCGCTGCCTTTTGTCCCCCTCTGCCTTCTTAGATGGCATTCTAAGAAGCTTGGGAGCCCGGCCAAGGTCACACGGACGGGCTGCCAGTGGGGCCCCATCGATCGCTGGTAGCTTCCACGAGCTGGTGTGGGGACGGGGGCTGCCAGCTCCCCTGCTTCCCTGTCAGTCACTCAAAGGGGGTGCCAACAGGACTGAGGGCCCCTTAGAGGCCTCTTGACATTCAGGCTGGAATGGCACGCGCCCTTGGGAGGGGAGGACAGAGGATGGAGTAGGCCCACGACCAGCCATGGCATCCTGGGTAAAGAGTTGCTGTCCTGCCTGTGCCCCTGTGCCTCTGCTTACCCATCTGTACAAGGGGTCCCCTGAAGAAGGGAGGGCCAGCCCAAAGCTACCAGGCAAAAGTCCAGCCTGCGGGACTCAGGGCTGACTGAGGGGAGAGGGCCCTGTGCAGCCAGCAGAGGGGGTGCAGTGCCTGAATTCAGGTTGCCGAATACCTAGTCCCGAAGTGGCATCCCCACAGTGTGACCTCCATGATGACTGGGGTCTTTTTAAAAATTGTATTTATTTATTTTTTATTTTATTTTATTTTTTTGAGACAGAGTCTTGCTCCATCGCCAGGCGCCAGGCTGGAGTGCAGTGACACAATCTTGGCTCACTGTAACCTCCGCCTCCGGGGTTCAAGCAATTCTCCTGCCTCAGCCTCCTGAGTAGCTGGGACTACAGGCACGTGCCACCACGCCCAGCTAATTTTTTTTGTATTTTTAGTAGAGACAGGGTTTCACCATGTTGGCCAGGATGTTCTTGATCTCTTGACCTCATGATCCGCCCACCTCGGCCTCCCAAAGTGCCGTGATTACAGGCGTGAACCACCGTGCCCGGCCACAAATTGTATTTATTTTTAATTTTATTATTTTGTTTGTTTGAGATGGAGTTTGGCTCTTTTGCCCAGGCTGGAGTGAAGTGGTGCGATCTGGGCTTACTGCAACATCTGCCCCCCAGGTTCAAGCAATACTCCTGCCTCAGCCTTCTGAGTAGCTGGGATTATAGGCACCTGTGCCACCATGCCCAGCTAATTTTTGTATTTTTAGTAGAGATGAGGTTTCACCATGTTGGCCAGGCTGATCTCAAACTCCTGACCTCAGGTGATCCATCTGTCTCCGCCTCCCAAAGTGCTAGGATTACAGGTGTGAGCCACCACCCCAGGCCAAAAATTACATTTATTGTGTTATAAACGTAATGCATGCTTAAAGCACACAATAGCAAAGGAGGTTTCCACCATCTTTGGGAAGGGAACTTAGATTGCCTGACTTAAGGTTGGGCACAGTGACTCATGCCTGTAATCCAGCTCTTTGGGAAGGCAAGGTGGGCAGATATTGAAATCAGCCTGGCCAACATGGCGAAACCCCATCTCTACTAAAAATACAAAAATTAGCCAGGCGTGATGATGCATACATGTAATCCTAGCTCCTTGAGAGGCGGAGGCAGGAGAATCACTTGAATCCAGGAGGCAGAGGCTACAGTGAGCCGAGATTATGCCACTGCACTCCAGCCTGGGCAACGAGAGACATGTCGTCTCAAAAAAAGAAAAAAGAAAGATTGCCTGACTTAAAATATAGGCTATGGGGACATAGGGGATGCACTCTGAGGGTCCCAGGGGATCGTCTCCAGTAGAGGGACAGTCACCAGGTCATTGCCAGGGTCTACTACAGCGGCACCAGTAGGGATTCATGTGTCCCAATGGCCTCAGATTTAGATGTATCTGAATAAGGATAATCAGATTTGCACAGAGATATGTTGTCGGGCCTGAAAGATACTTGTCACTCCAAACCACATAAGGTGCTCTACAAACTACTATTATTATAATAATTATTTTTTTTTTGAGACGGAGTTTCACTCTTGTTACCCAGGCTGGAGTGCAATGGCGCGATCTCGGCTCACCGCAACCTTTGCCACCTGGGTTCAGGCAATTCTCCTGCCTCAGCCTCCTGAGTAGCTGGGATTACAGCCATGCGCCACCATGCCCAGCTAATTTTTTTTATCTTTAGTAGAGACGGGGTTTCACTTCGTTGACCAGGATGGTCTCGATCTCTTGACCTCATGATCCACCCGCCTTGGTCTCCCAAAGTGCTGGGATTACAGGCTTGAGCCACCGCGCCCGGCCAGACTATTAGTATTATTTTTATTGACAGTATGTCACTCTGTCACCCCGGCTGGAGTACAGTGGCTCAATCATCTCTCACTGCAGCCTCAATTCCCTGGGTGATCCTCCTGCCTCAGCCTCCCCAGTAGCTTGGACCATAGGCAGGAACCACTATGCTTGGTTCCAGTATTATTTTAAATTAATCCCTGTATTACCTTGAGAATAGCAAAATTATCTTGAATGGAACTTTTGCATGTGTGTTAAAAGCATTGATTTGTTCAATTTTAAGTATTTCAAATATGCCTCAGTTTTGGTAACCCTGTCGAGATGTTTCTTCATTTTCTTGAGACAGAGTCTCCCTCTATCGCCCAGGCTGGTGTGCAGTGGCCCTGTCTCAGCTCACTGCAACCTCTGCCTCCTGAGTTCAAGAGATTTTCCTGTCTCAGCCTCCTGAGTAGCTGGGATTACAGGCGCTTGCCGCCATGCCCAGCTAATTGTTGTAGTTTTAGTAAAGACAAGGTTTCACCATGTTGGTGAGGCTGGTCTCAAACTCCTAATCTAGTAATCTGCCCGCCTCGACCCCCCAAGGTGCTGGGATTACAGGCACGAGCCAGTGTACCCGACTCTTTTTTTTTTTTGGTGGGGGAGGTGGGGACAGAATTTCACTCTTGTTGCCCAGGCTGGAGTGCAGTGGTGAGATCTTGGCTCACTGCAACTTCTGCCTACCGGGTTCAAGTGATTCTCCTGCCTCAGCCTCCTGAGTAACTGGTGCCCACCACCATGCCCAGGTAATTTTTCATATTTTTAGTAGAGACAGGGTTTCACCATGTTGGCCAGGCTAGTCATAAACTACTGACCTCAGGTTATCTGCCCGCCTCGGCCTCCCACAGTGCTGGGATTACAGGCGTGAGCCATTGTGCCTGGCCTAGATGTTTCTTAATTTTTGAATATGCCAGGAGCTTCAAAGAACGGAAAAGTCTCCAGGCCCTGCTGGACCTGGCAGAGATCCTATAGGCTTTGCCCTGCCACTGGCACTTGGGATGAACGGGTGATGGCTGCTCTCTGCCAGGTTCTGGGAATCCAGCTAACAATAAGCAGAAAAGCATAGATACCCTTTGTGGGGCCTTGGCTCTGCATTCAGCTCTTTCCTTGCTGGTTTCAGTGAATCTCCCCAACAAACCTGTAGAGTAGGACTCTGTTAGGGAATGAGGAAAGTGGCTTAGAGAGGTAGATACTCTGTTCAAGGTCACACAGTGGGTGGCAGCATGACCTCTAAATATTTTTTGTTTTTTTTTTGTGATGGAGTCTTGCTCTTGTTGCCCAGGCTGGAGTGCAGGGGCATGATCTTGGCTTACTGCAGCCTCTGCCTCCCTGGTTCAGGTGATTCTCCTTCCTTAGCCTCCCAAGTAACTGGGACTATAAGCGTGTACCACCATGCCTGACTAATTTTTGTTTTTTTTTTTGAGAAGGAGTCTTGCTCTGTCACCAGGCTGGAGTGCAGTGGCACAATCTTGGCTCACTGCAACCTCCGCCTCCTGGATTCAAGTGATTCTTCCGCCTCAGCCTCCTGAGTATCTGGGACCACAGGCACGTGCCACCACGCCCGGCTAATTTTTTTGTATTTTTAGTAGGGACATGGTTTCACTGTGTTGTCCAGGATGGTCTCGATCTCTTGACCTCGTGATCTGCCCGCCTCGGCCTCCCAAAGTGCTGGGATTACAGGCATAAGCCACCGCGCCTAACCAGATTTTTTTACTCATAATATTACACTCAAAATCCTACAAATGAGGACGGGAGGAGTGCCTGCCGCATCCACCAGACACATGGGTATTCTAGTCACCTGGCTTTCTCTGAGCCCTCTGGACCCTGGGCTCTGGCTGCGGGTACTGAGGCCAAATGTATGGTAGAAAGGTCAGTCCAAGTCAGACCACACTTGGGCTCAGAAACCTCCAAAAAGCTGCTGAACCTACACAGCCTTTTGCTGACAGAGCTTCCTGGGCTGGGGCCAGGCTCAACACTCAGGGAAGGCCCAGCTCCATGTCACTCTGCTAACTGGGACTGCAACCTGATCTTTAGGGTGGAGTACTGCAGCTGGGTGGCCTCTGTGCTCTCATCAATATTTTAAGGCTCAGAACTGGAGTAGGGGTGCTTGGTCCTGGGTGTGACCTGGGAGGGGGTGCGAGCACAGCCTTGCCAGGGCTCTGCTTCTCCAGCCTGCAAGGGAACCCCCACTATGTCAAATGTCTAGTGCTTCCTGGGCCAAAGGTGCTTATAGTGCAGAAGGCCAGAAGGACAAGTTTCCCCTTAATGGGGTCCTGGGTGGATTCCCAGGTCCTACTGGCTTTAGAGAATGGTTTTACCCCTGGTGAAGCTCCCTTTTCAACCTCTGCCTCCTGGGTTCCAGCGATTCTCTTGCCTCAGCCTGTAGCTAGGACTACAGACACGTGCCATGATGCCCGGCTAATTTTTTTTTGAATGTTTTTAGTAGGGACAGGGTTTCACTGCGTTGGCCAGGCTGGTCTTGAATTCCTGACCTCGTGATCCACCCGCCTTGGCCTCCCAAAGTGCTGGGATTACAGGCATGAACCACCGCGCCCAGCTGGAAATTTTTTTTTATCTTATCCTAGAGGAAAAGATTTTGTACTTGGAACAACCTCTCCTTAGGATCAGTGCCTGCCATAGCAAATTTCTCTCAAAGTCCTGTCCATTTGTGCACAGACATTGACGTTTCGGTTATCAGAGTGTTTGAATGATCTTTGTTTAAAATTTGTTTTTATTTTTTTAGACAGCCTCTGTTGCCCAGGCCAGAGAGCCGTGGCGTGATCACGGCTCACTGTAGCCTTGAACTCTTGGGTTCAAGGGATCCTCCCACCTCAGCCTCTTAGGTAGCTGGGACTACAGGCACATGCCACTGTGCCTGGCCAATTATTTTATTTTTTGTAGATACAAGGTCTCACTTGGTTGCCCAGGCTGGTCTTGAACTCCTGGCCTCAAGTGAACCTCCCACCTTGGCCTCCCAAAGTGCTGGGATTACAGGCATAAGCCACCGCACCCAGCCCAAATTCTTTTCTTATATGACGTTATCTTCCCAGGCTGTGAATTGCTATAAGTGTCGCATTATTCATCTCTGAAAACCAACCACTGGCAGAGGCAGTACCGTACAACGCACTGCAGCAAGCAACAGAATGGGTGCATCTTGTGTCCTTTGCATTTTGCATACATTCTCTCATTCAGTCCTTACAATAGCCTGATGCTCTGGGCATAATCCCCATTTTATAGTTGAGGAAACTGAGGCTCAGCCCAAAGTCATAAGTTAGTAAGTGCTGAGCCAGAAGCTCACTGATTCATACATTCGGCAAATAGGGTCTCACTCTGTTGCACAGGCTGGAGTGCAATGGGTGCCTTGACCTCCCAGGCTCAAGCAACCCTCCTGCCTCAGCCTCCCAAGTATTTGTATTAGTGTGAGCCACCATGTCCTGTTAATTTTTTTTCATTTTTACTTTTTGAGATGGGGTCTTGCTATGTTGGCCAGGCTGGTCTCAAACTCCTGGCTCAAGTGATCCTCCTGCCTTGGTCTCCCAAAGTGCTGGGATTGCAGGCGTGAGCTGCCATGCCTGGCCATGAGGCAACCTCCTACTCCCACAGGGAAAGGTAATCCCATAAAAATATCTCAGGGTTTTCATAAGAAAACCCAGCAGATGCCAGAAAGAGTTATTTCAAATTATAGAGGGCCACTCCTGACTTTAGTGCTCCCTCCTCCTGGCCAGATTTCTGGCATTCCTTTGAGATTATCAGACTGGTGCCAGGGGACAGTGGGACAAAGGGCTTGCCACCTGGGCAGGCCAATGGCATGGCTCCACTTCCCTGTGAGCTGGTATTTTTAGAGGAAAGTCCTTGGCTCCTTTATCCGAATGGCCTCCCCAGATTGGAGCCCTTGGCTTCTCAGCCTTTCAAACATCCAGTGAGATTCCCACCTTGGCTGGCCTCTGTCCCAGGGGCCTTGGTCTCTCCTAGCTCCCTGCAGGTCAACTTCCAGGCCTATTGCCACAGCAGCCTTGTAAAATTTAGACCCCTTTCATTTTTATTCTTCGTTAAATAAGACCATTCTTCTTGGGGCAAGTTCAGCCAAGTACACACTCTAAAAGATTTTTGCTTCCGACAGACTGTGAACTCCCTGCGTGGAAGCCATTTCCTGTGCATCAGGCACTGGATTTCCTAAGCCTCTGGCAGCCCAGGAAACCTCGTTTCAGCTCATGTCCCATAAAATGGGATCCGTAATTTTTATATTTATCTGCACCTCACTTCCAGGAAGGACAAAAGCAGCAGGGCAAAGAGCAGTGAGGGACGTGGGGCGGTGTGTGGCAAACGGGAGCAGGGGCCCTTGCCCCCCTACCCCGGCAAAGGTGTATTAGTCACGGTCACAAGGCTGTTTCCTGCGGGGGACGGGGAGGAAGGGGACAGCGTCCACAACGCCAGCAGCCCCGTGGCACGCACCTTTGGCCTGTGCTCTGGGCAGTAGCGGCAGCCCAGTGGCGGGGATGATGCCCCTCCCTCACCGGTCCCTGGGCCTCCCGCCCTGAACTTCTAGGCCCGAGCATCCTCAGCACCACGGACAGGGAAACTAAGGCTGCAGGGGGCTTGCAGAGGGCTGGGTCCGGGTAGCCGGCGTGCAGCCCGGCCCAGCCTGGCCCACCGTTGGGGCCTGGAGCCCGTCCCTTCTTCCCTCCTTCGGGCCTCGGTTTCTTAGTAATTCCTCGGGCTCAGCGTTTGACGGGCGAGAACGCGCCTTGCACAGCGCTGGGAAATGTTACAAAATCACATCCACTGAGCCCCAGGAGGCGGCGGCTCGCCCAAGGTCACGCGGAGAGGGCCGTAGCCTCCAGACACGTTTCCTGCCTGCCCTTGCCAGGCCCGGCCTCTGATGTCATGGGGCTTCCGAGGGATCCAAGGAAACTTTCAGCTCCCAAAGCCAACCCCGGGGTCCTCCGAGGCTCTGGAGCCTCCCCAGCTCTGCCCAGTCCGGCTCGGTTCCACCCCAGAGCTGCTTTGCCGGCGCCCCCCGCGCCTCGCTCCCCTCTCCTTCTTCCCTGCAAGCGGGGGCGCCCCCTCGACGCCCCGCCCCCTCCGCCCAGGCTCAGCTCCCTGAGGCCGCAGCGCTCCGGGAGGGGGCGGCGCCGCAGCCAATGGGGAGGCGGCGTGGCGAGGGCGGCGGCGGGTGTGTTGCGCCCGGCCGGCGGAGGGCGGCCAATCAGCGGCGAGCGCGAGGGCGGGCTGTGACGCGGCCGGCGCTCCTCGTGCGGCGGCTGCAGAAGAGCGAGCGCAGCGAACAGCAGCACGTACCCGCGCCACAGCCGCCGCAGCCGCCGCAGCCGCCACAGCCGCACCCGCCCCGCGCGCCCAACCGCCGCGGCCCGCCGTCCCCCGCCCCGCCGGCCGGCCCGTCAGAGAGCGGCGAGCGGCCTCCCGCCTGACCCCCAGACGCGGGCGTTCGGCCGGACCCTGAGCCTCGTCCTCTCGCGCTGCGGCCGCCCGCGCGTCCTCGGCCGCCTGTCCGGCATGAAAACCAAGTTCTGCACCGGGGGCGAGGCGGAGCCCTCGCCGCTCGGGCTGCTGCTGAGCTGCGGCAGCGGCAGCGCTGCCCCGGCGCCCGGCGTGGGACAGCAGCGCGACGCCCCCGGCGACCTCGAGTCCAAGCAGCTGGGCGTCCAGCAGCCGCCGCTCGCGCTGCCCCCGCCGCCGCCGCCGCCGCCGCTGCTGCCGCTGCCCCCGCCCCCTCCGCCGCCGGCCGACGAGCAGCCGGAGCCCCGGACGCGGCGCAGGGCCTATCTGTGGTGCAAGGAGTTCCTGCCCGGCGCCTGGAGGGGCCTCCGCGAGGACCAGTTCCACATCAGTGTCATCAGGTCGGTGGCGGCGGGGGCGGGGGCGGGGGGCCGCGGGCCGGTCGGGTGACGCGGGGCGGGGCCGGGGCCCGCAGCCCTCGGGAAAGGCCGGCGGAGCGGTTCCGCGGGCAGGCCTCTGTACGAACGTGGGTTTCACGGGCAGAGGGGTGTGTTCCGGGAGAACAATACGGTTCCGTGGCGAAGAGCGTGCGGCGCTGAGGCTCAGGACGCGGCCAGAGGGTCTCTGCGCTTTAGGGCCTTGAATGAAGGTGGGCGGTTGTGTCTGGCTGTAAAAACGGGATCACTTTTAAAACTTTGTTCTGCTGCTTTCTCGAGTTGGAGATTCCGTGTTGTTCCCCTGCAAGTCACTCGTTAGTGGAGGAGTAGCGTTTGCTCCTCCCTGAGACCGTGGAGACATCGTGTAGCTGTTAGTAGACAAAGGTGGGAGGCGTGGCTCCCACGAGTAAGGTGGGAATCTTTTTCCCTTTGTTTTTTTTTGGACGGAATCTTGCTCTGTCGCCCAGGCTGGAGGGCAGTGGCGTGATCTCGGCTCACCGCAACCTCCGCCTCCCGGGTTCAGGCGATTCTCCTGCCTCAGCCTCCCGGGTAGCTGGGACTACGGGCACCCACCACCACGCCCCGCTACTTTTTTGTATTTTTGGTAGAGACGGGTTTCACCATATTGGCCAGACTGGTCTCGAACTCCTGACCTTTTGATCCACCCTCCTCGGTCTGCCAAAGTGCTGGGAATACAGGCGTGAGCCACCGCGCCGGTCCATTTTTTCCTTTTTTAAAACTTGATAATATTTCATCTTAAATTTGAATTACAGAAGTACGCGTGTAGGTATTCAGACTTAACAGAAAAATGTAAATACCCCTTTTTTTTCACCACTCTGCTCACAAGACATAGCCATTCAGCGTAGTGCGTGCATCCTTCTGTTGAGAAGTTTAAGAATGTCTTTCCAGCACGGCACTGTGACTCAGGCCTGTAATCCCAGCACTTTGGGAGGCCGAGGCATGCGGATCACTTGAGGCCAGGAGTTTGAGACCAGCCTGGCCAACATGGTGAACCCCATCTCTACGAAAAATACAAAAATTAGCCTGGGCTACATGCCTGTAGTCCCAGCTACTCAGGAGGCTGAGGCAGGAGAATTGCCTGAACCCAGGATGCGGAGGTTGCGGTGAGCCGAGATCTGTGCCATTGCACTCCAGCCTGGGCCACAGAGTGAGACTCTGTCTCAAAAAAAAACAAAAACAAAAACAAAACGAAATACCCAAAAAATGTATCCCATCATTTTCTGCCACTTTCCTTTGAACTGCCTGACCGAGTTGTGCGCAGTATCTAGTAACTCGCTGGCTGGCTGCCAACCGTAATCCCCAAATCCAGTTTCGGTCATTTGATTCCTTTTCCAGGCCCACTGTCTTTCACCAGAGCCGCCGATGCAGCAAAATTAACTCTTTGAGCTTCAGCCCCTCCGACAGTCATGCTTGAGAGCTACGAGTGAGATTTAAAAGGCAGTTGGTGAGGAAACAGAGAAAAGAAAACCGAAGGCGTTTAGATAATCCCCGAATTGCTTAATGACACTTAAACATATGCAGCTTTCTCCAAGGTTTACTTTAATCCACTTTTTAGTTAGGCCTGAAAGTTCTCAGCTAGAAGGGCGATCATTCTAGACCATGTACCTGTCAGTCTGTGAAGTGAAAAACCTAGAGGGGAAGTGACTCACCTGAAGTCAGTGGCTGTTCACTGCCTTCAAAGCCTGACTTCCGGGTCTCTGGTGCCACCCCTCCTGCATCAGTGCTCTAGCCTGCGGCCTATGAAAATGTCTGGACACCGTCGATCCAGCCTTAAGACATTTTCATGGCCTTCTCTGGGGAGAGTCACTCATCAGTTAAACTTGTGCATTTTGCTCAAACCACTTATTAGGAAAACACAGAGGATTTCTTGTTTCTTTTCTCCAGGAGTTAGTAGTCTTGGCAAACACAGCTTTCCTTTTGGATTGGGTGATCTTTTCACATAATGTGGCAAGAGTACACTATCTCAGTCCTGTGTCCTGGAAGAATTGTAGAAGAGAAATGTAGTTATGGAGTAAGTTTAATAAGGAGAAAAAAGGTGATTTAGGACATGAGAAGGTGGGTGATGTCTAGCTTTAAAAAAGACAAGGGCACTTGGAGGTTGGGAGAAGGAGAGGAATTCACTTGGTTGAAATTCAGTGATTCTTCCTAGGCAATTGCAGTTATTATGTCTCCAGCTCTCAAATTTTATTGACATTTCCCAATCTGATTCTGGTTTGTTCTGGTTTGTGGTGTGAGTGTGTGTGTGTGTGTGTGTGTGTGTGTCTGAGAGAAGGTCTCACTGTTGCACAGGCTGGAATGCAGTGGTGTGATCGCAGCTTACTACAGCTTCAACTTCCCAGGCTCTGGTGATCCTCCCACCTTAGCCTCCTGAGTAGCTGGGACTGCAGGCACGCACCACCACTCCTGGCTAATTTTTGTAGAGATGGGGTTTCACCATGTTGCCCAGTCTGGTCTTGAACTCCTGGGCTCAAGCAATCCTGCTTCAGCCTTCCAAAGTGCCAGGATTATAGACGTGAGCCACCACACCTGGCCCCAATGTGTTTCTGGAGCTCCATGTTTCACTGAGTGCCAGTGCATCTGCAGGAGTTTATCAGACTTCACCACCTCAACTCAGTGCATTCAACCTATTCCAAATTTAACCCTTTGGCTCCTCCCCACCCAGGAATGTGCTTCTGCTTTCTCTCTGCGTTTGTAACAGCAGCCTGGCTAGAGCCCCAGCATCATTTCTAACTCTGCATTTCCCCAGAAATCCATCCTCTGCACGCAGTGGTAACTGAGACCTGATGAACTTTTTGTGTCTCCTACCTTCTGTCTGCTCCCTTTGCTGTCCTTGCTTAGACAGTGTAACAGGAGGTGGTTGTAGATCTTCTTGCCTTTTGTGTGTTCCTCCTAATTCATTCTATATCCTATTGCTGTGGATTTTTCAGATATTGGTAAATAAAATCCAAACTTGTTTGCATGGTCTAAACTTGAGTCCTGGCCTACCTTTTTATTTTATTTATTTATTTTTTTGAGATGGAGTCTTGCTCTGTCACCTTAGGCTGGAGTTCAGTGGTGCAATCTCAGCTCACTGCAACCTCCACCTCCTAGGTTCAAGCGATTTTCCTGCCTCAGCCTCCCGAGTAGCTGGGATTACAGGTGTGCGACACCATGCCCAGCTAATTTTTTGTATTTTTTTTAGTAGAGACGGGGTTTCACCATGTTGACCAGGATGGTCTCGATCTCTTGACCTCGTGATCCACCCGCCTCGGCCTCCCAAAGTGCTGGGATTACAGGCGTGAGCCACCGCGCCTGGCCAGTTTCATTTTTCAAGATAAAATTTTATTTACACTTTGTTTTTACTGGAAAGTTTGGTTCCTTGGGTGGCTGGCTTGCTGGCTTTCTTTTTCTTTCTTCCTTTTTAAACTAATACACTTAATTTTTTCTTCTTTTTTTTTTTTGAGATGGAGTCTTAATCTGTTGTCCAGGCTGGAGTGTAGTGGCATGATCTTGGCTCACTGCCACCTCCACCTCTTAAGTTCAAGTGATTCTCCTGCCTTAACCTCCCAAGTAGCTGGGACTACAGGCATATGCCACCACACCTGGCTAATTTTTTTTATGTTTTTAGTAGAGATGGGGTTTCACCATATTGGTCAGGCTGGTCTCAAACTCTTGATCTCATGATCCGCCCACTAGGCCTCCCAAAGTGATGGGATTACAGGCGGGAGCCACTGCATCCAGCCCTATACACTTAATTTTTTAGAGCAGTTTGTGTTTGTTTGTATAGAGATGGGGGATCTCACTGTGTTACCCAGGCTGGTCTTGAACTCCTGGGCTCAAGCGATCCTTCTGCCTCAGCCTCCTGAGTAGGTGGGGTTACAGGTGTGTGCCACTGGGCCCAGTTTTAGGGCAGTTTTTGGTTCACAGCAAAATTGAGCAGAAAGTCCGGAGAGTTCCCATATAACTCCCTGCCTGCACACAGTCACAGCCTTCCCCTTCCTCAGTATCCCCCACACAATGGCACGTTTCTTACAACTGAGCAACCTACATTGACATATTATCACTCAGTGTTCATAGCGTATTACAGGCTATTCTTGGTGTTGTGCATTCTGTGGTTTTCGGCCACCATATAATGACATGTGTCCACCATTGTACAGATGCTGCTTATGATGAGGTTACTTACAACAGGGTTATGCCCTGATAAACCGTCATAAATTGAAATGCATTTAATATATTGAATCTACTGAACAGCATAGCTTCGCCTAGCCTGCTTTTCATTTGCTCCGAACACCTACACAGTAACTCTCAGTTGGGCAAAATAACACAGTCTGTTTTTATAATAAAGTGTTAATGTCTTATGGAATTTATTAATTACTGTACTGAAAATGAAAAACAGAATGTTTTATGTGTGCTTGAAGTATACATGAAAGGTGCGATTCCGGTTCTCCCGAATCCGCACCACCTTTGCACTATTGTGTAGTTGAAGATTGTAAGTTGGACCATCTGTTGGAGACCGTCTGTAATATCATTCAGAATAGTTTCACTGCCTTAAAAATCCTGTATAGTTAATGTCTGTTTATCTGTCTTTTACTCCTAACCTCAGCCAATCACTGATCCTTTTTGCAGTCTCCATAGGTTTGGCTTTTCCAGAATATCATAGAATTGAAATCATATAGTAAGTAGTCTTTTCAGTTTGGCTTTTTTCACTTGATAGTATGCATTGAATTTCCCTGTGTTCATTCCCTCTCTCCTCTCTCCTCTCTCCTCCCTCCTTTCCTCTTGTCCTCCCTCCTCCCTTGTCTCTCCTCCTTCCTCTCCTCCCTCCTCCCTCTTCTCTCCTCCCTCTTCTCTCCTCCCTCCTCTCTCTTCTCTCCTCCCTCTTCTCTCCTCCCTCTTCTCTCTTCTCTCCTCCCTCCTCCCTCTTCTCTCCTCCCTCCTCCCTCTTCTCTCCTCCCTCCTCCCTCGTCTCTCCTCCCTCCTCTCTCCTCCCTCTTCTCTCCTCCCTCTTCTCTCCTCCCTCTTCTCTCCTCCCTCTTCTCTCCTCCCTCTTCTCTCCTCCCTCTTCTCTCCTCTCTCCTCCCTCCTCCCTCTTCTCTCCTCCCTCCTCTCTCCTCCCTCCTCTCTCCTCCCTCTTCTCTCCTCCCTCTTCTCTCCTCCCTCTTCTCTCCTCCCTCCTCTCTCCTCCCTCTTCTCTCCTCCCTCCTCTCTCTTCTCTCCTCCCTCTACTCTCTTCTCTCCTCCCTCCTCTCTCTTCTCTCCTCCCTTGTCTCTCCTCCCTCCTCTGTCCTCTCTCCTCCCTCCTCCCTCCTCTCTTCTTCCTCCTCCTCTTCTCTTCTCTTTCCTCCTCCTCTTCCTATTCTTCTAGATTTCTTTCTCTTACCCTTTCCTCCTCCTCCTCCTCCTCCTCCTCCTCCTTCTTCTTCTTCTTCTCTCTCTCTCTCTCTCTCTCTCTCTCTCTCTCTCTCTCTCTTTCTCTCTTTCTCTCTCTGTCCTCAGAGTCTCACTTTGTCGCCCAGTTTGGAGGATAATGGTACAATCTCAGGTCACTACAATTTCTGCCTCCAGGGTTCAAGCAGTTCTCCTGCCTCACCATCTCGAGTAGCTGGGATTACAGGCATGCACCACCACACTGGCTAATTTTTTTGTATTTTTAGTGGACACTGGGGTTTAGCACATTGGCCAGGCTGGTCTCAAACTCCTGATCTGATCTGCTCTCCTCGGCCTCCCAAGGTGCTGGGATTACAGGCGTGAGCCACCGTGCCTGGCCTCCCTGTGTCTTTCCATGGCTTGATAGCTCACTTCTTTTTAATACTGAGTAATACTCTGTTGTCTGGATATACCACAGTTTATTTATTCATTCACTTACTGAAGGACATCTGGGTTACTTCAAAGTTTTGGCAATTATGAATAAAGCTGCTCTAAACATTCACGTGCAGGTTTTCACTTATTTGGGTACATACTGAGGAGCATGATTGCTGGTCATATGGTAAGAATTATGTTTAGTTTTGTAACACACTGCAAACTCTTCCAGAGTGGCTGTACCATTTTGCATTCCTAACAGCAGTGAATGAGATTTCCTGTTATTCCATGTCCTCATTAGCATTTGGTGGTGTCAGCATTCTGGAGTTTGGTCATTCTGATAGGTATGTAATGGTATTTCATTTTAATTTGCAACTTTCTGTTGACATGATGTTGAAAATCTTTTCAGATGCTTATTTGCTGTCTGTATGTCTTCTTTGGTGAGATGTCTGGTCATGCCTTTTTCCTTTTCCTTTTTTTTTTTTTTTGAGACAGATTCTCACTTTGTTGCCCAGGATGGAGTGCAGTGGTATGATCTCAGCTTAGTAGCCAGGATTATAGGTGCCCACCACCACGCCTGGCTAATTTTTGTATTTTTGGTAGAGTTGGAGTTTCACCATGTTGGCCAGGCTGGTCTTGAACTCCTGACCTTAGGTGATCCACCTGCCTTGGCCTCCCAGAATGCTGAGAATTACAGGCATGAGCCACTGCAACCAGCTATATATTATTTTATTTTTTTTGAGGTGGAGTTTCACTCTTGTTGCCCAGGCTGGAGTGCGTTGGCACGATCTCACCTCATTGCAACCTCTGCCTCCTGGGTTCAAGTGATTCTCCTCCCTTAACCTCCTGAGTAGCTAGGATTACAGGTGCCTGCCATTATGCCGAGCTAATTTTTGTATTTTTAGTAGAGACAGGGTTTCACCATGTTGGCAAGGCTGATCTCGAACTCCTGACCTCAGGTAATTGGTCCATCTTGGCCTCCGAAAGTGCTGAGATTACAGGCATGAGCCACCATGCCTGGCCTCATTTTGTATTTTTTTTTTTTTTTTTGAGACAGAGTTTCACTCTTGTTACCCAGGCTGGAGTGCAATGGCGCAATCTCGGCTCACCGCAACCTCCACCTCCTGGGTTCAAGCAATTCTCCTGCCTCAGCCTCCCGAGTAGCTGGGATTACAGGCACGCGCCACCATGCCCAGCTAATTTTTGTATTTTTAGTAGAGACGGGGTTTCACCTTGTTGACCAGGATGGTCTCGATCTCTTGACCTTGTGATCCACCCGCCTCTGCCTCCCAAAGTGCTGGGATTATAGGCGTGAGCCACTGCGCCCGGCCTCATTTTGTATTTTTTTGTGGAGATGGGGTTTTACCATGTTGGCCAGGCTGGTCTCACTCAGGTGATCCACCTGCCTGGGCCTCCAAAGTGCTAGAATTACAGGCGTGAGCCACCACGTCTGGCCTAATTAATGTACCTTTTAATGATTCTTGAATCATAAAAGTAGTGATGTTGAAGATCTTTTCAGATGCTTATAAAGTCCTCTGACTTTATTCTCTTTCATTATTGTGTTGGCTATTCTAAGTCTTTTGCCTCTCCCTATGAACTTTATTTATTTTTTATTTTTTTGAGACGGAGTTTTGCTCTTGTTACCCAGGCTGGAGTGCAATGGCGTGATCTCGGCTCACCGCAACCTCCACCTCCTGGGTTCAAGCAATTCTCCTGCCTCAGCCTCCCGAGTAGCTGGGATTACAGGCGTGCGCCACCACGCCCAGCCCACCAGTTGACTTTTATGTATTAACCTTGTATCTTGTAGTCCTTGTATATAGTCTCTTATTAGTTCCAGCAATTTTTTTTTTTGGTCAGTTCTTTCTGATTTTCTACATAGACAATCGTGTCATCTACAAACAAAGTTTTATTTCTTTCTTCCTTCCTAATCTGTATACTTTTTTTTCTTTGAGACAGAGTCTTACCGTGTTGTCCAGGCTGGAGTTCAGTGGCATCATCTCAGCTCACTGCAACCTCTGCCTCCCAGGTTCAAGCAGTTCTCTGCCTCAGCCTCCCGAGTAGCTGGGATCACAGGCGCAGTCATCATGCCTCACTAATTTTTGTATTTTTAGTAGAGACAGTGTTTCACTGTCCTGACCTGGCTGGTCTTGAATTCCTGACCTTATGATCCATTCGTCTCAGCCTCCCAAAGTGCTGGGATTATAGGTGTGAGCCATGGTGCGTGGCCCCTAATCTGTACATGTTTAATTTCCTTATCCTGTTTTATTAGTTAGGACTTCCTATGATGTTGAAAAAAGTGGTGAGAGGGAACATTGTTACCTGATTCCTGTCCTTAGTGGAAAAGCTGTGACTTTCTAAGTATGATGTTAGCTGTAGATTTTTTTTAATAGATGTTCTTTATCAAGTTGAGGAAGTTCCTCTCTATTCTTCATTTTCTGAGAGTTATTTACTATGATTGGGTGTTGGCTTTTGTCAGGTGCTTTTTCTCGCATTTTACTGATATGATTGTGTGATTTTTCTTCTTTAGCCTGTTGATGTGGTAGATTATATTAATGGATTTTATTTTTTGAGACAGAGTCTCACTCTGTCACCCACGCTGGAGTGGAGTGGCATGACCTTGGCTCTCTGCAACCTCCACTCCCTGGGTTCAAGCAATTCTGATGCCTCAGCCACCTGAGTAGCTGGGATTACAGGTGTGTACTAAAATTTGTATTTTTAGTAGAGACAGGGTTTCACCATGTTGGCCTGGCTGATCTTAAACTCCTGACCTCAAGTGATCCACCTGCCTCAACCTTCCTAAGTGCTGGGATTACAGGCATGAGCCACCACATCCAGCCTATTAGTTGATTTTTGAATATTTAATCTGTAGTCCTATGGTGAGGTCTGTCTTTTGGTGAGCCTGTGCACCTAGACTGTGAACTTTCCCGTTTTTCTTAGTTTTCCTCCTCCCTTAGGTGGGACAGGATGGCCAGAGGGGGCTGGAATTGTATATTTCCCTTCTTCCAGGAAGGTTTGACTCTGAGAAAATCCCAACAGGTCAGGCGCTGGTAAAATAATTTCTCCTGATGGCAGACCTTGTTAAGAACACATATTTAAAAATGGTTCACTTGCCTCTTCCTCTGCTGGAAGCATGAAGGGATTTTTTTTACCCCCAGTCTTCATTCTAAGGAACTGGTGGAACTCCTAGAGATAAAACTCATCAAAGGATGGGGCTCCCCAGTAATTGGGTCCCCTTGGAGTTTTAAACTCCCACAGTTGTCCACACTGAGCCTCCAGCCATTTTTTAGTTATAGTTAAAGTTTTCCTACCCTTAAGACGGATTTAGTGGAGGATTTTGCCCCAGTAAATTGTGATTCTCTGTATCTGTCTGTCTGTCTGTCTGTCCAGTTTGAGGGGCAGCAGTTTCCCTCTTGAGCTTATTTCTTTGAGAGTTGATTTTTCAGTTCACTCAGCTTTTTGCATGTTGTTAGGATCAGGTGACGACTTCTAAACTTACATGCTGGACTGGAAACCAGAAGGTTGAGTGGCATTTCTTTTCTTTTTTTTTTTTTTTTGGAGACAGGGTCTTGCTCTGTTGCCCAGGCTGGAGTGCAGTTGCGGGACCATAGCTCACTGCAGCCTGGAACTCCTCGGGTCAAGCGATCATCCCACCTCAACCTCCTCATTAACTGGGACTACAGGCATGTGCCACTGTGCCCAGCTAGGAGTAGAATTTCAATAATAATAATAATAATAATAAAAGCACTTCTGCTGTTTATCATATATTGCTTTCAGTGATGTCCACGTTCTTCCTGTTTTCCCCTCCAGTGGAGTCCTGTCAGCCTGTCTGGCCTCTTTCCAGGATCTCTCCATTCTCTGTCAGCTGGCAACGAATCTCCCCATTCTGCTGTGTGGTTGGGGCATAACGCTTATCTTTAGTTTTCCCATTTAGATCGCAATCATGTCTTTCATAATGTATTTACATATCTTAATGTGCCTAGTACTCTTTTTGTCAAGTATTGACTGGGAGTCAGCCTAGGCTAGAAGGCGTGCAAGCACTCTATGAGAAAGTGGGAGGGAGTACTGCTGACCGTGCTTAGTGGAAGGACCTCCTAGATGGGAAGGGTAGGTAGAGAAGCATGCTATGTTCCGAGGACTGTGGCTTGAAATTTGTATTTTAGGAACACTTTCTGAGGTGGTCTGGGGAATATCTTAGAGGGGAGAGGGGACCAAGAAGCTGAGAGACCAGAGACGAGCCTGCTGTAGTGGGGGATGGATGAGGATGTATATTTGGGCAGGAGCAATGAGAATGGAAAGGAGGAGAGACTTCGGGAGATAGGAAGAGGACCAGGCCATTGGAAACAAGGAAGATTTTGAGCCTGGGTGAGTGGCAAAAAGGCACTACTGTTAGCTGAAGTAGCCAAATCAGGAGGAAGAAATTATTTTGGAAGGAAAAGATGATACGTTGGGAATCAAGCTAGAGAACAAATTGGTGTTCAAATTTTGGGGAAGGGAAAATAGGTAAAAACTGCAGAAAGAATCATGGAAAAAGTAGAATAGTGGGGTGATTTTATCCCCCCGATTTGGTAAGGTTTGAACATGTTTTTATTGTTACCATGGCGGGGGTGGCACAGCTGGTGTCTAGTGTATAGAGGGCAGGGTTGCTGCTAAACATTGCTACAGTGCACAGGGCAGACTTGCCCCTCAGCAAAGAATGACCTGGCCCCAGATACGAAGCATCAAGGCTGAGACATACTGGAGTAGAATTACTAAGACTGAGCTTTACCCTTTCTTCCTTCCGGCATCCTCTTAAAGATTAACCTTTGCTTTGCAATTGGTGCTGATAAGTGAACAGCATAAGATCTCATGCAGTCTTCACAGAAACCTCTGTTAGATGCTGCTGTATTATTTTATGGTGTGAAAACAGGCTTGGAGGCATGCCCAAGGTCACACAGCTATTTTGTGCAGAGTCAGCACTCTACCTGGGTTGGACTGTTCTTTTTTTTTTTTTGAGGCAGGGTTTTACTGTGTTGCCCAGCCTGGAATGCAGTGACATGATTATGGTTCATTGCAGCCTTGACCTCTCAGGCTCATGCAGTCACCCACCTCAACCTCCCAAGTACATGGGACCAGAGGCTCATGCCACCATGCCTGGCCAATTTTTTTTATTTTTTATTTTTTTGAGGCGGACTCTCTCTCTGTGGGCCAGGTTGGAATACAGTGGTGTGATCTCAGCTCACTGCAACCTCTGCCTCCCAGGTCCAAGTGATTTTCCTGCCTTAACCTCCCAAATAATAGTTGGGACTACAGGCGTGAGCCACCATACCCGGCTAATTTTTTGTACATATATATTTTTAAATTTTTTGTATTTTTAGTAGAGATGGGGTTTTACTGTGTTAGCCAGGATGGTCTTGATCTCCTGACCTCATGATCTGCCTGCCTTGGTCTCCCAAAGTGCTGGGATTACAGGTGTGAGCCTCCATACCCGGCCCTGCCTGGCTGATTTCAAAAAAAAATTTGTAGTGATTGGGTCTTGTTATGTTGCCTACACTGGTGTCCAGCTGCTGGGCTCAAGCAATCCTTTCAGCTTGACCTCCTGACGTGTTGAGATAGGTTATAAGTGTTAGCCACTGTGCCTGGCCTCGCCTGTTCTTTTAATGGTACCTGCTGGCTTTTCTTGTGTTCAGAGAGCTGGGAGTTAAGACCTTCCTGATTAGTCCACATAGATGCTGATGTTTTACTGCAGCACTTTTTTTTCTACCTGAGCCGTAGCTGCAATTTGAATTTTATATGGTTAGAAGAAATTTTTCAAAAATCTGCTTATTTTCCTTCTGCTGTAAATTCAGTAGCTGTTCTGATGTTTTGCTGTATTCTCTTTTCTATGTACCCAGCCCTGTGGCTTAAAGACCACTTTTTTGCTGAGGCACTCGTTATATTGTGAATTTTTTTTTCTAGTCATTTTGACTTTTAGATGATATTCATGAAACTGCCTGCTGTATTTTCTCCTGGGTCCAGGCCCTCAGCCGTGGGGCCTGAACCCTGTATGTGATGGACTGGGTGCCCTGTGACTTAAAGACTTAAACTTTGGGCTGGGCGCGGTGGCTCAAGCCTGTAATCCCAGCACTTTGGGAGGCCGAGGCGGGTGGATCACGAGGTCGGCAGATCGAGACCAACCTGGTCAACATGGTGAAACCCCGTCTCTACTTAAAATTACAAAAAATTAGCTGGGCACAGTGGCGTGTGCCTGTAATCCCAGCTACTCAGGAGGCTGAGGCAGGAGAATTGCCTGAACCCAGGGGGCGGAGGTTGCGGTGAGCCGAGATCGCGCCATTGCACTCCAGCCTGGGTAACAAGAGCAAAACTCAGTCTCAAAAAAAAAAAAAAAAAAAAAAAAAAAGACTTAAAGTTTGCAGAGGTTTCAGTGACTTATTTGCTTTTCAGCAAAATACAGTTGGTTTGGTAACCTCTTATCGTAATTTACTAGGTGGAGGTCGGGCGCGGTGGCTCATGCCTATAATCCCAGCACTTTAGGAGGCCGAGGCAGCTGGATCACGAGGTCAAGAGATCGAGACCATCCTGGTCAACAAGGTGAAACCCCGTCTCTACTAAAAATACAAAAAATTATCTGGGCATGGTGATACGCACCTGTAGTCCCAGCTACTCGGGTGGCTGAGGCAGGAGAATTGCTTGAACCCAGAAGGCGGAGGTTACAGTGAGCCGAGATCATGCCATTGCACTCCAGTCTGGGTAACAACAGTGAAACTCCGTCTCAAAAAAAAAATTTACTAGGTGGAAATCTTTGTGTTATAGATTGGAGCAAACAGTTCCTCAGGTTTGTCATCTTCCTGACCATTCATTCAGCTGACTTACACACATGAATCCCAAAATATCCCCGTTGCTGAAAATGATAGGGAAAAACCCAAATAATTAAAAATAGGTGTTTGACATTAGAGATGGCGTGTGTGTGTGTGTAGGTATGTATGTATGTTCCTTTTTTTTTGAGATGGGGTCTCACTCTGTTGCCCAGGCTGTAGTATAGTGGTGTGATTTCAGCTCACTTTCAGCTTCCGCCTCCTGTGTTTAAGCAGTTCTCTTGCCTCAGCCTCCTGAGTAGCTGGGACTATAGGCACTGACCACCACGCCCAGCTAATTTTTGTATTTTTAGTAGAGACGGGGTTTTACTATGTTGGCCAGGGTAGTCTCGAACTCCTGACCTCAAGTGATCTCCCCACTTCAGCCTCCTAAAATGCAGGAATTACAGGTGTGAGCCACTGTGCCTGGCCTAGAGATGGCATATTTCAAGACCTTGGGCAGCTTACTAAGTTGTATCACTGTAACATGTAGCACGGATTTTTCTTGGCTTTAGAGTATTGTAGAATGTAACAGCCATTTAATAACCTCTTTTTTTTTTGTTTCTCTTTTTGAGACAGAGTTTCACTCTGTCACCCAGGCTAGAGTGCAGTGGTGCAATCTTGGCTCACTGCAACATCCACCTCCTGGGTTCAAGCAATTCTCCTGCCTCAGCCTCCTGAGTAACTGGGATTACAGGTGTGCGCCACCATGCCCAGCTAATTTTGTATTTTTATAGAGATGGGGTTTCACCATGTTCGTCAATTTGGTCTTGAACTCCTGACCTTAGATGATCTGTCCGCCTCAGCCTCCCAAAATGCTGGGATTACAGGTATGAGCCTCTGTGCCTGGCCAGAATTTTATAATTTTATAACCTGTGTATTTGATGTAAATGCTGAAGCACTGGAGCATTATTCATAATGTTTATACTTTTTTTTTTGAGATGGAGTTTTACTCTTGTTGCCCAGGCTGGAGTGCAATGGCGGGATCTTGGCTTACTGCAACCTCTACCTCCTGGGTTCAAGCGATTCTCCTGCCTCAGTTTTTCAAGTAGCTGGGATTACAGGCATGCACCACCGTGCCTGGCTAATTTTGTATTTTTAGTAGAGATGGGGTTTCACCATGTTGGCCAGGATGGTCTCGATCTCTTCACCTCATGATCTGCCCGCTTTGGCCTCCCAAAGTGCTGGGATTGCAGGTGTGAGCCACCGCGCCCAGCCATATTTAAGGTGTTCTATATGTAAGATCATTTTGTCTACAAACAAGGATAATTTAACTTCATTTCCAATTTGGATGCCTTTTATTTCTTTCTCTTGCCTAGTTGTTCTGGCTATCCTTAGAAGCTGAAGTGAATCTTTTAATTTTTGATTAACAATTTATGTAAAATAACCTCTTTATACTGCTTATTATTCCCTTAGTATTCTGTTTTAATGAATCATGAGTTGGTTAGTGATGCCTGCACCACTGGGTCTGGAGGGCAGGGGTGAGAATTTCTACCAGCAGGTACTTCCTGCTCTTTTCTGTTTCCTTCCTTTCATTGTGTTGAATGTGGAATAAGTGTGTTATTGTCACCATATTTGAGATTTGCTTGAATATCTCGTGCCTCTCATATATGTGTGTGTGTGTGTGTGTGTATATAAATTAATTAATTAATTTCGAGATGGAGTTTTGCTCTTGTCCCAGGTTTGAGTGCACTCCAACCTCTACCTCCTGGGTTCAAGCAATTTTTCTGCCTCAGCCTCCCCAGTAGCTGGGATTACAGGCATATGCTACCATATCTGGCTAATTTTTGTATTTTTAGTAGAGCCAGGGTTTCACCATGTTGGCCAGAGTAGTCTTGAACTCCTTCCCTCAAGTGATCTGCCTGCCTCGACTTCCCAGAGTGCTAGGATTACAGGCATGAGCAACCATGTCCAGCCCATGCCGATCATATTTAATTATGACTTATAAAGCTGATATGCCAGATGATAAAATGTTTGTGGTTTAAAAACTTCTTACAAATCTTTGAGCGCTCCTAAGGTTTTACGTGGGAGGATATTTTTGATTAATTATATGATAAATTGGACTGTTATATTTTTGCTACCATTTCTGGCATTTCTTCCCACCAGATTTTATTGTCCCTAATCATATTATTTGACTCATTGGTAACTGGCTTTTTTTCTACTTAAGTTTTCAGTTTGGGTTATTGCTGCCAATTATGTTGCTTCATTTATTTTGACTGTCACTAAAAAATAATTGACAATTTATTCACTAAGACCTGTTGAACAATAGAGGCTTCAGGTAATACAAAACAGATGAAGGGTTTCCGGGTTGTGAGCTTGTTTCTGGCCAAGCTAGTCTGCTTTCCTTCTTTAGCAGTACGGGAGTAAGCTTTGAATCAGGTTACACAATTTAGAACAGTACTTCATCTGTTTGCTTTTGCATTTGACTGAGATTTCCAGAGTATGTGACCGGAAGAAAAACTAGGGCTTTTAACTCTGTTTTAATGCCTGTTCTGTTGCTTAGTAGCCAGAAACTTACATTGGCTGTGACCAGACACGGCAGGGGGATTCTGCTAAGCCACGCAGTTGAGGCGCCACCCCAAGTTTAGCAGAGAGGTTAAGGCTGATTTTTGTTCCTTGGATCTATACACTGTCGGCCTGCTTCACAGCTTGCTTTGGGAAAACAAGAACCTTGGGTTCTCTTTTATTTTTGTTCTTTTTTTTTTTTTAATAGAGTCTCGCGCTGTCGCCAGGCACCAGGCTGGAGTGCAGTGGCGCGATCTCGGCTCACTGCAACCTCCGCCTCCCGGGTTCAAGCAATTCTCCTGCGTCAGCCTCCCCAGTAGCTGGGACTACAGGCATGCCCCACCAGGCCCAGCTAATTTTTGTATTTTTTTAGTAGAGACGGGGTTTCACCATGTTGGCCAGGATGGTCTCAATCTCTTGACCTCGTGAACTGCCTGCCTTGGCCTCCCAAAGTGCTGGGATTATAGGCGTGAGCCACTGTGCCCGGCCTTTATTTTTGTTCTTCTTAACTAAGGTAGACAACCTTCTGGGAAAATAGATCCTGACTTTGCTGTCTTGTTCCTAGACACTCATGATGGTTTTTGATTTTAAGTAACCTTTGAAAAAACTTCTTAAATATATCTTACTTAAATCTGGGGAAAATTGTTTGTGTTAGAAGCACATTCATATTTTTTAATTGGTAAGAAAAAAAACGAGAGTTCACATACCATACAATTCACCCATTTAAATTATACAATCCAGTGGCTTTTAGTGTAGTCACAGATACTGACAGCTGTTACCATGGTCAATTTTATTTATTTATTTATTGAGACGGAGTTTTGCTCTTGTTACCCAGGCTGGAGTGCAATGGCATGATCTCGGCTCACCGCAGCCTCCGCCTCCTGGGTTCAGGCAGTTCTCCTGCCTCAGCCTCCTGAGTAGCTGGGATTACAGGCATGCACCACCATGCCCAGCTAATTTTTTGTATCTTTAGTGGAGACGGGGTTTCACCATGTTGACCAGGATGGTCTCGATCTCTTGACCTCGTGATCCACCCACCTCAGCCTCCCAAAGTGCTGGGATTATAGGCTTGAGCCACCATTGCCGGCCTACCATGGTCAATTTTAAAATGTTTTCATCTTTCAAAAAGAAACCTTGTTTCCTTTAGCTATCATCCTCTACCCCTGAGTACCCCCTCCCCACCAAATCCTGGCAGCCAGTAATGGACTTCATCAATTTTCTTGTTCTGACATTTCATATGAATGGAATCATGTAACATGCGGTCTTTTGTGACAGTCTTCTTTCACTTAGCATAATTTTTTTTTTTGAGACGGAGTTTTGCTGTTGTTACCCAGACTGGAGTGCAATGGCATGATCTCAGCTCACCACAACCTCCGCCTTCTGGGTTCAAGCAGTTCTCCTGCCTCAGCCTCCCGAGTAGCTGGGACTACAAACGCGCACCACCATGCCCAGCTATTTTTTGTATTTTTAGTAGAGACAGGGTTTCACCTTGTTGACTAGAATGGTCTCCATCTCTTGACCTCATGATCCACCCACCTCGGCCTCCCAAAGTGGTGGTGATGGTAGCACAGTGTGAATGTACTTAATGCCACTGAACTATAAATTTTAAAATTGGTAAAATGGTATTTCTGATGCTGCTTATTTTACTACAGTTTTATTTATTTTTATTTTTTTCAGACAGCTGGAGTACAGTGGCGCTATCTCTGCTAACTTCAACCTCCGCCTCCCACCCACAAGAGATTCCTCCTGCCTCAGCCTCCCAAGTAGCTGGGATTATAGGCCTAAGCAACCACGCCCGGCCAGCATAATGTTTTGAAGTTTCCTGTTGTAGTATATATCAGTACTTCATTCTTTTTTTATTAAAGCTATGGTAAAATAAGGCCAAGCACAGTGGCTCACACCTGAAATCCTAGCACTTTGGGAGGCCGAGGTGGGTGGATCACCTGAAGTCAAGAGTTTGAGACCAGTGTGGACAACATGGCAAAACCTCATCTCTACCAAAAATACAAAAATTAGCTGGGCATGGTGGCATCTGCCTATAATCCCAGCTACTTGGGAGGCTGAGGCAGGAGGAATCTCTTGTGGGTGGGAGGCGGAGGTTGAAGTTAGCAGAGATAGCGCCACTGTACTCCAGCTGTCTGAAAAAAATAAAAATAAATTAAATAAAACTGTAGTAAAATAAGCAGCATCAGAAATACCATTTTACCAATTTTAAAATTTATAGTTCAGTGGCATTAAGTACATTCACACTGTGCTACCATCACCACCATCCGTCTCCAGAATGATTTCATCTTCCCAAACTGAAATTTTGTACCCATTAAACTTAAACCAACTCCCCATTTCCACCTAATTACCCTTATTTAAAAAAATTCATTAGCTCAGTCAGAATCTGTTTTCAGTTGTAAGCCACTACATTTGTAGTGATTTGTTAAGTGATAGGACATGGAGACATTTGTGTCATAGGTTAAAGAGAGTAGTCCTGAGATAAGGTGATTTTGCAGCTCACACAGCTACTATGACACCTTTATTTTTGAGATATGAGTCTCGCTCTGTCGCCCATGTTGGATAGAGTGGCACGATCTTGGCTCACTACAACCTCCACCTCCCAGGTTTCAGCGATTATCCTGCCTCAGCCTCCCAAGTAGCTGGGATTACAGGTGCCTGCCACCATACCGGGCTAATTTTTGTATTTTTAGTAGAGACAGGGTTTCACCATGTTGGCTAGGCTGGTGTCAAAATCCCGATCTCAGGTGATCCACCCTCCTTGGCCTCCCAAAGTGCTGGGATTACAGGCATGAGCCACCGCGCCCGGCCCTCTATGACATCTTTAATGTGGCACATGGTGCTCTCCAGCTTTGCCTCCTGTCTCTGACAACTCTATGATTAGTTACAAGCAAGGACTCTGAAGCTGTGTGCCTGGATTTGATTCCTGGTTTAGCTACTTACTTGGTGTGTGTGATTAGAGTATTGAGGTTTCCTGTTTCATCTGAAGGCCCTAGAGAACAGTTAATGTTGCAAGTTTTTGAAAAAGCTGCTAGTCAAAACCAGTTGACAGATTTTTAGTAACAGTAGCATAGACGATCTTGGAACTATTAATATATGTCAAATGAAAGAGGAAGGTTTAAATATTACCTCAAGATTTTAATGGGAGGCTGAGGCGGGCGGATCATGAGGTCAAGAGATTAAGACCATCCTGGCCAACATGGTCAAACTGTGTCTCTATTAAAAAATACAAAAATTAGCTGGGCGTGGTGGCGTGTGCCTGTAGTCCCAGCTACTCGGGAGGCTGAGGCAGGAGAACTGCTTGAACCTGGGAGGTGGAGGTTGAAGTGAGCCGAGATCATGCCACTGCACTCCAGCCTGGAGCCTGGCAACAGAATAAGACTCTGTCTCAAAACAAAAAAGATTGTAACCTACTAGTTACAGAAATATAATGGAGATTTTGGATTCTAGAAGAATATGAGTTTGCGGGTATGTGGGAAGGAGGTTTCTTTGTTCTCAATTTCAGAACTTTCCCCACCTCTAATCTAGAAAAACAGATAGGGAATTAGTCTGTTTTTAATGCGACTGGTGGAGTTAATTGAGAGAATAAATTGAGACAAGATAACAGTTGTATAACCCTGACTTTTCATCCATATTTAGCCAAGAAGAGTGATTTAGCTCACCTTCAATGCAGATACTTACTGTCCTCTTACTTCCCACAGAGGTGGCCTTAGCAACATGCTGTTCCAGTGCTCTCTACCTGACACCACAGCCACTGTTGGTGACGAGCCTCGGAAAGTGCTCCTGCGGCTGTACGGAGCGATTTTGCAGATGGTGAGTCGGTAGGCTACTTTGGGAGGGGGGGCCTGTTACCATTTTAAATCCTCTGTCCTCAGATACCTGGAAAGAGATTTTAAACACTTACTGGTGTTACTAACGATATTTAAGTATATCGCTTTTACTTTAATTGGGCTGCACAACTTGGTTTGCATTCTAAGTTAATTCCTGTTTTTTAGTTATTATTTATTAGTAAACTAGTATGAATATTCCCAGTTTTACATCCAGAGAAGGTACAACGTTGGTTAAATCTTTAATAATGCTTGATGATTCTTGGTTCTACATATTGATTAAAATTTTCAACTCATATTTAGATTGTAAAATTCTAATGTGGAGAAGGTATTGTTTTTATAACATAATCAAAAAGATCTTAGTTAACAAAGTATGATCTCAACGAAGCTGAATTTAGTAACTGTTTCTCTGAGATTTCTTTAAAACTTTGAATAGTTTGTTGCAGTAAAAAAAAAAGAATTAGATTATTTACGTAATACAAAAATTTAGAAAGATTATTTTTAAATTTTAGTATTACGTAAATAATCTAATTCTTTTTTTTTTTTTTGAGACGGAGTTTCGCTCTTGTTACCCAGGCTGGAGTGCAATGGCGCGATCTCAGCTCACCGCAACCTCCGCCTCCTGGGTTCAGGCAATTCTCCTGCCTCAGCCTCCTGAGTAGCTGGGATTACAGGCATGTGCCACCGTGCCCAGCTAATTTTTTTTGTATTTTTAGTAGAGACGGGGTTTCATCATGTTGACCAGGATGGTCTCTCGATCTATTGACCTCGTGATCCACCCACCTCGGCCTCCCAAAGTGCTGGGATTACAGGCTTGAGCCACCGTACCTGGCCAAATAATCTAATTCTTAATTAAAGTACCTATTAAATTATCCAGTTATAGGATGTCCCAACTTGTCTGGGTTTATTATTATTATTATTATTATTATTAATGTCACACATTTACTATTTCATTGACCCCCAAAGAAATGTTTGGTTGATGTATTTCTTTTTTTTGAGACGAAGTTTTGCTCTTGTTGCCCAGGCTGGAGTGCAATGGGGCAATCTTGGCTCACTGCAACCTCTGCCTCCTGGGTTCAAGCGATTCTACTGCCTCAGCCTTCCAAGTAGCTGGGTTTACATATATCACTATGCCGACTAATTTTGTATTTTTATTTATTTATTTATTTAAAATTTTATTTAATTTTTGAGATGGAATCTCACTGTGTTGCCCAGGCCGGAGTGCAGTGGTGCAATCTCAGCTCACTGCAACCTCTGTCTCCCAGGTTCAAGCGATTCTCCTGCCTCTGCCTCCCAAGTACCTGGGACTACAAACACATGCCACCACATCTGGATAATTTTTTATTTTTAGTAGAGATGGGGTTTGTTCATGTTAGTCAGGCTGGTCTCGAACGCCTGACCTCAAGTGATCCACCCACCTTGGCCTCCCAAAGTGCTGGGACAGGCGTGAGGCACTGCGCCTGGCCAAGTTGATGTATTTCTGTGGTAGGATTTCTTTTTTTTTCCTGAGACAGAGTCTGGCTCTGTCGCCTAGGCTGGAGTGCAGTGGCGCAATCTTGGCTCAGTGCAACCTCTGCCTCCCGGGTTTAAGCAATTCTCCTGCCTCAGCCTCGTAAGTAGCTGGGATTACAGGCATGCGACCACGCCTGGCTAATTTTTGTATTTTTAGTAGAGACAGGGTTTTACCATGTTGACCAGGCTGATCTCAGACTCCTGATCTCAGGTGATCTGCCTGCTTTGGCCTCTCAAAGTGCTGGGATTACAGGTATGAGCCCTCACACCTGGCCTGTGGTAGGATTTTGATACCTGTTTTAATCTTCTTTGGAAGAGCCCCCTTTTTTTTTTTGAGGCAGAGTCTCACTCTGTCACCAGGCTGTAGTGCAGTGGCACAATCCCGGCTCACTGCAACTTCCATTTTCCGGTTTCAAGCAATTCTCCTGCCTCAGCTTCCTGAGTAGCTGGGACTACAGGCATATACCATCACGCCTGGCTAATTTTTTTGTATTTTTAGTAGAGATGGGGTTTCACTATGTTGGCTAGGATAGTCTCAATCTCTTGAACTCGTGATGCACCCACCTTGGCCTCCAAAAGTGCTGGGATTACAGGTGTGAGCTACCGCGCCCGGCCTGGAAGGGCCCATTTTCATCTTAATGAAATAGAGCAATTTTCAAACTAAATTTTTTAAGAGACCAGTCTATTTCAGCTCAATCTAAAAAGCAGTTATACCCATGTCTCTGATATTTGATAATATATTTAGAAATATTAAAGTTCAAATTGGCAGTCTAGATGTTAATTCATTAAAAAAATTATCATAACGTGAAGAAACCCTTTTATTGGATAGCTTTTCCTTGACTCAGGCTGTGAAAATGGTTAAGATCTAAAAATGCTGGGAACAAGTTAGCATGTTTGAAGGTACATAGCTGTTCTACAAATGTGTGCACTTGCTAAGGACATCTGATGTCACTTTGTAATTAGGTACAGATAGCTGGCATCCAGCTAGGCCCACGGTTGATCCTAACTGAAAACACTGACCCCTTGCTGTTAATACACAAGCAGAGAAGATTCTTGTGTTCACCATGCAGCTTGGTTTTAAATTTGATCAAGTTACAGTTTCAAAGTACAATTTTTGAAATATTTAATTGTGATTTTGGCACTTTTACTGATGAGCCTGTGTTTTTTGAGATAGGGTGTCACTTTGTCACTCAGGTTGTAGTGCAGTGGCACAATCATGGCTCACTGCAGCCTTGACCTCCTGGTCTCAGGTGATCCTACCACCTCAGCCTCCTGAGTAGCTGGGACTACAGGAGTGAGCCACCACGCCTGGCTAATTTTTGTATTTTTTGTAGAGGCAGTGTTGCACCATGTTTCCCAGGCTGGTCGCAAACTCTTGGGCTCAAGTGATACACCTGTCTCGGCCTCTCAAAATGCTAGGATTACAGGCATGAGCCACTGCGTCTGGCGTGTTATGTCTTGATAGTCATTTTTTCTTTGAGGACCATTTACATTCTACAGCAATTAAGAATAATAGATGCTGAAATTAACTGTGATATAAAACTATTGTTTAAATCTGATTTATGACAATTTCATTTCCTTTTTTTTTTTTTTGAGACGGAGTTTCACTCTTGTTACCCAGGCTGGAGTGCAATGGCGCGATCTCGGCTCACTGCAACCTCCGCCTCCTGGGTTCAGGCAATTCTCCTGCCTCAGCCTCCTGAGTAGCTGGGATTACAGGCACGAGCCACCATGCCCAGCTAATTTTTGTATTTTTAGTAGAGACGGGGTTTCATCATGTTGACCAGGATGGTCTCTATCTGTTGACCTTGTGATCCACCCGCCTCGGCCTTCCAAAGTGCTGGGATTACAGGCTTGAGCCACCGCGCCCGGCCTGAACTGGATTTTAAATTGTATTTAATTTTAATTAATTTAAATTAAAATAGTCATGTGTAGCTTATGGCCATTGTATTGGACAGCTCACCTCTAGAATGTTCTGGTTTATTATATGAATCACTAGTAAATACCAGCTGCAGCATAGCCTACAACTTGGCAATTAGCCTTTCTGTAATAAATTGTCGGCCGGGTGCGGTGGCTCACGCCTATAATCCCAGCATTTTGGGAGGCCGAGGCAGGTGGATCACAAGGTCAAGAGATCGAGACCATCCTGGTCAACAAGGTGAAACCCCGTCTCTCCTAAAAATACAAAAATTAGCTGGGCATGGTGGTGCATGCCTGTAGTCCCAGCTACTCGGGAGGCTGAGGTAGGAGAATTGCCTGAACCCAGGAGGCGGAGGTTGCGGTGATCCGAGATCGCGCCATTGCACTCCAGCCTGGGTAACAAGAGCGAAACTCCATCTCAAAAAAAGATTGTCAATTGTTAAGTCTTTTTTCCATTTCTAAATTTTAGCAGTCTGGAAGAATTACCTGACAGTAGTTAAATACGATAGAATTGTCTGGAAATAAAATTTGTTTGAACAGTATTCTATGGCCCTATTTATTTCTAAGAAAAACTATTAAGTAATTAAAAAAAAGAATAAGCCAGTTAAAATACAATTAACTCTTACCAAACTAATAGAATGGAGTATGTTTTATGTATAATTCTAATTTTGAGGGGAGGCACCCTACATTTAGCTTCTCAATTATATTTTTATTAGGCAAATGTTAAATGAGTTTCATTCCTGAAGCTATATCTACTGATGAAAGGTGGAAACCATATTTGAAAGCACCTTGGATAGAAAGGGAAGTTAGGGCTGGGTGTGGTGGCTCAGGTCTGTAATCCCAACACTTTGGGAGGCTGAGGCAGGTGGATTGCTTGAGTCCAAGAGTTTCAAACCAGCCTGGGCAACATGGCGAAACCATGTCTCTGTTAAAAATTAGCTGGGCCTGGTGGCGTGCGCCTGTAGTCCCAGCTACTTTGGAGGCTGATGTGGGAAGATCCCTTAAGCCCAGGAGGTGGAGGTTGCAGTGAGCCAAGATCACCTTACTACACTGCAGCCTAGGGGACAGAGAAAGACCCCATCTCAGGGAAATAAAATGAATGATTTTCTACATGGATAATAAGCACGCCTCTGACAATACAGTTGACATAGACAAAAAGCTCATTTTTGTTGGAAAAAAGCCATTTCTTTGCTTTGTAGGTAGGAATCTATATTTTCAATATAATTATTCACTTGGTGGATTCTTAGTTCAAGCACAGTTTTTTGGTTGTAGTTTAAGCTTAGTAAACCATGAAGCCTAGAGTCTCAGAGTTAAGTGTGCCTGTTCCCTAGAAGGCATACTAGTTGCCATTTAGGGTTTCAGATACTAATGGCCACTGGAGACTGTTGGTTATTGGGAGTATTGTAACAACATGAGAAGGGGAACCAGAATCAGGAACTCGGAAAGATGGCTTTGGTATGAAAGAAGGAAAGTAGAAAGCAGGCTTTGAAGCTCCTAAGATGTCAGCCGGCAGCAGCTGCTGTGTGCTTTAGAAGCTGAGCTGCCATAACACTTTGCTGGGGGTTTTAAATTCCTTTTCAAATATTTTCAAATGAGCTTTAGAGTTTCTATTTTTTATTTTTGCTGGGGTCTTTGTGTGATGAAATTGCTGATATATAGCCAACTCTTTAGAATGAATCTGGCCTATAATGGAAGGGGATATTTATGGTTTACAGTGAGGGTTTTGGTTCCTATCACAACAACAACAAAAAACCAGAATTGTTAATAAATTGTCAGGATTTGCATTAATTGAGAGATGTGCTCAGCAAATACACAGCCCCAAATAATAAATCACATTCATTTCATAAAATTATGGGTTAAAGAGAGAATTAAATATGGTATGACTCAAATCTTCTGCTTTCCTTCTTTTTACCCTACTTTATGGGAAAGCATACATATATCATTCCTATACATGTATGTGTATTTATACAAATATAACTGGGCTGGGCGCGGTGGCTCACGCCTGTATCCCAGCACTTTGGGAGGCTGAGGTGGGTGGATCATGAGGTCAAGAGATCGAGACCATCCTGGTCAACAAGGCGAAACCCCGTCTCTAACTAAAAATATAAAAATTAGCCTGGCATGGTGGCATGTGCCTGTAATCCCAGCTACTCGGGAGGCTGAGGTAGGAGAATTGCCTGAACTCAGGAGGCGGAGGTTGCAGTGAGCCGAGATCACGCCATTGCACTCCAGCCTGGGTAACAAGAGTGAAACTATCTCAAACAAAAAACAAATATAACTGGTATCCTCCCACAGCCAACTTTATAAATGCAGCTGTAGCATCCTTTAAGGTGGGTTAGAATTCACTCCTTTGAAAAATGTTAATTGAAGACTGTTGCACAAATAATAGGCCTATGTATTTTCTGAGAATATTTTGCATTTTTGCTTATATGACAGGTTTAATTTAGTATGTCCCTTCTTTCTATTTACCTTCCTTGTTTTAAGCTTTTGAACATTTTACTTCTGTGAGTCAGAGGTAACATTTTACATGTTCTTTGATCAACAAATGATTTACAAGTGATTTAGTTTAAAATAACCAGATGCTTCTCAACTTTCTTTTTTCTTCATCTTGGCATTGTGAGATGTCTAATTTCCTTTATTTCCATAGTGACAGTGAAATGACTGCTCTTTGGTACAGTTCTCTAAGGGTTAAGTGCCAGAAAACCAAGGTAAAACTTTTTGATTGGGTTTAGCCCCACAGCTTCTGTCCCACAAACATCTGTCCTTTGCAGCCCTTATTTCTGAAATCTAAGATGAGACAGAAGCAAACTTCTGACTGTATTCTGGAGGTTTTGTTTAGGATTTGTGTTAGTTTTAGGGGTCTTATGAAAATTCCTGTGTTTGGCAAGATCAAGAATGGGTCCTTTTGAAAATGTGAACAAGATAAGACACATACAACTATACAGTATTATTGGTAGGGAAATTTTTAAACATAAAAATATTGGTCTGATCTTAAAATAATGCATGTCAGTATAATTTAGTGTCTGTTTTATATAGACTATCTTTTATTTTAATGGAAATAAGGTTATTTTCATTAGCTGCATAGATGATGAAAACCAAACTCAACTGTAAAACTACCCTGAACTAAAGGAGGATAATTTAATAGAAGTTTTGAGAAGTAATACTTCAGCCTTTGCATCGTGGAAAGAGATAAAATTGCTAGAAGAGAGAGTAAATGTATAAAATTAGCTATAAATGTAACTTGATTTTTTTCCTTTCTGATACTGGGAAGGAACATGAGCTCTGCAACGTCCAGTAGCAGCCTTTTCAGAGAAGCAAGTTTGGCTGATTACAAATAACCAGTTTGCTTATTTATCATGAATTGTGGAAGACACAAATGTCAGTACGTATTGTTCATTCAATGTAACCTGTGCCAGTTGGCGGAAGTCTCAGAGGATTGCTTTGTCTCTTCCTCTGTCAGAACAGTGACTCTGTGTTAAGCCACTTCCTTCTGTGCATGAATGGAGAGATTTGGCCTCACCGTTACGAGCGGTCTCACAGGCATGAATGTTTATAATACACATCAAAGATCTCTCTTGAATGTTGTCTGGAAAATTGTTTCTGTTTGTTTTTTGAGTAATAGAAGGCTAATATTAGTGGTTGTTTGAGTACTAACAATAATAAAATTAAAGGCATCAAGGCACAACGCAGATATGTATTAGCAACTCAAAAGAGTAAAATTTGACACTGTCCTTTTTGAATCTAGAAAACAAATGTCTTCCTCCTATTTTCTCTTAGCCCAGTTCAGTTAAAAATTAAGCTACAATAAAATATAGAACAACTCATAGTTAGTATTAAACTACTGGCTACTAAGAAATCAGCTGCTTAAAACTATTTCTTTATGGAACTAACGTCGCACCATGCAGAGACCAGTATTGCTGGTGCCCTTTGAAGGAGTCATGTCCCTGGTAACTGAATTCCGTGAATTGTCACTTTTTCCTCATTGTGTTATGGTCATTAGGAGTTTAAGTTGTTCTGTTCACTCTGCTTTAAAAAAGTTCCCTTATACTTTGAGTATGATATAATTATGTATTCCTAAGGTAGTCAGAACTTCCCTCTCAGAAGTAAAACATTTTTCTAGTGTTGTGCATTCCCATTTGGTCTAACCTAATATTTCTTTAGCTGATACTCTCCTAAGATAGTTCCCAAATTACTACCAATAGTCCTTTCATACCTGCTTTGGTGCCTTCTTTTGATAACCAAATAAACCACAGACTACTATGTCTAATTTTGACATATTCAAAGTGTCTTTGTCTTGCTGGTCTTAAATGTTTGGGATTTCTAGCATGAAGCCAATGCAGATTTCTGGTTCATGGAACGATGGTTTGACCGCACAGCCCACCCCTCTCTGGGAAGGAATGTCTTTATGTTGGGTGGCGTGAAGGGCGTTGGGGGTAATGTACCACTTTAGCTGTATGTGCATGTGTTCTCTGCTGCAGGCTTGTCCATGCGATCGTGCCTGGAGCACTCTGGTTTCCAGGTGACAGACACGATTCACGGTATAGTATGAGACCTCTGAAGTTGGAGCATTCTCTACAGCTTTAATTTCTTTTAGTTCTTGGATTCAAGAAATGCTTTTTAAAAAAGAAGGTTGTAATGCTTGTTAAGTAGCACCAGCTACAGTTCACGCTGTGCTTAAAGAGGTACAGTGATTAAGATTTCAGAATGTTATGTAATAAATATATCACTTTTTTTGTTTGTTTGTTTTTGGTCCAAAGCAAATCAGATCCCTTTCTTCTGTTTCCTCAGTAGAAAATGACAAACACTTAGGAATTTTAGAAATTGATGGACCTCAACTTGATAACTTAATTGAAGAAAAGTACTTAAGTCCTTCCTTCACACCACTTTCAGCACTAAGGAAACACCATATATATTTGATATTTTAGTCAGAATTAGAAACAAGCAGTTAGCAGTTAGTACACTTTCATATGTCTTAGCTGGGTACCTGAGACCTTAGGGAGTTCTGCAGTGCTGATTTGATGTGAAAGCATGTCAGCCTGGCTGGAGAAGTGAAGGTGAAGACACACTTCTTTTAAAAGTGTTGCTTGCAAGTTAACCCTCAGGATACTTATAGGGAAGGTATTTTATTTAGTCTTGGAAGTCTGAGGAGTGTTGGGTCAGCAGGTTGCTCTGGATCAGACATAGATTTTGAGAAGGTTCTGAAATGGGCCTTTTTAAAACCTGGGCTTCCATTCACCTGTCTTGGCTTATGTTGCCTAAAGTATGTTAGAAGTACTAGTTTCCTAGTGATGTTCATCAAGTCATCCAATTTTGCAATTATTAGTGTCCAAAAAAATGAAGTTGTTTTAGAATGGTTCTTGGGATAATTGAAGACACTCTAGAGACAATGTAAAGTGTTAGAAATCACTTATCTGTTTAAATTCTCATCATTCGTATGTGCTCATTAAATAATCACATAAGGTATACTTTAAATCATTGCATTGAGATCTCACATTTTAATGTGTTCTGTAAAATATTTTCAGAAAGTGCTATAAGCAGCTAGGCATGGTAGCTCATACCTGTAATAGGCCGAGGCAGGTGGATCACCTGAGGTCAGGAGTTCAATAAAGTGCTGTAAGAAACCATAAAAGCAATAAATGCAGGATGGTTTAATTTTTTTGATAGAAATCAGGAAGAAGTAAGGCTAGGGTCCATGGTAACTCTGAGAAGAAGACATATTGCAAAGAAAGTATACTGCAAAATGTTAATTGAAAGAGTCTCATGACTACTGCACCTTCTATAGAGTCATGGTTCTCACACTTTCTCCTGCCCCACCTCACCTGAGATGGAACATAGCTGCATCATTAACAGGGACTTGGCAGGCCAGGGATTTTTTTAAAATTTTTTAATTTTTTTTGAGACAGATTCTTGCAGTGTTGCTCGGGCTGGAGTGTGATGGCATGATCTTGGCTCACTGCAGCTTCCACCTGCTGGGTTCAAGCGATTCTCCTGCCTCAGCCTCCTGAGTAGCTGGAATTACAGGTGCCTGCCAACACACCCAGCTAATTTTTGTTTGTATTTTTAGTAGAGATGGGGTTTTGCTTTGTTGACCAGGCTGGTCTCGAACTCCTGATCTCGTGATCCGCCTGCCTCTCAGTCTTCCAAAGTCCTGGGATTACAGGCGTGAGCCACTGCACCCAGCTTAGGCCAGGGTTTATAACAGATGCCACCCCTGTGTTAAAAATAATTTATCTCCTAGAGGGTTGAGTGTGGTGAGATAACCAGGGTGGGTGTTAGGGGTCTCCGAAGCCACAGTCCACACAGTAAAGAAGTTCATGCCACTCCAAGACCACATGAGCATCACATCTACTGAACTGAATCCAAAGGATGCACCACATCCTCCTGTTCTCAGGGTGAATACGATGGCCTGGGAGTTGCTCAGTACTCAGCTCATGAAGATAATATTAGGTCAGTAGAAAGATGGATTATTTTCCTAGACCAAAATTTAGGAATTTAGGTACCCTAGAAACTGAGTCTAGCTAACAGTAGAATTATTCTTTTTTTTTTGTTTTTGAGAAGGAGTTTCCCTCTCTCTTGTTGCCCAGGCTGGAGTGCAATGGCATGATCTTGGCTTACTGCAACCTTTGCCTCCCAGGTTCAAGCGATTCTCCTGCCTCAGCCCCCTCGGTAGCTGGGATTACAGGCATGTGCCACCACAGCTAATTTCTATATTTTAAGTAGAGACATCATGTTGGCCAGGTTGGTCTCAAACTCCTAACCTCAGGTGATCAGCCTACCTTGGCCTCCCAAGTGCTGGGATTACAGGCGTGAGCCACTGCACCCAACCAGGATTATTCTTTCTTATTTATTTATAGGTCTCAACGCATTTTTAAAAGTCAGCTTACTGTTTATGTAAAACCTTTAAAAGAGACAGTAAAGCAGAATGATCTATTTAATTATTTTTTGGTGAGGAAGGGGTGGTAGGAAGAAGAGAATGTCATCCATGTTTCTTGCTTTTTTTTTCATAAAAGGATAAGGATGACCAATTGTTTTCTATAAAAAGTCTGTACTCTTATTTATATCATCTTAGTTCAGCAGCCACCATTATATTGAACATAGTGCCTATTTCCATATTATGATTTTTGTGTGTGTATAAGATGGAGCCTCACTCTGTTGCCCAGGCTGGAGTGCAGTGAGTGGTGTGATCTTGGCTCACTGCAACCTCCACTTCCCAGGCTCAAGCTGTTCTCCTGCCTTAGCCTTCCAAGTAGCTGGGATTACAGGCTCCCACCACCAGGTCCGGCTAATTTTTTGTATTTTTGTAGATACGGGGTTTCACAGTGTTGGCCAGGATAGTTTTGAACTCCTGACCTCAGATGATCCTCCCTCATCGGCTTCCCAAAGTGGTAGGATTACAGGCATGAGCCACTCTGCCTGGCTTATATTATGATAGTATCCATAATTGATCATGATTTGATTTCTTAAATAGCATTTTCAATTTATTATGCCCTTGATGACATGCCATTCTTTGTAGCTGATTCATCACTTTTTAAAATCTGTCCCACAAGCAGCACATGTAGTAGTGGACCTTTAAAGATACTTTGAAGATAAATGTTTCAGATGTTTTAAATGACATCTAAATGATAGCTAGATATGACTTTATGCCACTTTCACCAATTCTTACTATTCACAGACTCTAAGTAAAGCAGATGTTTCATCTCCCAAATGGGTGTTATTCATTTAGTCATAAACCTGCTTCCCTCGGTATTAGAGAACTCTTTCATTAAGCACTGGCCAAATGATAAGTTTATTTTTTTCTGATGGCTTAAATAGGTTAAAAGAAATGCACCTGCTATATTGTGGAACATTAGATAACTCAAAGTAGGTTTTTGAATCCTAAAATAAATAACACACAATAAAGGGATGTCTCCTCCTTGGCCCTATAGCTGTCTTACTACTTACTGATTTTCATTTTATTTTATTTTATTTTTGAGACAGAGTCTCCCTCTGTTGCCAGGCTGGAGTACAGTGGCGCCGTCTTGGCTCACTGCAGCCTCTGCCTCCTGGGTTCAAGTGATTCTCCTGCCTCAGCCTCCTGAGTAGCTAGAACTACAGTCATGCGCCACCACAACCAGCTAGTTTTTGTATTTTTAGTAGAGATGGGGTTTCACCAGTTGCTTAGGATGGTCATGATCTCTTGACCTTGTGATCTGCCTGCCTTAGCCTCCCAAAGTGTTGCGATTATAGGCATGAGCCAATGTGCCTGGCCCATTTTATTTTAATTAATTAATTTTGTTTGTTTGTTTGTTTATTTATTTATTTATTTATTTTTGAGGCAGAGTCTCACCTGTCGCCAGTGCAGTGGCACGATCTTGGCTCACTGCAGCCTCTGCCTCCTGGGTTCTCCTGCCAGGATGGTCTCGATCTCTTGACCTCGTGATTTGCCCACCGTGGCCTCCCAAAGTGTCAGGATTACAGGCATGAGCCACTGAGCCTGGCCCATTTTATTTTTAAAGTATGAAATAGAATATGTTGAAAACCAGTGCTCTATAATATGAACATGTACTACTTTTCATAGTCTCATTTAAAATAGAAGGCCTAATTAGCCTGGGTGACAGAGCAAGACGCTGTCTCAAACACAAAACAAAACCAAAAGGCAAAAAAAGAAAAAAAACAAAACCCAAAACAACAACGACAAAAACCCAAAGCCTTAAAATGTATTTATTTATTTATTTATTTATTTGGAGACAGAGTTTTGCTCTGTCACCCAGGCTGGAGTGTAATACCGCAATCTTGGCTCATTGCAACCTCCACCTCCCAGGTTCAAGTGATTGTCCTGCCTCAGCCTCTCGAGTAGCTGGGATTATAGGCGCCCACTACCATGCCCAGCTAATTTTTTGTATTCTTAGTAGAGATGGGGTTTCACCATGTTGGCCAGGCTGGTCTTGAACTCCTGACTTCAGGTGATCTGCTCACCTCAGCCACCCAAAGTGCTGGGATTATAGGTGTGAGTCATTGTGCCTGGCCAAAAATACAATTTTGTTAGAAAAGTAACATTTGAAACCTTGTACCAAATGTATTTATTATAAAAATAATATATGCTTTTAAGCACTTTTTAAAGTATAGAAGTATTTAAAGTAAAAATGAAAGTTCTCTATTTTCTTATTTTGTTCCTTAGCTAATATAATTTAGCCTTGCAGGAATTTAGGTTTTAAATTTAAAAGTTCTTGGCCAATCAAAAAATCTTTTTAGGCTGGTCATGGTAGCTCATGCCTGTAATCCCAGCCCTTTGGGAGATTGAGGTGGGAGGATCACTTAAGCTCAAGAGTTCAAGACCAGCCTGAGTAACATAGTGAGACCCTGTTTCAACAAGGAAAAAAAGAAAGGCCAGGTGTGGTGGCACAATAGTGTGGTCCTGCTATTTGGGAGGCTTAAGACAGGAGGATTGCGTGAGCTGGGAAGGTTGAAACCTGCAGTGAGCCCTATTCCTGTCATTGCACTCAAACCTGAGAGACAGATCGAGACCCAAGCTCCACTTTTTTTTTTTTTTTTTTTTTAAAGGTGGCAGGAAGGCAGAAGCAATATTTTTTTTGGTATATAATTTTCATTGTTGTGTGAGTTTTTTTTTTTGGTTTGTAACATGTGATTTACCGTTTTAAAGTATAGAAATGAATGGTTTTCAGTATATTTATGGAGTTGGGTGTCTTAGGCAGAGTTGAGACATTCTGATTTCTTAGTTCTTGAAGTTTCAGTGTTTATTTTTTTATTATTTTTTGAGACAGAGTCTCACTCTGTTGTCCAGACTAAAGTGCAGTGGCATGATCTCAGCTCACTGCAATCTCTGCCTCCTAGGTTCAAGTGATTCTCCTGCCTCAGCCTCCGGAGTAGCTGGAATTACAGGCACATATTACCATGTCTGGCTAATTTTTGTATTTTTTAGTAGAGATGGGGTTTTGCCATGTTGGCCAGGCTGGTCTCAAACTCCTGACCTCAGGTGATCCACCTGCCTTGGCCTCCCAAAGTGCTGGGATTACAGGCATGAGCCACTACACCCGATCTCAATGTTTATTTTTTAGAAGTTTTTATTATGGGGAATTTCAGATATACCCTAAAGTAGCATAGTATAATGAACCCCCAGTGTCCATTCTTCATCTTCCCTTCATGGCCAGTCTTCTTCCATCTTTTCCTTCATTTACTCCCCCAGGGTTATCTTGAAGCAGATTGCAGATATTGTATTATTTCTTCTGTAAATATTTCAGTCTGTATCTATAAAACATAATTTAAAAAAAAGACCACGATGATGTTCACATTAAAACAATCTAATAATTACTTAATATTAAATAACCAGTGTTCAAATTTCTAATGTAAAAAGTTTAGTTGTGTTTTATAACTTATAGAGGATAATTTTTAACTTGTTAGAGAAAAGTTTGATGTCATACTAAATATTTATACAATGTATTTTAATATCTGATTCAAATGAGTTTGAATTTATGTCACTAAAGTAAAATCTCACAGATTCCAAAATACACACACACACACACACACACACACACACACACACGTATTTTTTTTTTGAGTTGGAGTTTTGCTCTTGTTGCCCAGGCTGGAGTGCAATGCATGATCTCGGCTCCCTGCAGCCTCTACCTCTCAGGTTCATTGGATTCTCCTGCCTCAGCCTCCTGAGAAGCAGGGATTACAGGCACCCACCACTATGCCCAGCAAATTTTTTTGTATTTTTAGTAGAGATGGGGTTTCACCATGTTGGCCAGGCTGATCTTGAACTCCTGACCTCAAATAAGCCGCCTGCCTCAGCCTCCGAATGTACTGGGATTACAAGCATGAGCCATTGGGCTCAGCCCCAAAATATATTTAACTTCCTGTCTTCCTGAATAAAAAAAAATATTCTCTTTTCCTTGAATATCCACTTGGTTTGAGATTTCCTGGTCTTAAACTTCTTATTTATAGTACTTAGGGAGCCTGAACATTCTGTACTGAGGAAACAGAACAGAGGGCTGGATATTGCAGAAGTCCATCTTGCCTTCATAATGGTGCTCTTATGGTATAAGTGATGAATTCATCTAGAGGTGGAGAGAGGGAGTGGGCAGGGGAGATTATTATGGAATTTACTTCCAGTTATAGTGCCAATACGTGAAAAAGGAAAGGCCTTGGAGACTCAGCCAATTTTTAACTTTGGATGAAGTATCTTGCTTTTGAGAGCACCATTAGACAAGGGAAAGGGACTTCTGATGGCTTAAATAACCCATTAACTGTATCTCTCTAAGATGATACAGTTAGAGTAACAACAGCGTAGGAATAACCATAGTCATTTAGAATTGTGTACAGGTCAAATCCCGTTACAACCATTTCAGAAGAATATCTGACTTTCTTATTTGTCTTAAAGCTTATATTGCAAAGTATTAATATGTAATGTATCAGATTGTAGACCTTTTTTTTAATTCTTAAATTTCTTTGAGGAAAAAAGCACAAGGACTTTTGAAGGGGCATTTCTAATTAACCCCACATCCAGCTTCCCTGTTACTGAGACCCTGGATGGGAATTTGCTATCGCTGGTTGGCTGCATGGCACCAGGCAGCTCCTTGAGCTCACTTGCCTTGTGCTTCACAGTGCCAGAGTGTTCATTTATTCATGCAGCCTGAAAAGTGTGGTGGGCATCAGGATTTGCTTGGTGCTCTGGGAGAAGATTAACCATAAATAAAAGATGCAGTCCCTATTCATTAGGAATTTACAGACCACTTGGAAGAGGCAACCACCAAGCAGAGTCTAAGGTATGATGCAGTCATAAGAGTATTTGGAATTAGGGGTGAAGTGAAGCTTTCCAGGGTTTATCATGTCGTATGTCAAACTATCAGCAAAAATCTGAAAGTATTTTGTAGTATTTCTATTTATATAGCTTTCATTGTAACGGGATTTAACCTGTAACATCTTTTCATCAGAGCACTGCAGATTACACAAATGAAAATATCATAAATCCCCATTTGTACTTTCTGTACTTTGTACCAAATGTACTTAACTGTATGCTAAATATAATATTGAATATGTATCAGTGTAAATGTTAAGAGCCTTTTGCAAATAGATTCATGAACATGGATACTTATTTTGTTTACTTTTATATTGAGTAAGATAAAACATGTAATGTTTATACAAAACACGCATTAAAACGTCTGGAATGTTATTTCAGTGTGTGATGGATGAGTGGTTGCTTTAAATCACTAGGTTTTTGACTGGTGCTAGAGTAGCTGGTGTTGCTTAACGTGGCGTTTTTTTTCCTGTCCACACTTTCCACCCTTGGTACAGGTATTTTTGATAAAGCTGTGGAATGGAAAGGTATGTTTTTCTTGAGATGTTCAAGAATCTGTTACCTTAAATTTTTTTAAAGAGGTTTCCTTTATGGGTTTCCTTTTGTGTCTGGCTTAAGCAGACTTAGTTTAATTGTAACAAGTAACATTTTTAGAGGCAGTATTTGTGTATAAAAGTTTGACATGACACAAGTTTCTGACTTTACTTTTCCCCATTCCCTTATTAAAGATAGTATGAAATATTTTAAAGCATTTGGGGTTGGGGGGAGGGTTGCTCCTAAAATATAGGATCTTTGCCATGAAGAAAGAACGTAGCCTAAGAGTTGTTTATGGTAGTTAATGACCTAGTATGTTGTTATAGCTAGAATCCTGATTAGTAATAGTTTGCAATTTCATTGAGGAAAGTGATATAAAAGTATTTCTTAATATATTAATATGTGAAATAATTTTAGAGACTTTATTAAATTCACAGAGTCCTCTGTATGGTGGAGGAACAGTTCAGCTTGAGCTGGTGACTGGCTGAACTAGAAGGGTTAGTCCGGGAAAGTGACAAGTCGGCAGGGCATGTCTGCATGGATTCTGTGCCAGGCTTCCTGCCTGCACAGCGCTTTTTTCCCTGTCCGAGTTCTGTGCTGACCAGGGCTGTCCACAGGCATGTTTACACTCCCTGTTCTTGCAGGTTGACTTGAAAGAACCACGTAGCTAAATTGGTGAGAGACTCAGCCTGACCGCTTGTCTTTAGAAGGCCTGATTGGAAGAGTGCACTCTATTGACTTTCCTCTAACAATGAAATTGTGAAAGGTACATGGGGCAGCTGTGAGACGTGCAGCTATCGGGTCTCACCGGCACATCCCTTTTCTCGTAAAGCAATGAAGCACTTTCTAAGGCATTGGTACTAGTGCTGGAGGCTGCCGGTGCATTAGATGCTGCCCGTCACGTCGATGGGCTGAGAAACCCTCCTTAAAGATCTGTGATGTTTTGTAAACCCTGACTGTACTGGTGGTTGCAAAGTTCGTGTCTGCTCAGTGTTCCCCATCTCACCAGAAGTGTTTCCTTTTTCTCATTCTTAGAGGTCCTGTAATAAAGAGGGATCCGAACAAGCTCAGAAAGAAAACAAATTTCAAGTAAGTAATTCAGTCCCTCTGCATCTGTGTGAGATGTGAACTGGTGTTAGCCACCCTTTGCTACTCCAGGGCTTGGCCGTGTCTGTTACCTACCCTTGGAAAATCCTGATATATCTTTCTACGAGGAGGGGCTCTTGGTATATCTCTCAGAAACCACCTCATGCAGGCTGAATGAACAGTGGGTATTCCTCATTCCTCCTGACAATGTAGACTGTGGCAGTTTGGTGTCTTTATGGCAATCGAAACAGCATTCGGATGCTGGGAGATGGCAGCCAGGGGACCATTCGTGTGTGGTACCTGATGTGGGGACCCTGGCTGCTGCTGCTCCAGTGTCTTTCTCACCCCGTTTTGGCTGTTCTCACACTTCCCATCAGGAAGCAAGTCACTGCCCAGTGGTTTTGGTGGCCACCCTTTTTCCCTGGGCAAGCAGCAGTGTTGTTTCCTATGTATGAGACCCAAGTTGGAAAGGCTTCTTCCTAGACTTAGAGAATGTGTCCCCACTCTGTGAAACGCACATGTGCAGATGGCTTGAGGCCAACAGCACTGAAGCATGGAGGCTCAGAAGCAGGGGTCTGGGGCACTGGTCTGCATGCTCCAGAAGAAGCACCTTTTAAGCATGTCTGCCATTATGTACAGTCTCACAGAAAAGGGTGCATGTGCACACACACCCCACGTATGTATATCTACGACATAGATATACACACACCACCACACCAGTTTTACCAATTGTATATTGATTATTTAAATGATCAAGAAATAGGCCGGGCATGGTGGCTCATGCCTGTAATCCCAGCACTTGGAGAGGCCGAGGTGGGAGGATCACTTAAGGTTAGGAGTTTGAGACCAGCCTGGCCAACATGGTGAAACCTCGTCTCTACTAAAAATACAAAAATTAGCCAGGCATGATGGTGGGCGTCTGTCATTCCATCTACTTGGGAGGCTGAGGCAGGAGAATTGCTTGAACCTGGGAGGCGGAAGTTGCAGTGAGCTGAGATCACGCCACTGCACTCCAGCCTGGGTGAGAGAGTGAAACTCTTGTCTCAAAAAAAAAAAGGAATGAGACAGTAAAACAGTTGAGATAAAAAAAGGAATGAAAGTGCCGATATTTTTTTCACACATTTCAGCAGCTTGTTTTGCATGTGTCCTGCTCTGGGGGTCCTGCTAGAGGATCTAGAATTTGTGCTCTCTGGAGTGACAGTGATTGGGAAGTCCTTGAGTGGGAAGTGATTGACCTTCTGTTGTCAACCATCCCAAGCCCTTCGTGCATAGACTTTTGGACATCCTGGTAACTGGAAATGTTGGATATCTAGGACCTCTGTGATGCTAAATCCAAAGTACTTTCCAGTTCTCATTTTATTTTGACTTCTCAGTAGCATTTTACATGCCTCCCTCCCTTTTGAAATGTTTCCTCCCTGAGGCAGCCATGACATAGAGACACAAAGTGCTGCTCTGGCTGTCTTCATGCTCAGTCGCCCCATGATGTGCCTGTAGGCTCTCTTCTCATGTCCTCTCTCCCTCATTCATCTGATACACAGGCCAAAGCGTCACTACATTTTTCCTCCAGCCCTGACCCCAACTTGGAACTAACGCCATCGGGTAGCAGTCTCTCCTCGGATGTCTCATACGCCCCTCCAACTCGCCACGTCCTACACCGCACACATGGTCTCTTCACTTCCCGCAATGGCACAATCAAAATCCAGTCCTTTCTGGCGATTTTCCTTTTTTGGTCACTCTGCCAGTTAGTTCCCAGGTCAGAAAGCAGGACATTATCCCCGAGATCTTGCTCTCACTCTCCCCAGCATCCCAACCATGAGTTCAGTTGATGTTGCCTTTAAACCACACCTTAGGTCTGCCTACTTCTCCTCTCGTATCCCAGAAACCATTCCCTTTATCGTTGCCAGAGTCATCTTTTTGAATTGCTGACCTGCTCATGTTCACCCCTTGTTTAAGATTCCTCCACGCTCACTTTGCACCTCCGGCCAGGTTAAGGGGGCCTTTGCCTCCCAGGTCCTCGTAGTCTGACCCCTGCTGACATTTCCAGCCTCAGCTCACAACCTACTGCCCCTACCCCTTATTCCCTTCAGCCAGGTTGTCTTAAACCCTGTGGTTTTTTCCCCCTGACCCTGGGCCTTTGCAGATGCCTTTCCTGCTGGCTGGCTCCAGGCCTTCATCTGTTTCCCATCCCTAGCTCTAGCTGGGGCCTCTTCCACAGGGCCCCTCCTGGCTTTCTAGACAAGATTGGGGCTTTCATTTCATAGCACCATGCGCTTCTTTGCACTTTCTTTTTCTTTTTTTTTTTTTGAGACAGGGTTTTACTTTGTCACTCAGGCTGGAGTGCAGTGGCACAACCTCTGCTCACTGAAGCCTTTACGTCCTAGGCTCAAACGATCCTCCCGCCTAGCCTCCCAAGTACCTGGAACTACAGGTGCATGACCCCATGCTTGGCTAATTTTTTCTGTTTCTCCTAGAGATGAGGTTTTGCCATGTTTCCCAGGCTGGTCTTGAACTTCTGAGCTCAAGCAATCTGCCTGCCTCCCTCAGCCTCCCAAAGTGCTGGGATTACAGGTGTGAGCCACTGCACCTGGCTGCCCAGCCCACTTTCTTCCTTTTTGAGACAGTTTTGCTCTGTTGCCCAGGCTGGAGTGCAGTGGCGCTATCTTGGCTCACTGCAACCTCTACCTCCCAGGTTTGAGCAATTCTCGTGCCTCAACCTCATGAGTAGCTGGGCCTACAGGTGTGTGCCACTACACCCAGCTAATTTTTGTACTTTCAGTAGAGACAGAGTTTCGCCATGTTGGCCAGGCTGGTCTTGAACTCCTGACCTCCGGTGATTCGTTCGCCTCAGGCTCCCAAAGTATTGGAATTCCAGGTATGAGCCACTGCACCCAGCCCTTTTGCGCTTTCTATGGCTTTAAGTTTTCAGAATTATATGATTGTCTGCTTTCATGAGACGCTGAAATCAAAGCAGACTGTCTACTTCCTGCTGTCCCACTGCAACTATAGCAGCGGGTACAGAGCAGGACACAGCGAAGAATTGCTGAAGGCTGGTGGCGGCTACTTCCAGTGGACGTCTTGGACATTCTTCCCTTGCCTGCCAGTACACGCCGTTGTCCATTTCTCCCTCAGGCTCAGATGCCCTCACTCAGGTGACCCTTCATTCATAGCAACTCCACTTCTTCCTCCTCAGGGGCTACTGAGAAACAGCAGAGGTTTGAGTTAAAAGATAGGAGTTGCTTGTCAGAGTGGAGGAATTGGTTTTGTCTTTTTACTTGAGCCCTTTTGAGTTGTCAGTGTTAGTCTGCAGACCCTGGTCTTCTGAACGTTTCTGCCATAACTGGCCTTCTCCAAGCCTTGCTATCCTGGAGACTCCCTGCCCTGCAGCCTTCTCCAGAGGAGGAGGTTTCCTCATTCACTTCCCAGGTACCTCAGGGCCACTAGTGGGGTTGGTGTCTTCTTGCTCCTTCCTCATTCCTGCTCGCCATGTCTCTTGTGTTGAAAACCCAGTTTTTTGAGGCTCACACCGGCGGCTGTAGCCCTCCTGACTGCTGTCATCCCTTGGTGAAGGTTTCAGTCCATGGCTTAGCCTCTGAGCCTGTTTTGGTTACTGCTGTCATTCTCTGGGCTCTCTGTCTTCCTCATCCACTAACAACCTTTTTCCTTCCATTCCTCTTCCATCATCCACTCATGGATGTGCCCCAGACCTTAGTGCCAGAAATTGTACCCTCTCTGACTTGCCAGTTTCAACAGCCCATCTGCTGACCTCCTAGTTCACTTTGGCACCATGGCTCCATGGCCATGGCTCCGTGACTGCCACCGAGACCTCCAATCCAGACACTGCCAACTCCTGGCTTTCCTTCAGCCCTCCATCCCACATTCACCTTGCCCAACTGAAGAACCACACTCTGCCATCATGAGCCTTGCCTTCCACACATTCGCAGCTCCCTGTCTCCACTGGCTGTCTGCTGGACTAAAACCCCACCCTTGCCAAACCCAGCCAACCACTTGCCTTCTTTGTGCTGCACCCAAGTAGCTGAACATTGTTAGAGGAAAAGTCCATCGTTGGCACGGCTTCATCCTGAGTTATGGGGCCAAGTCTCTGGTGGGCACACACCACTGCTGGGGGGCCTGCTGAGTTTCTCTAGGAGGTTTGACTTCCTGAGCCGAGAGGTCTGTTTCAGGCCTTCTTTTCTCTTCAAACCTCTCTGTTCCTGCCCTGAGCAGGCAGTATCACCTCACTCCCCGGCTGCTGCTTCTCCCCTCTGTCTGCCCTGTAAACCCTCCGCATCCATACCCCTGTCGTCCACTGACCGTGAAGGGCTGCCCTTCCCTGGGCTGCACATTGAGCTCACCGCTTGTCTTTTGGGTCTGACTTTTTGACTTGTCCCTTCATCACTTGTGCCTTCCTCTCCCTTTTTTCATTGGCTGTTTCTTCTCAGCTGTTCTGCCATCCGGATGAACCCCAGTCACCCCACAGAATCGTGAGAAATAATAAACTGGTCACTTGCCTTGTGATCTCCTTGGCCCCACCCCGTCCCTGCTTCCTTTCCCACAAGATTTCTGGCAGCGGTATCTCCTGCCTCTGCTTTCTCATTTCCCCGTCTCCTTTTTTGGAAGACAGGTTTGAAAGCATGGGAAAGTATAAAGAGCAATACAGTAAACACCTTTTATCTCACTGTGCAGAATTAATCACTTATTTTGTCATATTGCTTGATTTCAGTCTTTTTTATATGAATTGATTTTTAACTTTTATTCCATACCAATTTTAGACTTACAAAAACATTGCAAGAATAGTACAGAGATTTCCCATGCACCCCTCCCCCACCGTTCATAATGTGAACATCTCACATAACCACAGTGCAATGGTCAAAACCAGGACACTTACGTTGGTGGAATGGTGATAATAACTAAACGCCTATAATCTAGCACTTTGGGAGGCCGAGGTGGGCAAATCACTTGAGGTCAGGAGTTTGAGACCAGCCTGACCAACAGGGTAAAACCCTGTCTTTACTAAAAATACAAAAATTAGCTGGGCTTGGTAGTGAATGCCTGTAGTCTCAGCTACTTGGGAGCATGAGGCAAGAGAATTGCATGAACCCAGGAGGTGGAGGCTATAGTGAACCGAGATCTCACCACCGCACTCCAGCCTGGGCGACTGGGAATAGAGTGCAACTCCATCTCAAAAATAATAATAACTAAACTATGACCTGAATTGAATTTCAGAAGTTTTCCCACGCATGCTTTCTTTCATTCTGTCTCAAGGTTTAGCTAGATCTCAGCATTGCATTGACTATTTTTTAGTTGTTTTTAACCTGTTACAATTCTTTTGTTATTTATAATCTTTGTATTTGTGAAGATGATTAATATGTTATTTTGGAGAATGTCTCCTCAATTTCAGTTTGTCTGGTGTTTTCTTACAATTGAGGTTATGCATTTTTGGCCGAAATATCACAGAAATGCTATTGTGTCTTCTCAAGAGGTTCATAACATTGATACTCTTTTCTTCCTGGGTGTTTTTTTTGTTTTTTTGAGATGGAGTTTTGCACTTATTGCCCAGGCTGGAGTGCAGTGGCATGATCTCGCTCACTGCAGCCTCAGCCTGCTGAGTTCAAGTGATTCTCCTCCCTCAGCTTCCCAAGTAGCTGGGATTACAGGCATGTGCCACCACGCCCAGCTAATTTTTTTTTTTTTTTTTTTTAGTAGACACGGGATTTCTCCACGTTGGTAAGGCTAGTCTCAAACTCCTGACCTCAGGTGATCTGCCTGCCTTGGCCTCCCAAAGTGCTGGGATTACAGGTGTGAGCCACCATGCCCGGCCTCTTCCTGAGTTTTAAATAAATGAAACTTCATAGACAAAGTGAAAAGTCAGTTTAAACCCCTTGTTTCCATTTCCAACCAGTTCTCTCTCCCACTTCTGTTTACTCTTTACCTGCTCCAATCTGACACCTGTTTTCTCACTCTGAAACTGTTCTTGTTTTTGTCACCAACAGCTTCCATATTGCCTAATCTGATGGCCACTCAGCAGCACTGTTAGGGAATGCCACTCTCCTTCCTGGCGGTGCCGCCTGCCTCACCTTACCTCCTGGCCTCTCTTCTTGCTGCCTGAACTTAAACCAGTTTTTCAAGCTGTAGTTTGTGAACCTCTAGTGGGGCATGAAATGTTAGCATGTTGATTGCTTTTTAAAATGAAATAAAGTAGAAAATATTAGTAAGTTGCCCAGTTGTGAGAGTGAGTATTGCTGTGGATAATGTTTGTTTTGGGGGCATGTGTGAGGTACCCCAAAGCATTTTTACTGTGGTGACAGTCAGTTTGAAAGCCATTACTGTCAGTGTTGGGTGTTCTAAGGCCTATGCTGGTTCCTCCTCTTCTGTCCTAGGGATCGAACTCAGTTTGTGAGCTGTAAATATCATCAACATGTTGAGGACTTCGAATTTGTATCTTTGGCCCAGTCCTTTCTGTAAGTCCCAGCCTACCTGGCAATCTCATGCTATTCTCTTCTTTTTCCTCCATTGCCCTGTTCCAGTGAGACAGGTTTCTCAGTTCCCTGAAGGCATCACTCTTGTTCCTCCCTCAGGGCCTTGTGTTCCCTCCTGCGGGGCTGCTGTGGCTCCTCACACCTCAGGTCTCAGGTCAGTTCAGTGTGGCCTCCTTAGAAATAACCACCCTGCCACACCATCATGCTTGTTACCTTCATGGTCGTGAGCCCAGTCCATAGCTGCATGTACTTGCTTACTGTCTTTTTTTTTTCTCCCTCTCTCTCTCTCTCCATCCCTCCCTCTCTGTCATGTAACTCCCATTGTGGGCAGAGGCCTTATGTGTTTTGTTCTTTGTTGGTTCCCTGGTGCTTAGCACAGTGCCAGGACATAGTAGATATTTCAGTAAGTGTGTTTTGGGCAAATGTATGAATGAGTCTTTATTTCTCAAGCCCAGGTAAATTGTTTCAAGTTGAGATATGGATCTTCTCCTCTGAAAAAGTAGGACCAGCTTTCCCTCCACTGTCACTGGCTGTGGCTAAACCCGTGCGTGGTACAGGAGAAAACTCAGCCATGTCTGTCCAATCCCACTTTTTATCATGCTCACTTTCAGCAGCAATCAGGAAGGTATCTGAAGACTTAGTGATGACAAGAAGATTACTAGTAGTTGGTGCACTCATTCTAGGATTCCCCGCTGTCCTTAACCTGTTGTTTTTCTTGCTTGTGCCTTGGTGTTCCTTTTTCTTCCTCTCCAGATTCTTCTCTCCATACTCCATCTCCCCCTTTCTTCTTACAGTGAATAAATACTGAACTATAGTATTGCGTAAGAATGGGGTGTTTTTGTTTACAATGTTTAGGGCGGTGCTAAAGAGAATTGGAAAGTTTTTATGTCTCTTTCCCTCTTTTCTATGCCCTTTCTGGGAATAGATTGACTCAGCTCTGGAGAAGATTCTGGCTAGTGCTGATGACATGTGTTGACGGTGCCACATGTGATAAAGTCACCTCCCAGAATCCTTGGTTCTAAGTGGATGTGATGTGCAAAATGCTGAACTTATGAGTCCAGCACCCATTTGTCCTGCCATGCCCGGCCCCTGTTTACTTTTGTGTTTGACACTGCACGAGGGTGGTAGGGCGACCACAGTCTCCAGAGCACCAGGGCTGTGCTGCCCCCTGGGGAGCAAGGGAGCATAATGTCTAAGCAGAGACTTGGAGGAGGCTTTGCAGACCCTTGCATAAATGCCCCAGAGAGTTTCTCTGATGTTGGTCTTGGAGTAAGATGGGGACTGTACCTCTGCACTCTACTATAGCATTAAGCAAGTGGTTGGAAACCTTTTCACAACTCAATAGAGATACTAGATATTTGTTGTCATTTTCTAAGGTTTTAAGAAATAAAACCTGTCTGATATCAAATCCCACCCTAAAATTCATTAGCTTAATAGATTGATGTTATTTGTCTATTGTCATATATACACAAAACCACAAATTAGGAAAGAGTGAGCCTCACAAGATAATGGTAAGGCCATAATTGTGGGGGTTATACAAATGATGGTTGTAGACGATAATTGTGGGGGATTACCGACAAATCCATTTGTCCCCACAAAACGTAAAACTGACCAAAATACGTTTTACTTTAATGTGGTCTGATAGCCTTTGAAAGTAGCTTTTCTTTGTTGTTTTCTGCGTAGTAACTCTAGTGCTGTATCACTTCCTAGTAAGAGTGTCTCGGTTTCTCCGTGTTTGGTGATGTGAATGTATTAGAGAATATTTCTCTGGGATCACATTCCTCCACAGCATACTTCTTCACAGGGGGTGAATTAGAATCATCTGAAAGCTTTTTCAAAACAGTCCTGCTGGTGCCTCTTTTTCAGTACTTGGGGGAGGACTAGGAATCTCTGCAAAAGCTCTTTTTATTTTTATTTTTTTTGAGATGGAGTCTCACTCTGTCACCCAGGCTGGAGTGCAGTGACACGATCTCAGCTCACTGCAACCTCCGCCTCCTGGATTCAAGCGATTCTTCTGCCTCAACCTCCCAAGTAGCTGGGATGACAGGTGCGTGCCACCATGCCTGGCTAATTTTTGTATTTTTACTAGAGACAGAGTTTTACCATATTGGCCAGACTGGGCTTGGAACTCCTGACCTCGTGATTCATCTACCTTGGCCTCCCAAAGTGCTGGGATTACAGGCGTGAGCCTGGCCTTTTAAAATTTTTTTTTAAAAGAGACTTTGGTGGTGGTGGGGCATCTCACTATGTTTCCCAGGCTGGTCTCTAATTCCTGGCCTCAAGTGATCCTCCTACCCCAGGCTCCCAAAGTGTTGGGATTACAGGCTGAGCCACCGCCTGGCCTGTAAAAACTCTTTACGAGATTCAGGTGCACCTCTGGGTAAGAATGACTCTTTGACTCCAACTGATGGAAACCCTTATGCTGTTTAAGGGGGAAAGGCCAAGGAATGAATTTGCTTTGAGACCAAAGCATGGATTTTGAAGGCAAAATGATGAGAGATCTTACAGTAATTATTAGGACGAAGATAGAACAGACAGCATCATAGAGATTTTAGCAAGAAAACAAACATTAAGTAACAGGAAAAGGCCAGGTGTGCCAGCTGAAAATAGAAACCTGGGATGTGGCCGGGTGCGGTGGCTCACGCCTGTAATCCCAGCACTTTGGGAGGCTGAGGCAGGTGGATCACGAGGTCAAGAGATCGAGACCATCCTGGTCAACATGGTGAAACCCCGTCTCTACTAAAAATACAAAAATTAGCTGGGCACAGTGGCGCGTGCCTGTAATCCCAGCTACTCAGGAGGCTGAGGCAGGAGAATTGCCTGAACCCAGGAGGCGGAGGTTGCGGTGAGCTGAGATCGCGCCATTGCACTCCAGCCTGGGTAACAAGAGCGAAACTCCATCTCAGAAAAAAAAAAAGAAACCTGGGATGCTCCATGATCAGCTGCCCTTTGGACTAGAAAGCCATAGACCCTGAATCTAAATCAGTATTTTCAAGCTTGTTGGACCCATGGGCCAATTTATAGACAGAAGGTCCTTTGGATGCTTTGCTTTAATTAGGCGCACTCAACCAAAAGCAAATCAACCCTCACCAGAATGGATGGTATTGTGGCCTTTGGTGAGATGCCAAGGGTGAGACTCCTATATAGGTTGTGAAATAAACAGAAGCAATAAAAGCACTGATGGATATTTTTCTGTTTTTGGAACTAGTGACCTAAATTAAACTCAGATTTTAAAACTTACCAGTATAGTTTAGTGCTTGCAAGCATGAATCCTGTAAATGACAAGATCTGACTTTGGAACCTCTGTTTTTTCATATTTAAAATGGGGATGCTGATAACAGTTAGTGTCCATGTGAAAGAATACTCATGAGGATTAGATAAAACGCTTCTGTGAGAGTGCTTCTGATGCCTGGCGCATGGCAAACACTCAGTAAACACCTGATTTGTTGCCATCTGTTTTAGGGGGCCGAGACCATGGTTCTGGAGAGCGTTATGTTTGCCATTCTCGCAGAGCGGTCACTGGGGCCGAAACTCTATGGCATCTTTCCCCAAGGCCGACTGGAACAGTTCATCCCGGTAAGGTTTGTTCATAAATGCTCAGTTGACACGTGCCACACACAGAAGAGGTAAGGTTTGTTCATAAACGCTCAGTTGACACGTGCCACACGCAGAAGAGGTAAGGTTTGTTCATAAACGCTCAGTTGACACGTGCCACACGCAGAAGAGGTAAGGTTTGTTCATAAACGCTCAGTTGACACGTGCCACACGCAGAAGAGGTAAGGTTTGTTCATAAACGCTCAGTTGACACGTGCCACACGCAGAAGAGGTAAGGTTTGTTCATAAACGCTCAGTTGACACGTGCCACACGCAGAAGAGGTAAGGTTTGTTCATAAACGCTCAGTTGACACGTGCCACACACAGAAGAGGTAAGGTTTGTTCATAAACGCTCAGTTGACACGTGCCACACGCAGAAGATGGCTTCTTTGTCTTACTGCTGCAAGAACCTGTAATGCTGTGTGTTTACTGTTAACCTGACCTTTGTCTTTAAACTATGTATCAGAGAAAAGCTCTTTCATGAGAAAAGCAACATTTATTTTGTACTTATAACAGAACCTCTTTCTTTCCTGTAAAGGTGTATTCATCTAAATTTGAAATATGTATGAAGCTTACCATTTTGTTGTCCCCGGAGGCTGTGTACCCTGAAGCTTTGCCCTTTTCACCTTGTTCCTCTCAACTTCTGTGGTCCTGCTTTATGGAACTTGCTGCTGGGCCACCTTGGCCCTGACCATACCTTGCTCTGTCTCTGGCTGTAGCCCTGTGAGGCCATGCCTGTTCTTTCCCATTGCCCTTCCTTGGTTTGTTTTGTGCATTCCCACTGAGGTCCCTACCTCCCATATGCTGTCCCCATATGCTGTTCAAATTCTTAGATTTCAAGGCCTTACTTCAAGACCTTATAGTCTTATTTCTAAGCAGTCAGGGTTATTTTCCCTTACTTATTGTCCCAAGGCAGTATTAATGTTGCTGTAACATTTTCCAGTATAACCATATCTTAGGGTTACGTATTCTAAAGCATAGTTCCCGTCCCTCTACCTACCCACCCCTAACTCCATGCCCAGCACAGTGCTTCATGACCAAGTGTTTTCATGAACGCTAAGTGTTGAAGTGTGTCTCTGAGCCCTGGCAATGCTTGTTTGATTGGCAATGCTGGTCCTTATCAGCCTGCACTCCCTTCCTAGACAGTTAAAATATTCCCCATTTTAACTGAGCATAAGCTCCTTGAGGACTAAAGTCATAAGCCGCTAGCTTTCCCTGCCCTGATGCATGAGATATCTTGTCCATGAGAGGCCTGGGCACGTCCAGGGCTGCCCTGTACAGCTGTGCAGACAGAGCCTAGCACTAGGATGCCTGGCAGAGGGGTGCTTTGCTGTGTATGGTTGGGGACCAGGGGCAGGGGTTTCTTTTGTCTAATCCCACAGCCCAGAAACAGGGAGGCTAGTTGTTCTCTGTCTCCCCAGAAGGGGTATCCTCTTCTAGTTGACAGTGGCATGGTCCATCTGTGCTAGCATCGTGCTAGGTCCCAGTGCTGAGGGTGTGTTTAGATGAGTGGATGGTGCCTTTACTGCGCCAGCTTTTACCTGTAGTCTACTCCCCAGCACCTGGCTGTTTTTATTTCTGATTTTCCCAATAGAGACAGTAACATCTGTCAGGCATGAGAAACAAAAGAGAAAAGTTTTTGAAAGAATTTTGCAAATAATAAAACTTCGTATGGTTGTAAGTGGCAATATAGTTGAATCTTAAAAACATAATGCTGAATGATAAAACCAAACTGCAGGAGACTGTAAGTAGTGTCATACCATTTTATGAAACCTGATGCATTTTTAAATTGTTTAAGAATATATGCACATGTAGTAAAAGTTCTCTTTTTGGAAAAGGTAAGGGAATTGTGTTAACACAATTCAGAATAATGAAAATATCTTGGGGACAAAAAGAGCAGCCATCAGGACACATAGATTGTAGTATCTGTGGAATTGATTTTGTTCTAGTTCTTAAGTTCTATCTGTGCTCTTTTGTATATGTTGTTTATTACATATTAAATATTTTTTTTGAGATGGGAGTCTCATTCTCTTGCCCAGGCTGGAGTGCAGTGGCATAATCATAGCTCACTGCAGCATCGAACTTCTGGATTCAAGTGATCTTTTTGCCTTAGCCTTTCAAGTAGCTAGAACCCCAGGTGCATACCAGCACACCCAGCTTATTTAAGAAATTTTTTTGTAGAGATGGGTCTTGCTGTGTTATCCAGGCTGGTCTTGAACTCCTGGCCTCAAGCTCTTCTCCTGCCTCAGCCTCCTACATCACCACGATTACAGGTGTGAGCTACTGCACCCACCCATAGTGAAGATTTTTTAAAAATTCTATTGTATACTAGATTTGAACCATATGACACTGCCAGTCTTTGACTGTTTTTGACCCACAAGCATGGCAGTTTCATTTGACTCAATCTAATATTGTATGTTATTTCTAGGTTTACTTTTTTTTTTTCTTTAAGACAGGGTCTTGCTCTCTTGCCCAAGCTGAAGTATAGTGGCCTGATCTCAGCTCACTGCAGCCTCATCCTCCCAGGCTCAAGCGATCCTCTCACCTCAGCCTCTCGAGTAGCTGGGACTACAGGCATGTGCCACCACATTTGACTGATTTTAATATTTGTAGAGATGGGGTCTCCCTATGTTGCCCAGACTGGTCTCAAACTCCTGGGCTCAAGCAGTCCTCCTGCCTTGGCCTCCCAAAGTGCTGGGATTACAGGCATAAACCATCATGCCCAGATTCCAGCTTAGGTTTACTCTTGACTACTGCTTGGGATCAGGTGATTCAGTTTCATTATTCCTGTAGCCATCTTTCAAAGGGCATGTGAGAATAGTAGGGCCACTAGGGATGGTAGGTAGTCTGTTTCTCTTTCTCTTTGTGCCCAGGGAGGAATTTGGAATACTGAGATTTGTTCATCTTTGAGCATGTTAGCTCCAGATTTTTCTTGTTGCCAAATTATTGGCAGTTTTGAAAGCTGAGTGAGCTGCCTTGATAAGTCCCCCGTGCCCTGCTGCTGGCAGTGGAGTCCCTGTCCTTACTGCAGCATGGTCACTTGTTTACAGCGCTGCGGAGACAGTGCTTTCTGGAGGGAGTCAAATAGAAGGTTGAGCCCAATGCTTCCAGTGAGTGCTTAGCTCTCAGTAGCAGACATCTGCCACTTGCTGAGCCACACCCTGGGCTGGGTGCTATCCCAGAGATCTCACCCACATTCTCTCCTCCAGCTCTCCTGGCAACTCTGTACGAGACTTCATGTCCTGATGCCCAGTTGATAGAAATGGGAGCACATAGAGGTATGAGGTAACTTGGACAGCCATGTAGCTTTGAAATGAGAATTAAAGCCACAATTTCAAATGGTGTTTCCCTAAGTTGGGAGCATTCACTTTTTCCCCTGTGCTGTACTGCTTTGCATTTTCACAGAAATCTCTCTCTAGATTTCTGCAGGGTGGCAGATTACATGAGGAATCTCTAGTGGTCTCAGTTGATTGTGAGCTTCCATGAGCCTCCTGTAAAAGGGCAGCCAAACAAGCATGGCCCCGGGCTGATTTAGGGGAAGTGCGGGACGCAGAGGCCAGGAGGAAGGAAGTCTTCCTAGAGTCTGTTTTTTTGCCCAGCTTTGCCCTGGATACCTGCTCTGTGCCAGGCCAGCTGCTGACACCATCACTGGTAGCAGCTAGAGATGGCCCCCGTCCCCGTGACACATCTCCTGGTTAGGACCTGTTCTAGACCCCACGTCTCACCTGTAGCACATCAGAGTAGAATGTCCCAGCTGATGGAGAAGCTACGAGCTGGGCCATGTGATAAACTGCTGAAGACATGGACTTCAGCACTGGGTAGTGAATAGACATTCCATGTGGCTTTCGAGGGCAAAATAATAGATGGTAGGATAGGTTTTAGTTCAATAAAATTTAAGGAAGACCTTGTCGTAGTTAAAAGGGGTTCAGAATGAAATAGATCTTTGGAGGTGGCTGTTCCTCACTGTAGAAGTGCCGTAGCAATTGCTGGGTCACTGCCTGTGGGGACACAGTGTCCATTTTTGGGGCATTGGGTGAGATTTAAATGTACTACAAAAACTGGCTTCTCATTCCTAAGACTGTGTGATCTCACACTTTGTAGGTTATTTGGGTAAATGTCAGTTTTTAACTCCCTTTTCTATTTCAGAGCCGGCGATTAGATACTGAAGAATTAAGTTTGCCAGATATATCTGCAGAAATCGCTGAGAAAATGGCAACGTTTCATGGTATGAAAATGCCATTCAATAAGGAACCCAAATGGCTTTTTGGCACAATGGAAAAGTAAGTGGTGAAATCCCTTGTCCTAACTTAGTTTTACAGTGGCGGCTCCCAGGAGTACCAGAGTGAGCATTTGTTTGCCACAGCAGTCGGGGTCTTCCAATTTCACTGAGATGCAGAGTGTCAGCTGGTGATACTTGTTTCACAGATGAGTCTTCCTGCATGTAAAAGTCAATTACTAAACCAGGAAAGAAGACATGCAGAAATGCTATTGAATGGGTGAAGAGGCAGAAAGTCACCTTTCTAGAATGCCATGAACCCCTAAGACTGCCCCCTTTCCCTCAGTCACGGCAGTCAGAGGGGTCCCACTGCATTGTGACTGCGCTAGGATTGAATGTTTAACCAAAGCCTCAAGAACAAGCCTTGGTGAATTGATCAGTGATTCTTTGTTCTGGGTTTTTTGTTGTTGTTTGTTAATTTTTTAATAGATATCTAAATGAAGTGCTGAGAATTCAGTTTACTGGGGAATCCAGAATTAAAAAGCTTCACAAATTCCTCAATTACAATCTGCCTTTGGAACTGGAAAACCTGAGGTGAGTTTTCCTTCTGTTTCCTGACTTTAAGTATTCTTAGTTACTAAAACTGTTTTCAGTAAACATTGATTAAGCTTGCCTTATGTCCGGTATTTTACATTGGTTTTACAGGATGAATTTAAACGATGAGTTTTGTCATCTGGAATTATGGTTCTCTGTGAATGCCCACATGTGGCCTTTAGTCAGTCTGTGCAGGTTCCATTGAGAAGAAAAATGTTGAAGGAGTGGCTTGGTGGCCAGGGCAGTAGAGTGTCTAGCAGGTGGATTTTCTCTGGTGGGGAGAAGGGAGTAAGGGCAGGCTAGGGAGTGTGAGGAAGATCCCTTCTTCTTAAACTTCAGCCTTGCCTTGGCTCTTGCGGGAAACAGTAAGAATCTCAATGCTGATCTCTGAGGCAGGGCCATCATTATTCTCAGAGTGATACTGGGTGCAGGCCACTCACATCTGTACACTAACAATTATTTATACCTTAATTACTCAGGTATGTGAGTGTCTCCTCTGCTAGGCATGAAGATTTGCTGCTAAGGGAAAACAAGTAAACAAACAAAATAACATCAAATTGTGTTAAATGCTGTGACAGAAACAGATCCGAGTAAGCTCTTAGTCTGCATAGGGAACCTCCTTTGGGTTACTGTTAAGAGAAAGGCTACGGGGGTGCTGTATAAGCCAAGACCAGCAGAGAAAGGGGCTCCAGGAGGGAGCAGCATATACAAAGGGCCTGCAAGGGAAGAGCTGAGGGCTTGCAGGAGAAGAGCTGAGTGCTGAGGGGCTGTGGGGGGTTTCAGATGTGATCTGCTGTGGAGTTGTTGCCACATAATGACATAGTTGTCAGAATTCACATCACAGATACTACTCTGAAACTATTGCTTTGGAGCACACATTGGGTGCTGGCCATGTAAAAAGAGCAGGTCTGTGTGCATCTTACTGAGACACTTGATGAGTAACAGTGAAACCTTTCTTTTCAGATCATTGCTTGAATCTACTCCATCTCCAGTTGTATTTTGTCATAATGACTGTCAAGAAGGTAAGAGTTTGCTGTTTTGTTACAGATGAGGTATGTGTATATACTTAGAAAATTACTGACAGTGTGTCTGAAAAATGCCGTAGTAGCATCATCAAGGGTGTATTAGTTAGATTAAGTTATGACACAACCAGACAATGAGGTTGTGTATTATTTTTAAAAAGTATGAGGCCAGGCACAGTGTACTCATGTCTGTAATATCAGCACTTTGAGAGGCCAAGGTGGGAGGATTGCTTGAGCCCAGGAAGTCTAGACCAGCCTGGGCAACATAGCGAGACTCCATCTCTACAAAAAATAAAAAAATTAGTCAGGGATAGTGGTGTGCACCTGTAGTCCTAGCTATTTGGGAAGCTGAGACAGGAATTTGGCTTGAGCCTAGGAGTTCAAGGCTATAGTATGCTACTGTCACACCACTGCACTGTAGCCTAGGTGTCAGAGCAAGGCCCTGTCTCAAAAAAAAAAAAAAAAAAAAAAAACTGAGAAAACATTCACTAAACTTGGGAATTGGGATAAAGGCCTTAAACTTTCTAAGTTGCATATTATTTTTTCAGTGTTTATCTCCTTAGAGTAACATACATTTTTTTTTAACCTGAAAAAGAATGAAAGAGCAAGATCCACTGTCTATCCCAGTCAGTCCCAGGCCCTTCCTTTCTGCACCACACAGCATAGTGGTGCTTATTGCAACACTTGTAATTCCAACACCTTCTCTCCTAATATCAGTGCACTATGCTATTAATTACTCACTCTCTGCTTTGAAAACATGACAATGGGCCAGGCGCGGTGGCTCACACCTTGTAATCCCAGCACTTTGGGAGGCCGAGGTGGGTGGATTACGAGGTCAAGAGATCGAGACCATCCTGGCCAACATGGTGAAACCCCATCTCTACTAAAAATACAAAAAAAAAATAGCCAAGCATGGTGGCACGTGCCTGTGGTCCCAGCTACTCAGGAGGCTGAGGTGGAAGAATCACTTGAACCCAGGATTTGGAGGTTGCAGTGAGCCACTGCACTCCAGCCTGGCGACAGAGCAAGACTTTGTCGGAAAAAAAAAAAAAAGAAAACATGACAATGATATGTTCCTTACTATAACAAAACGTCATCCCATGCAACTGCGCATTGAACAGTCTCATCAGAGGCCCCTACTGTGCAGCTCCTACTGGTGCTGCTGACATGGCCCCGCTCTGTGTTGACTTTGCCTCCCCTAGTCACGGTAGCTCAGGTCCCACCTTGGGCCCTTCCTTGCCAGGCTGAGCAGTTTGCTTTTAATCCTGAGGACAGTCTCATGAAGACCCGTCATCTCTAAGCCATTCATTTGAGCCAAAATACCTTTTACTAATTAATTAGCTGCTCTCTGCTGGCTAGCTCAAGTCAAGGAGGGTGTAGACATTTCATCTCCAGCTTTGTGTATTATCCTTGCCCTCTGGTGGTGGCGGGGCATAGACATCACCACAGAGCGGGGTCTAGAAGAGATCAGCTGCATTGATGATGGCAAAGTGTAGGAGGGATAGAAGAGATAACAGCTGTACATTAGTTTTGTTCTGCTGATGTGGGTTTCTGCCTCCAATTTGTCTTTTTTTAAAAAAACTATTGCCATGTCACCCAGGCTGGAGTGCAGTGTTGCAGTCATGGCTCATTGCAGCCTTACCCTCTTGAGCTTAAGTAATCCTCCGGCCTTAGCCTCCTGAATAGTTGGGATCACAGGTACACGTGACTATGCCTGGCGAATTGTAGAGATGGAGTCTTTCTCTGTTGCCCAGGCTGGTTTTGAACTCCTGGTTTAAGTGGTCCTCCCACCTCTGCCTCCCAAACTGCTGGGATTACAAGTGTGAGCCAGTATACCTTTTCTGGTCTCTAGTTTATGTTTTAATTGCTACTCAAAATGGAAAAAGTATGCTGAATAGCTTAGAGACTGTACCTCCACTAGAAACCCTGGGGGGAGAGAGTGGCTGAAAACTTAGCAAAGGTTGACTCACTGGTGCCAGCACCAGGATGTCAGAAATACTGAAAGTCATGTCGAGTGTGAGGATCTCAGGAACACCAGGCTGGTGGCCAGTCCACTCCTGACCCAGAATCCAGCACTAAAGGAAGTAGTGTTGTAGGAATGCTGCCTATGGTCTCCTTGGGAAGGAAAACCAGGCCAGGGACAAAGCAGAGGATCCCCTGTGGCAGCTGAGCTCTCCCTAGCCTTTCTCACCGGGAGGACACTCCCACAGCTTCCCAGCTAGGGTGCTGCAGCCAGCTGGCCTGCCGACAGCAAACGAAGTCCCAAGGCAGCTGAGGGTGGTGTTTGGCTAGCCCGAGCTCCTGCATGTCACCTTGCAGAACGTTTGAGAATTACTGCCCTGACAGCAGAGTGAGAGGCCAGGCTCTGTTACACAGTGAGCCTGGGGGTCCAACAGGAACTAGGAATGTGAGCAGGGGTTCTCATGGCCAAGTGGGTGAGGAGTTGCCCTGCACAGGGCCAGGCCTCCCGTGAGCACTTCTCCTACACTCTTATCTAGGCCCTGGTGATGTCCACAGACCAAAAGCCACATTTGGTTAGTATTTTTTGAAGGGATCAGATCCATTCTGTGGCTCTGCTGTTCCAAGGACTTGAGCCTTCTATTGTAAAACGTAAGCCATGTTATCCAAACCTTTTGCAGGTAATATCTTGTTGCTGGAAGGCCGAGAGAATTCTGAAAAACAGAAACTGATGCTCATTGACTTCGAATACAGCAGCTACAATTACAGGTAATATGTTACAGTCCAGTATTTCCATCTCAATATTGTTTTATGATTATGTCATGCTTATTAAACAATTATAAGAGTAAATAAGTCAAAACACCACTCTGAGTTGCAAGCTGCTTCACCTAGAAGGGATGGCTTCTTGTCCAGTGGTGCATGATGGCTGTGGTGAGGAAGCATGGTCCCCCTTGTTCCTGGCTGATGGCGCTAGTAGGGAGCAGCCATGCAGTTCAGTCCAGACTTTAGCATTTTCTTTTGGCTTCAGAGATCATTTTCTTCTCATAAATCATGGTCGAGGAGACACATTGTTCTGGAGTTGTGGTTCAGGTGCGCCTTTATAGCTTCAGTCAGCTGTGATGCTGACAGTCACCTGATTGGCTCTCTCTGTCATTAAAGCAGTTGCAGTCCTGCTCCCTCAGCAAGTCCAGCTGGCAACAGGAGTGGTGTGCTCAGAACTCAGCCTTTCTTTCTTCTGCAGTCAGGGAGCATCCAGGCATATAGTGTGCCTCATTCTATGCACTGTCTTATCTCTTATTTCAGGGGATTCGATATTGGGAATCATTTCTGTGAGTGGATTTATGATTATAGCTATGAAAAGTACCCTTTTTTCAGAGCAAATATCCGGAAATATCCCACCAAGAAACAACAGGTAGGAGATGGGTTTTTATATACTTGATAGGAAAATTACATGTCAATTTCATGCAGTTAGAATTAAATCATCTTTTTTATTTTTTGAGACAGGGTCTCTGTTTCTCAGGCTGGAGTGCAGTGGTGCGATCATAGCTCACTGTACCCTTGACCTCCTGCGCTTAGGTGATCCTCCTGCCTCAGCCTCCCAAAGTGCTGGGATTGCAGGTGTGAGCCACCACATTTTCATTTTCAGGCCAGGTGTGAGCCTGGCCTACATTTTCATTTTTAAAGATGACCTTTTAAAATTTGGTTTATGTTAAAAAATCTTATTTTGTTTGTTAAATGTAGACACAAACTTGACCTTTTAGTCCAGCTTTTAAAAAATCTCTGTGCCAGAGATACTTGTATTCAGAGAAGAACTTTAGCATCCTTGACAGTTCCCTCTAGTGTTTTCTGAAAAGCCCAGCCTTGATTCTGCTTTCTGGCCATCTTTTTGGGGATCACTGACCTTTTTCTATTCATTTCACACTGTGGAGAGAGAAGTAATCTTTTGGGGACGAGGGTTTAGTAATGGGAAGAAATGTCTTTGGTGTTAACAGTTCTTTTTCCTGTCCTAAATGATGGTAGGATGCAGGTGATTGTTCGAGAATCAGTTCTCAGGGGAACTTTCTCCTGCTTAGTAGCAGTGCTGAAGCTGAGTAGGGCTGGGAGAGTGCACCAAGCCTGCCTCCAAAATAATGGTCTCTAGTTTATGTTTTAATTGCTACTGGAAACGGAAAAAGTATGCTGAAGAGCCTAGTTACGGTACCTCCACTAGAAACCCTGGGGAGAGAGAGCAGCTGAAAACCTAGCAAAGGTTGGCTCACTGGTGCCAGCCCCAGGATGTTGGAGATGGTAATGTCATGTCGAGTGTGTGTCTCCCAGGGTGTCAAAGTAGATGTGTATGCTTCGTGACAGCTGTTGACATTGTCTGTTTTAACCATCCTAACATAATTACTTTTTTTTAAGCTCCATTTTATTTCCAGTTACTTGGCTGCATTCCAAAATGACTTTGACAACCTCAGTACTGAAGAAAAATCCGTTATAGAAGAAGAAATGTTGCTTGAAGTCAATAGGTAACATTTTTCCTTTTCAATTTGTAAAAATAGCTTTCCTCTTTATAGACTATATTTGGGATGCTTACTTGCAATTATGAGTATTTTAGAAGCTTCTTTTGTTTTTCGTTTTTTTTGAGACAAGAGTCTTGCTCTGTCACCCAGGCTGGAGTGCAGTGGCGCAATCTCAGCTTACTGCAACCTCTGCCTCCTGGGTTCAGATGATTCTCCTGCCTCAGCTTCCCGAGTAGTTGGAATTACAGGCGCCTGCCACCATGTCTGGCTAATTTTTTGTAGTTTTTAGTAGAGATGAACTTTTGCCATGTTGGCCAGGCTGGTCTTGAACTCCTGAACTCAGGTGATCTACCTGCCACGGCCTCCCAAAGTGCTGGGATTACAGTTGTAGCCACCATGCCCACCCTAGGGGCTCCTTTTAAATCATCCATCTTTAAGACTTGCGCTTTCTCAAAAATAGAATCTCCTACTTCTCTATTGTGGCTGAGACTATGCAGATCTTTTAGATCTGAGCACACAGCAGGCAAAGTATATTACTCTGTTCTCACATGCGTAGAAACATACTACCTGAGAGTGGGTAATTTATAAAGAAAGAAGGTTTAATTGACATGGTTCTGCATAGCCAGGGAGGCGTCAGGAAACTTACAATCATGGCAGAAGGCAAAGGGGAAGCAAGGGACATCTTACTTACGTGGTGCCAGGAGAGAGACAGAAGGAGAGAGGGAGAGAAAGAAGAAGGTGGAACCACCCGACATTTTTAAAACCATTAGATCTCATGAGAACTTCCTCACTATTGTGAGAATAGCATGGGGGAAGCCACCCCCATGATCCAGTCACCTTCTACCAGCTCCCTCCCTCCACATGTTGGCATTACAATTAAAGATGAGATTTGGATGGGGACATAGAGCCAAACCATATCACATGAAGAGGTCCCATGTCCAAGAAGGGTCAGGACACTTTGTGGCATTCTGAACTGTCATCCAGACAGAACAACCCAGCCATACAAGGCTGCTGCCACCCAGGGCCTACAGATTCTTTTGTTTTTTTTTTGAGGGGGACAGGTTCTTGCTCTGTCACTCAGGCAGGAGTGCAGTGATGCCATCATGGCTCACTGTAGCCTCTAACTCCCAGTGACCCTCTTGCCTCAGTGTCCCAAGTAACTGGGACTATAGGCATGTACCACCATGCCTGGCTAATTTTTGTGTTCTTTTGTAGAGACGGGGTCTTGCTCTGTTGCTCAGGCTGGTCATGAACTCCTGGGCTCAAGTGGTTCTCCTGCCTCAGCCTCCCAAAGTGCTAGGATTACAGGTGTGGGCCACTGCACCTGGCCCTGCAAGCTTGTCACTGATGCTTGTGGAGTGGTAGGCACCGTCTGCTGTGTTGTGACTCTTAAGTTTTTCCTAGAAAATGATTAAACTCATGTTTATATCAGTATTAAGTCTTGCTTTTAATTGTTTTCTCAACAGTTTTCAAAGCAGGGCCCTGAAACTTCCAGATTCTGCAAAGGTCTAGACCACTATTTTTCCATCTCTTTAGTCAAGAGGCCTGTGGGTTATTCCTATTCTTTGGGGTCTCCTGTAACATTATTTGGTAAAATGGCTGTTTAAGTCACTGTGGCCCACCTCATCTTTCCACTGCATCTACCACAGTCATCTCCTCCTGGCCTCCAGAGTGCTTACCCCCACACTAAGTGCAACGTCACCTCTGCCTGCCTGCCAGTCCTCACTGCAGCATACATCATCTTTTTCTGTTTCTTGAACTGGTGGAAATAGAAAAAGGCAGTTGGAAGAGAACCCAGACAGAAAGGGGTAGCACAAGTGACTTTTGTGGTCCTGGGACCACAAAATGAACAGAGATTAGGGTTGGAGGATACTAGAGGAGGCACTCCTAAATTTGAGCTTTACCTTCATGTGGATGAACCCTCAGGGTATTGTTTGAGGAAGAACTTGGATTTGCAGTGACTTGTGGGGGGCGTGGTATAGCCTAGAGATGGTGATGTGGCTCATGCTCTCTCATCTGCTCTTTTCAATTCTGTGATAAGAGGGGATGGGACAAGGATGGGATTTGAGAAGGCTCTGGCTCAAGGAGTGAGGGCTTCATCCCACCTCCAGCAGAGGCCTGCCTCTTGGTTGATGATGCTGTGGCCCCTCCCTTGTAGCAAGCTTGCTTGCTTTTCTGCCAGCATGGTCACCTAGGCCTCCACCTGCATCCTGTGAATGTCGTCGTGTGTGCCATGGCTAGGCAGCTGCGTGTGTTCACACTCACAAGTGCACCTATCACTAGCAGAGGAGGGAAGGGTGTGGGAGTGATAGTCCCATTGCTCTTAATTAGTCCCATGGAATATAGACCCATGATTTGCCAACACTAACTAGGTTTTGCATCCACACAAGTTAAAATGTCCACCTGGCATGAAATTATTTTATCAGTCCTGTAACTGATACTGCGTATCTCATATGTGTTTCTTGATTTTGTCATTCCAGGTTTGCCCTTGCATCTCATTTCCTCTGGGGACTTTGGTCCATTGTACAAGCCAAGATTTCATCTATTGAATTCGGGTACATGGTATGTTTTAGCAGCTTTTTTTTTTTCCTTCCTACTCCCAAGAAAAAATGCTACAGTATTTGTGAATGCTCCACAGCAAATGACTGTTTCTTACAGAGGATTCTCTGTCTCCCCAAGTACCTGAATGTGGTAACCTGGTGGCACCAGGACACTGTGGCTGTCAGAGGAAGCTGTGGGAGAAGCCGCTCTCACTAATGCTGTGGTTGCCTTTGGAGGTTGCCCTCACTTCCAAGACAGCAGACCCCTGCCTCTCCTGCTTCAGAGAAGTGCCAGGTGGTCCAGCAGTCCTGCAGTGGAGAATGGAGGCATTTGCACCCTACAGGTCCAGCTCTGACCTCAGCCCTTTCCGACACGGGATAGTAGGTGAAGAAGAGTGGGTGCTCTTGCCCGTGCTCTGGAGGGTTTTATTTAGCGGTTACCACTGAATTCTCCAGCCTGTAGTACCCGATTTCGAGTTGGAAGCTGGTAATTACTAAATCAGACCTTCTGTTTTTTGCAGGCATGTTTGTAACCAAGCTAGGCTGTCATTTTTTTCCTAACGTTAAGAACCGCTAGCCGGGTGCAATGGCTAATGCCTGTAATCCTAGCACTTTGGGAAGCTGAGGTGGGTAGATCACCTGAGGTCAGGAGTTGGAGAGAAACCTCGTCTCTACTAAAAATACAAAAGTTAGCCATGTGTGGTGGCGTGCACCTGTAATCTCAGCTACTCGGGAAGCTGAGGCAGGAGAATTGCTTGAATCCGGGAGGTGGAGGTTTCAGTGAGCCAAGATCATGCCAGTGCACTCAGCCTGGGCGACAGAGCAAGATTCTGTCTCAAAAAAAAAAGTATTTTTAACCTTCAGATGAACCTTTCTGTTGTCCCATAGTGAATGAATGTTGGTGGGGTGATTGGGGTGGGGGACAACATACACATGTCTGTAGTCTAGAGAGCTGCCTTCCTTTGAGACAGGGACGGGACTAGTTCATTGTGTCTTCCTCAGTCTTAGACTAGAATGATTTGTACTTCTAGGCCAGAGGTTTGGTAATGCAAAAATGATATTAGGTAAATCAAGGGGACATTGGATTTTTAAAGCAGGTTTGAGTCCTGGTCAAGTGATACTGTAAGAAAATACGCTTCGTAATACTAGAGATACAGAAGGGTATTTTGAATAATAAAGGCATCCAGCGGACATTAAAAACCCTCATCTTGCTTCAAAAGACGTGATACCAAAACTGACAAAAGTGAAAGGTAGATTCATGATTAAAGTAGGAGATCTTGGCCAGGCGTGGTGGCTCACACCTGTGATCTCAGCACTTTGGGAGGATGAGGCTGGTGGATCACTTCAGGTCAGGTGCTTGAGACCAGCCTGACCAACATGGTGAAATTCCATCTCTACTAAAAGTACAAAAATTAGCCAGGCATGGTGGTACATGCCTGTAATCCCAGCTACTCGGGAGACTGAGTCAGGAGAATTGCCTGAGGCAGGAGGTAGAGTTTGCAGTGAGGTGAGTGGGCGCCATTTTACTCCACCCTGGGCAACGAGCTACGCTCTGTCTCTTGAGAAAAAAAAAAAAAAAAGGTCTCACCACTTCTCTGCTGTGGTTAGAACAGGAAGAACACACACAGAAAGAGAGGGCCTGACAACTCTCTCTGCCAGCCTGGCCTTCATGTGCGTTCATTAAACCTCCCAGCAACTGCAGGGTGAACATTCTTTTCAAATGAATGTGGAATATTCCTCAAGATAGACCATATCCTAGGCCATGAAACAGGTCTTGATAGATTCAAAGGAATTGAAGTAATACTGGATATGTTCTCGTGAAATTTAATTAGAAATTGACAACAAAAGATACCTAGAAAATTCCCAATTATTTGGAAATTAAACAGTACACTTCTAAATAAACCCTGGGTCAAAGAAATTTTTTAAAACATGAGAAAATATTTTAAACTGAATTATAATGAAAACATAGCATGTCAGCATTTCTGGGAGATACATAAAGCAGTATTTAGAAACGTACAGCTTTGTAGCTTAAATGTTTACATTCCACAAGAAGAAACATTACACAAAATCCCTATTAAAACATTGACAAAAAGTAAATCCACTAACATTTATAAAAGGATAATATGACCAAGTAGCATTTATCCCTGGAATGCAAGGCTGGTTTATAATTGAAAAATCAGTTAATATAATTCTTAATATTAACAGAATGAATGTGAAAACCACATGATTATCTCAGGAACTACGGGAAAACGTATTTGACAGAATTCAATGAGATAAAAAAAAATTCAGCAAACTAGGACTAGAGGGGATCTTCCTCAGCCAGATAAAGGCATGTATGAAAAACCCATGGCCAACATTGTCATTAGCGGTAAAAGGAAAATGCCCCCCGTTACCCCTGCCCCAACTACAGAATATGTAAAGCGCTTGTTCTCACTGCATCTCTTCCGGGTTGAACTGGAGCTCCTAGCTGGCGCAGTGAGGCCAAAGAAGGGAAATGTAGGCGCCCTGGGAAGGAAGAAACACTGCCTTTATTCTTTAGAAGACATTTAAAATAATAAAGGTATCAAGAAAAAAGTTACTTAACCTAATGAATGACTTTATCAAGGTCACAGAATACAAGGTCAGTATACAAAAATCAGTTATATTTCTACATGCTAGAAACAATTGTACCTGGAAAAATGTTTAATATGTGTCAGATATGTACATTGAAAACTATAAAAGAGTATAAAAAATAAAGCAGCAAAATAAGCAGGGAAGAGAGCACCATGATGGATGGAAGCCTTAAGGTGAAGATGTCCATTCTCCTCACACTGACCTATACATTCTCCATAGGCCTAAGCAAAACCCCTACAGGTGTCTGTGTAGAAACTGACACGCTGATCCTAAAACTTACATGAAAATGCAAAGAGTGAGGAATAACCAAAATGACTTTGTAAAAGAACAAAGTTGAAGACTTCTGCTACCTGGTTAGAAGACTTCTTTGAAGCACAGACGTCAAGGCAGTGTGGTGCTGGCATAAGATGACATAAATCATCTGGGTGTGGTGGCTCATGCCTGTCATCCACATATACTTTGGGAGGCTGAGGTAGAAGAATCACTAGAGCCTAGGAGTTGGAGACCAGTCTGGGCAGCATAGCAAGACCCCATCTCTACAAAAGGTACAAAAACAATTCGCTGGCTGCTGTAGCACATGCCTGTAGTCCCAGCTCCTCGGGAGGTTGAGGTGGGAAGATCACTTTAGCCTGCAGTCAGGCCAGCTGTGGTCCTGCCATTGCGCCCCAACCTAGGCAGCAGAGCAAGACCCCGTCTCAAAAAAAAAAAGACATAAATCAGATGGAACAGAATCAGTGCCCAGAAAGAGACCCACATGTATACAGTTACCTCGTACTCAACAGAAAGGCCAAGGTAATTTATGAGGGAAGGGATTATATTTTCAAAAAAATAATTAAAGAACCAACTCAAGAGTCACATGGAGAAAAAACTGAAACTGACGTCATGCCATACACACCAATCAACTGAAACAGATAATAGACCCCAATGTGAAGGCTAAAACTATTCAGTTTCTACAAGAAAATACAGGAGAAAAGCTTGGTGACCTAAGCACAGATTTAATAAAGCACTAGCCATAAAAAAAAAAAAAAAAAAAAAAAAAAAAAGAATAAGTTGCTATGAGTGGGAAACACATGAAAAGCAAAGTACTTTTTCCCGTTTCCCTTCACTAGCAGCAGCCACCACAGAAAACACAAGCGACCACATCGGGCCGGTTCTCCCACCAACAAACAGGCCATCAGTGCTGGAGCGGGCGCAGCTGGGTGTCCTCCAGTTCCATTCTGACACTGTCTACCCCAAGACTGCCCACACCCCACCTCTGATACCAGTTGCAAGTACAGGCCTCCAGAATTCCTACTAATCAGCCATATATTGGGGTTCCCACGTTCCCCTCCTTGGGTTCAGTTGATTTGCTAAAGTAGCTCACAGATTTCAGGGAAACACATAAATTCACCAGCGTATTACAAAGCGTATTTTTGTTGTTGTTATTGTTTTAAAGACAGGGTCTCACTGTGTTGCCCAGGCTGGTCTACAACTTCTGGGCTCAAGTGATCCTTGTCGCAACCTTTCAAGTAGCTGGGACTACAGGCGCTCGCCACCATGCCTAGCTAACAAAGTGAAGAGATACATACATGGGATGAGGACTGAAAGGGTTCTGAGCACAGGAGCTTCTGTCCCTGTGGGTGGGTGGGGAAACTCATTCATGTTCACCTTCCTGTCAGCCTACACGTGTTCAGTTCTCTAGAAACTCTTGGGCATTTTATGGAGATGTCATTGGATAGGCATGATTGAAAAATGGACAACCATGTTGAAATGTGATTGGACAAAAGATGTGATCTGAACCCAGCAAGGCCCTGACCAGGTTCTTCTGGCCTCTCTGTACAGCTTTCCTTCCTCCAGGGTAAAGGGCAGAGCCCTCTGGAATAAGGGTCTTGTGACCCACAATCAGATTAGAGTCTAGCTTTGGGCAGGTGAAAGGAGGGCAGAATGTCAGAGAGAGATTCTCTTTACTCTAGTAAGGGGTATGGGAGTTATGAGCCAGGGACCGTGGACAGAGACACATGGGTATCATCCCAGTCAGACTTCATCAAAACAAAGAACTCTTTGAACAGTATCATTAGGAAATGAAAAGACAAGCCGCAGACGGGGAGAAAATACTACAGATGTGTATTTCATAAAGGACTTGTATTTAGGGTATATAAAGAACTTATAACACAGCCAGAAACCAAACATCCTGTTTTATAAATGGATGGAAGATTTGGACACTTAACAGATGAGAAACACATGGCCAGTAAGAATCTTTTCATGTGTTTCATATAATTAGTCACTAAAGGAATGTGAATCAAAGCCTCATACCTACACGCCCACAGTGATGGCTAAAACTTGAAAGAACTGACAGTCCCAGGTGTCAGCAAGCAGATGGAGCAGTGGGAATGCGGCCTGGGACAGCCAGTGTGAAGAGGCATTATACCTCCCCGCAGCCCTCCTGGGGACTTCTCCCAGAACAAATGGAAGCAGATTCTACACCAAGACTTGCGCTCATACACTCACAGGAACTTCGTTTATTTATGGTCGGTTTGTTTTGAGACAGAGTCCAGAGTCTCGCTCTGTCACCAGGCTGGAGTGCAATGGTGCGATCTCAGCCCACTGCAGCTTCCACCACTTGGGTTCAAGTGATTCTCCTGCCTCAGCCTTCTAAGTAGCTGGGATTACAGGCTCATGCTACCATGCACAGCTAAGTTTTGTATTTTTACTAGAGACAGGGTTTCACCATGTTGGCCAGGATGGTCTCGATCTCTTGACCTCCTGATCCACCCGCCTCAGCCTCCCAAAGTGCTGGGATTACAGGCGTGAGCCACTGTGCCCAGCCTTATTTGTTTTTTTGAGACAGTCTTGCTTTTGTTGCCCAGGCAGGAGTGCAGTGGCCTGATCTTGGCTCACTGCAACCTCCGCTTCCTGGGTTCAAACAATTCTCCTAACAGCCTCCTGAGTAACTGGGATTACAGGCGCCCACCACCGTACATGGCTGATTTTCATATTTTTAGTAGAGGGGTTTTCGCCATGCTGGCCAGGCTGGTCTCCAACTCCAGACCTCAAGTGATCTTCGTGCCTCAGCCTTCCAAAGTGCTGGGATTACAGACGTGAGCCACTGTGTCCGGCCTGCAGCTTCATTTGTAATGTCCCAAATTAGAGTAGCCTAAATGCCAGGCAGCAGGTGCGTGGATACTACAGTACAGGATCCATGGACTGAGAACATTCGGCAGTGCAGAGGACGGCGGCACCAACGCACAACAGCATGGATGGCTCAGAGACATCACGCGGAGTTAGGGGCCAGACACAAGAGGCTGCACATTGTACGGTGCATTTATGTGCTACTCTAGGAAAGAGAAGTCCGATCTATAGTGACAGAAATTGGGTCAGTGGCTGCCTGTGGCCAACTGCAAGAGGCCCAAGGGAACGTCTAGGGATGCTGGAAAGACAGGTCTCCTGACTGCAGTGCCGGTGAACTGGCTGAGTGCGTCTGTGAAAGCTCTCCACCTGTACGTTTACAGTGGGCTCCTGCTTGTGGAGTAGAAATTACAACTCAAAGTTAATTTTCAAAAAAGTGACCTTGTAATCTTCCTGGCATCTAGAACTGCAGACTTTGCGATTAGGAGTGGGTCTTTGAGATTGTGTTGTCCTCATTGATGAACAGAGAGGGAAGAGACTTAGAAAAATATAGTGGCAAAAAACAACGCTGAGCCAGGTTTTCTCCGCGGCCTCTTAGTGTCCTTTTTAAAAGTCATGCTGCAGGAGATCCTGGTAGACAGGCGGCATCTTTTTTCTCGCCTTCTGTTCAGGATTTGCTTATGTTCCTGACCTTTTATTCTAAAAGGTGTGTTATGTTGATCAGTCAGTGCCTACAGCACCCAAGGTTAGCAAGGTGATGCATGGTAGCAGTGCCAAGTATGTGGACAAGAGAGGCAGGGCCTCCTGAGAGTGAACGTTTGCGGGTGGGCTGGGAGCTTGAGGAGCCTGCACCTGTGCAGCAGCCAGGCCCCTGAGCAGCCCTGCCTCACAGGCCGGTCCTGTGCTGATGGTCTCATGGGTCTGTGCCCTCAGCTGTTGACGGGTGGGGGTTGGGGGATACATGGGCAGGGTTCAGGCCAGCTCTTGCTGAGGCCTTCTCTTTGCTGTCTCCTAGGACTATGCCCAAGCAAGGTTTGATGCCTATTTCCACCAGAAGAAGCAGCTCGGGGTGTGACTGTGGGGAGGACTCCATCCACCTCATCACTGGACTGCATGGGAAGGCAGCGGAGCAGGGTCCCCTCTGTGCTTTGACTACTGCTCCTGCGGCAGGAGGCTTTGGGTGGCTCACTACTGAACACAGATGTGTGTGATACATTTAATTCATCTGTTTATGATTTCACTAGGACTCAAGACTGGGAAGCAGAAATATAGTGCAATAGTGCAACACCTCTGAATCCTTTTCATCTAGAGAAGGCGTTTCATATTTGGGGACTAAGGTTTCCAGTGAGATACAGCAGACAGCATGAGTAAGCAGTGTTGCTTGCAGGTACTGTGGTTAATGTTGATTTAATTTTTTTTCACGAATGTGCTGGTGAATACTGTGACCACACTTTTGTAGATGGCGACGTGTTAGACACTGCTCACTCCCGAGGCATGGCAAGTGAGCAAAGAGGTACTGTGAAGCCGCCAATCACTGCTGCAAGGTGGCCTCTGCCTGGTGCCCCCAGAAGCTGCTCCTCTACCCTCTTGGTCCCCTGGCTGAAGCTGGAGCAGCCGAGGCCACCTGCATGTGGAGTGGGTGTGTTACATTGCTGAGTGTCATTGTACCACATGTGACTTCTCCCCTGCCCTTCCTCCTGATGGAGTGTGCAGACAGCTGTGCGTGGCCATGGGGGCGGTGTGAGGACCTCCCTGTCTCCTGCCTCCCCTCCCAGGGGAGCCAGCTGCTTGAGCCAGCTCTTTGGGCCTCTCCTGCCTTCTACTTTGTCTGGAGCTTCGGATCCTGTGAGTGAGCTGGGCCGCACCTGGGCTCTCTGGGGGCCTGCTTTCCCAGCCCTCACCTTTCCTGATGTCCCTGACATAGTCACTCTTGTGGAAGACAGCAGCCTGTATGTGGTGCAGGGCGTGGAACGAGTGTAGCTGTGAAAACCGTATGTATGAAATGTCCCATGGGTACAGTCAGAGCTGACTCTTCTTTACTCAGAACTCATTTGAATTGTTTTCTGTGCATATATTTCTGCTACCACAGCGATTGTACTACACAAATAAAAACCCAACCTCAAGCTGTCACCCTTGGTTGTGTCCTTAATCTCAGGGAGGGCTCCTGGTATCTGAAGGAGCCCACAGAGGGCTCCAGCTGCACCCACCCCGCTCCTCAGCTCAGCAGGGCCCCGCCGCTTTCAGCTGGCATCCCAGCAGCATGTGGCCCCATCGGCCCCCGTCCTTCTCCTCCTTCCTGCCACACTCTGGTTTCCCTTCTTGTGACCCATATGTGAAGAGCCCTGGAGGATGCTGGAGACCGGGAGCTGTGCCGGTGCCTGGGGACACAGCAGCTGGGCAGGGCAGTGGGCAGCTTGCGCCATTCACCCTTCTGTAGAGTTACAGCTTTAAGCAGATGAAGCCAAGCTGAATTAAACAGTAATGGTGTCACACACCCGCACAGGAGCTCTGGTGGCTTCTCTCATTGTCTTCCTGTGCCAAGGGCCCTGCTAACCTCGCTCAGCCCTTGCCTCTGCCTGCTCCCTCGCACGTGAGCTCACTTGCAGTCTCCTTGTGGAGATATATTTGGAGCTGACCGTCAAATACTGGGCTCCTTGACATGCTCTGCGCTCAGCTCAGTCACCATCTCAGGCCATGCTGTTGTATCCAGGACACTGCCATTCCCTAAACCCCCTGGGCCCGGCCCTGGCCTGTCGCCTCTATCTATCCAGCTTAACCATCCTGGTTCCCCCAGTGGTCTCTGCATCAGGCCACAGCTCACTTGGGCGGGGATGGGTTCAGGCCTATCCTGTTCACTGCTGAGTCCTCCACGCAGGTGACCCACCTATCCCTGTGTCTCCCGATGACCTCCATGCCGCAGAGGTGCCCACCCCAGTGCCTTTTTCTGTGCTATTCTCATGGCAACTGGACTTCTCCCCAGCACTGCCAGGTACCCCCATGTCAAAGCCAGGGCAGGGTCGACTGGTCATCTCTCTGGGATCCCACACCGCACTGTTCCTAAATCACTGGCCACTCATCCCAAGTGCTGCTCACCTATCCCCACCTCACTGCCCACCCAGAGTCTGCCCAGCTCTCGCCCCAGGAGGGAGTAAGGCCTGAGGTTCTGGACTTGGTCCAGATCCGCGCACAACTCTGTAGTGGAGCCCTTTGCTCAGCCTCCTGTTTCTACCCCACTACGGTGAACACCGTTCCAGCCAAGTCTGCTAGACATGTGGAATTAGCTCAGAGCCCCTCATACTGCCCCTGGCATCGGGGGTCCCGAGCAGGGCAGTCCAGGAGCCAATGGACAGGCTCCTCCCAGCAAGCTGGCTACAGCCACAGCCGTGGCAAGAACCACTTTGCAGCTTCTTGGCCTTTGGGAAGTACTGGCTCTGCCTCCCAGCAGAGGTGGACCCCAGGCCAGAGGGAACTGGAGAAAGCCATCTCCCATCCCGCCAGTACGCAGGAAGGACCACCAGGGAGGGGTGGGGTAGACTATGGCCTCAGATGAGGGGAGGCCAGGCCTGGAGTTGGGCTCAACCCCTGTTCTGACCCCCGGGAGCCTGGGCGATGTTTGCTGCTCAGGATACCCTCTGCCCTTCCTGGCAGGTGTGTGGCCTTGGGCATGTGACACCATGGCCCTGCATGGAGCACTGGCCAGGCTCAGGTGCCTCAGGCTGCTTTGTACCTCCAGCCCCACTGAGGCCTGGCACCAGGGCTTGGATATTGGCACCACTTCTCCCAGAGAGTAACCCAGACACCTGCACACAGCCAGCTGTACACATCCAAGGATGGGGAGCTCACTCCCCTGACCTGGCCTGGGAAGACATTTCCTCACTCCAAGTTAGAATGTGCTAGAAACATCCCTCCTTGGCCCTATTCTGCCCTTTTTCACCCCAGGAGTCTGGGGTTACTGCAGATCTGCTCATGGGTCCTCACCTCAACTTTTCAAGGTCCCGGGTTCTAGACCATGCCTTCCCCCCGCACCTGCCTCAGCTAGAAAGGAGGGAAGAGAGACGAGACAGCAGTGCCGTGGCGGACCCTCTTTATTCCTCTCCTGCCTCAGGTCAGGACGGGGGGTCTGGCAGGACCTGCAGTGGGTCCTAGTCCTCTGCGGCAGCGAAGGTGAAGGGACTCAGCTTGTAGCCCGTGCCTGAGTAGAACTTGTTCTGAAATTCCACCCTGGGGTGAGAAGGAGGGGTTGGCGAGGGGAACCCCTTGCCTTGAGCAGCCCAAACCAGTGGGTAGTTGCTCACCAGTGCAGCCTCAGGGCATGCAGGAAGGCCGAGAGCCCCTCCATCACCAGCAGGATGGCCACAGTCATCACAGCGAAGGTGGCAAAGATGGGGACCAACACCACGGCTGCCACACCCACCTCCCGGCCCAGGCCCAGGCCTATGCGCATCACCATGGCCCACAGAACCTCCGACAGCTCTGCGGGTGAAGGAGGGGACAGTGGGGACCAAAGGCAAGTGGGTGCCTGCCAGCTCCCCACCTACCTGTCACAGCCTGAAGCCCTCCCTTCCCCAGGAAGGCCGGTGAGGGACCTCCTTGGACAGTCCCACTTTACAAAGGGGAAACTGAGGCTCAGAGAGAAGTGACCCTCCCAACTAGCAGCCGTGTGTGAGGAACGAGGACCCAGGGCCAGCCCCTGACAGCCAGGTCACTCACGGGCGTGGGCCAGGCTTAGGGCCCACAGGCGCAGGTAGGAGGCGGTGTTGGAGACGCAGCCCAGGCAGAACTCGATGGTGTGGATGGCCTGGTGCATGAACACCTCGGAGGGAACAAGCTGCGGGATGCGTGCAGTGAGGGCCGGCAGGGCCACAGTCCCCCCACTCCCTAGGAAGGCACCACACCCACCTCGGCCTCCTGTTCGTCCTCCAGGCCCCCTGCCTTTTCCTCATCAGAGCCCCAGCAGTTCACAGACGCATCGGGCAGGCCTAGCAACCCGGCCTTGTCTTCCTGCTGGGGCAAGAGCAGGCAGCGTTGGCAGCGCCCCAGCCGAGAGGGCCCCTGCCGCCCGTCAGGCCAGCTCCCGGCTGCTCAGGAGCCCACGAGGAAGTGGGGTGTTAGGGACCCGCTCGACAGTGGCCTCTCCTCCCAAGCAGCTCCCTACACCTCAGGTCCTGGTCCCACCTTTCGGCCAGTGGGCCTCCTCCGTCTGCGGCGGTGGCGGTGCAGCAGGTGCAGGGGTGTGCCGAGCAGCAGGACAGGCACCATGGCCAAGGCCAGGACCACCAGCATGGCCTGGACCACCTCCTGCCAGGGAGAGGCCAAGAGTCAGGGTGCCCCCGCTGTGCACCCCTGCACAGGAACCTGGGTCACAACAGTCACAGGGCCCAGAGAGCCTGCAGCCGCTCCTCCCTCCAGGGTCCCCGGGGGTGCCCTCACTGAGCGGGGATCTGGCTCCAGAAGGACTCCTAAGGGAAGGGACCCCAGGATGACGATGCACGCTGTCATCTCTGATGGCCCTGTCTGAACGGCCCAGGGCCTGCATCCCGTTTCTCAGGCTAGGATCCCGCAGCTCCCAGTGGCCCAGTGACTATGGGGTCCCCTGAGGCTGTGTGAGCCCAGGCCCCCTGCCGCAGCCCACCTGCCGAGGATAGAGAGGCCGGTTGGTGGGGCTGTGGGAGAACAGGAACATGTTGATGAAGTGGATGAGGATGCTGGGGGCCGAGGCAGCGTTGGTGGCTGAGACACGCAGCCACTTGTAGATGACAAGGAAGACGAGGTAGCCAAAGAGCCCCAGCAGGAAGGTGAGCTCCGGCAGTGTCTCCAGCAGCAGCCGGTGCCTCTGGCCAAAGTGCCTGGCAGGCAGGAGGAAAGCGCAGTCACTGGGGCCTGCTCTGGCCCGCCAGCCTCCCGTGCCCCTGGGCAGCCTTGACCCTCACATGTGGTTGAAGACTCCGAGGACCACCCCAAAGGCCATGTGCACGACCCCCAGGATGACGGACATCTTCATCTTGAAGGAGTTGAGGAAGCTCAGGTGGTTGGCAGCCAGGCTCCAGATCTGGGATGGGAGCAGGAGCAGGCTGGACTCAGGGGCTCCCTGGCCACCACTGCCAGGAAGTCCCCATCCCGAGTCACTCTCCCATCACCCTGTTGTCCCCCTCGGAGCCTGCAGCCTCATCCATTGCCCACCCACCAAGGAGCAACAGAGCACAGATGGCCCAGCTGCCACGGCTCCAGCCTGGGTGCCCCTGGGCATGGCCTCTGTGCCTCAGTCTCTCCACTGTAGGTGAGGACACTGTTAATGTGCGGCCTCCAGGGCTGTTATGAGGTTGTTACAGGTTCAAATAGAAAATCAGACCAGGCGCGGTGGCTCACACCTGCAGCCCCAGCACTTTGGGAGGCTGAAGTGGGTAGATCACCTGAGGTCAGGAGTTCAAGACCAGCCTGGCCAACATGATGAAACCCTGTCTCTACTAAAAATGCAAAAATTAGCCAGGCGTGTTGGATATGCCTGTAATCCCAGCTACTCAGGAGACTGAGGCAGGAGAATCTCTTGAACCCGAGAGAGGGAGGTTACAGTGAGCCGAGATTGCACCACTGCACTCCTGCAACTTGGGCAACATAACGAGACTCCATCTCAAAAAAAAAAAAAAAAAAAAGATCACTTCCAAAGAGGGCTGGGAACAGGGCTCCGCACGGAGCAAGCTGCAGCCTGGCGCCCACCCGGTTTCGCATTGCGGCGCACTCGGGACTGTGATGTAGGCACCTCAGGGCAGGAGCCAGTCCACCTCCCATGCCAAAGGCTCATGGGAGTGCTCAGCCACAGCACTGCAGGAGGGGTGAAGCAAGGGGAGCCCCGGCCCCACTCCCACCTGCCTTCACCGCCCACTGACACTCTGTCCCGGGACTCACAGGGTCGATGCCAAAGGGGTAGGGTCCCAGGAAGACGCCAGTGACGTTGGGATCCAGGGTAAGCATCGTGTGCTGGGCCAGGAATGCATCACTATGGCAATGGAGGGCAGGGCGGTCAGGGCTGCGGGGGCTGCGGGGCCCCCAGCCAGGCTGTGGCACGGGCCTCACCTCCAGCCAGACTGGTTGGCCATGGCAGCCACGCTCCAGCCCGAGGGGAAGATGCTGCTGGCACGGCTGAAGCACTCATTGTAGATGAAGCCGGTGTAGACGGAGAACAGGCCCATGAGCAGGAGCAGGTAGCGGCCCCCGAAGAAAGTCTGCCAGATCTGGGGGGCAGTGGTGCGGTGAGGGGCTGCCTGGCCCCTGCCTGGCCCCACCCGAACCCCCTCGCCTGGCCCCTCACCTCATTCTGTGCGGCCTTCATGGCTGGCCGGTTCTCCGCAAGCACCATGGCCAGGGCGAAGAGGAACATGAGCAGCCCGTGGCCCACGTCCCCGAACATCACGGCAAACAGGAAGGGGAAGGTGACGATGGTGTAGGGTGCTGTGGGCCAAGGGTGTGGTGGGTGAGCTGGGAACCCTCGAATATTGGCATCTACCTCCTCGCCCAAGAGGCCATGGAGGCCCTGCTGACCTGTAGTCAGGAACCCATCACTTAGCAGCATGGTGGGGTAGCTCACGCCTATAATCCCAGCACTTTGGGGAGCCGAGACAGGAGGATCACCTGAGGTCAGGAGTTCGAGACCAGCCTGGCCAACATAGCAAACCCAGTCTCTACTAAAAATACAAAAATTAGCCTGGCGAGGTGGGGCATGTCTGTAAATCCGGCTACTCGGGATCAGGAGGCTGAGACAGGAGAATCACTTGAGCCCAGGAGGCGGAGGTTGCAGTGAGCCGAGATCATGCCACTGCGCTCTAACCCGAGCAACAGAGGGAGACTCTGTCTCCAGGGAAAAAAAAAAAAAAAAAAACCCACCACTTAGGAGCTGTGTGACCTTGGACTAGCCACTTAACCTCTCTGAGCCTCCATCTCCCCATCTGTAAAATGGAGGTAACACGAGGCCACTTCATAAGGTCTCCACGGGCAGCACCTGGCCAGCCGCCGGCACCGCAGGAAATTAGCAGCTTCAGTTGTTGCTGTCCCTAAGAGCCCCACACAGAGGCCAGAGAGGACAGGGAGCCACTGGCGGCCCCGGCTGGCACATGGCATGTTCCAGGCCAAGCTGGTTGCTCCAGCTCTGAAGTCTCTACTTCCCATCAGTAAAAGGGGACCAAGTCCTCACGGGAGGAAGGAGGATCCCAGCACACACACCCTGACAGGGGCTGCTCTGTGGCCCCAAAAAACATACACAGGTGTCCCAGCCCCAGCAACTCTGGATGTGACCTTCTTTGGAGACAGGGTCCTTATGGAGGTCGCAGGCTTAAGATAAGGCCATTACACTGGGCCCTTATCCAGTGTGCCAGGATCCTTACGAAAAGGAACATCTGGACTCACATAGAGGGAGAACAGCGCTTAAAGATGAGGCTGACCTCTCCAAGCCCAGGGGAGAGGCTGGGGACGGATCCTCCTGGACAGCCTAGAAGGACAACACCTTATCATCTTTTATTTGTTTAAGAGACAAGGTGTTGCTGTGTTGCACAGGCTGGTCGCAAACTCCTGGACTCCAGCGCTTCTCCTCCTACCTTGGCCTCCCGAAGCGTTGAGATGACAGGCATGAGCCACTGCACCTGGCCCCTGCTGGACTTCAAACTCCAGGACTGTGGGCGGTGTCTGCCCCTTAAGCTCCAGCCTGTGGCACTTCATTTCAGCTTCCCTGGCACACACTAACCCAAAGGCTGGTGCTTTGAGCTGGCAGCATCCTACCCACTGTGGGCCTCTGAGTAATGCCGTGGCTGCACCAGCCTCTGTCCATGCGCAGGGGAAACCGGGTGGGGCCGGATCCAGCCCTGGGACGTGGGCCCTGCAGGAGCACAGGCCCCCCAGGACCACACAGCCCTGGTCTTGGTCCATGCAGCCTCGAACGTGCCTCACCTGTGCCACCCTAGGGGCCTGAGCACCCTGACTCTTGCCCACTGGGTGAGGCAGGGCCCCCTCCCTGGCCTGTGACCAAGCCCCTCCCAACAGGGGCTCCACCACGTCACACCCATGCTATAGGCTGGACCCCACACTGGGTCCCTCCACACATCTGACAGCACCAGCCACACTGCAACTGGCCCACTGTGTGGGGGAGTAGCGTCCCGAGCGGGAGGACCCAGGTGGATGACAGAGCAGGCACTGCAGGCATCAGGACTCCCAAGGGGGAGAGGGAGGAGGAGGGGGAGCACTAGAGTTCCCCTGCCCCCACCCTCCACCCTCATCCCTTACTGGTTTCTACTGGGAGCACTTCCCTTAACCTACCACTTCCTCCAGAATGTCCGTCTCAGGGAGAGCCTGACCTAAGACCACATTAATGCAAACTTTTATAAAAACACTGTGTAGGGCCAGTGGCTCACACCTGTAATCCCAGCACTTTTGGAGGCTAAGGTGAATGGATCAAGAGGTCAGGGGTTCGAGACCAGCCTGGCCAACATGGTGGCCAAAATATAAAAATTAAAAATACAAAAATTAGCCGTGCATGGTGGCACGAGCCTGTAATCCCAGCTACTCAGGAGGCTGAGGCAGGAGAATTGCTTGAACCTGGGAGGCAGAGGTTGTAGTGAGCTGAGATCATGCCACTGCACTCCAGCCTGGGTGACAGAGTGAGATTCTGCCTCAAAAAAAAAAAAAAAAAGAAAACCACTGTGTGACGAAACCAACCCCACACAGGCTGCCCCAGCTGTCCAGTGGTCACCAGGCTTCCCGACATTCCTCTGAGGCTCACACTAGTCTTTCTATTTTGCAGTTAAGGCAGCTGAGGCTCAGAGAAGCTATGAAACATATTGAAGTAGGTGAGACGGGCTTGGAACCTGGGCCTTGCCCGCTGCACATACAGCCTCTGTTCTTGGCACAAGCCCGTGCCGGTTCCTTTGTAAACTCAAGGGGTAGCATGCTGGGGGCCAACATAGACCCCAGACCAGGACAGAGCTGCCTCCCCCTCAGGCTCACACCCAGTGGGGCAGCTGAGCCTCCCAGGACCCGGGATGAGGGTGCCATGGCTCTCACCGGGGTTGACCTCCTGGTAGCGGCCCACACCATAGGCATCCACGATGCCCTGGAAGCTGGCAGTGAATCGGTTGGTGCGGATGAGCGTGGGGGGCATGTCGCGGCTGGGGATGCGGTGGGCCACGGCGCTCACTCCCTCCTCCATCTGGATGCCGGGGCAGAAACAGATCAGACTGGTGGTAGGGCCTTCACGGACCCTGATAGCCCCAGCCAGGCCCGGCTGGGGATGCAGAGCACTGTGGAAGCTCACTGGGCAGCACTTTCCCCGCTCTCAGACATGAGATGACCAGCCCCACTCTGCTCTGGTGAGGGCCCAAAGACGTCTCGTGGACTGGCAATTGCTCGGGAAAGGCAAGTGCCCCGCCTCACCTCCAGCACCTGCCGTTGCGAGGCGGGCAACCCCTGGAGGCACTGGCATCACAGGCCGTGAGCAGGCCCATGGTCACGGCGGGGAGGGGGGAGGCCTGGATTGGAACCAGGCTTCTGACTTTAGAGCTGCCCCGTGCAGCCTCTGGGGCTCAGGGAAGTCAGGGTAGGGAGAGCTTGTGGGGCCAGGGCCATCAGGGCAGACTCCCAGGAACAGGTGGGCCGTGGAGGAGGCTGGGAGGGGAAGTCCCTGGGCTAAGGCCAGGTGCAGGGAACCAGAGGCTGGACACCCGGCCTGGTGGGAGGGGTGGGTGGGGAGGACGAGGCCTCGGGCTGCGCTCACCGAGCTGTCCCGCAGGGCCTCCTGCAGGGCCGGCAGGTCTCGCGCGGCGCACCAGGTCTCCGCGATGAGGCACTTGTGCGTGGTGCTCATGCTGCACTGGTTCAGGGCCAGGTACACGGCCTTCATCTTACGGACCTGCACCTGCGCTGGTGGCAGCAGCTGCTGCACCCGGCCCAGCACCTGACTCAGGAACCGCTCCGTCTCCCCCAGGACCTGTGCCAGAGCGGGCGGTCAGCCGGGCCTGGGTGGGCAGCTGGGCCGGGGGCACCCACCTCTGGGAGGCCGGGGCGCCCACCTCCTGCAGCTCCTGGCTCTGCTGCTGCAGCGCTGCGCGGCGGGCCTCCTCCTGCTCCAGGAACGGGAAGATGTGGCAGTGGAAGCTGGCGGGAGGATGTGCGTGTGAGGGGACTGAGGGTCCCGGCTACCAGACTCTGGGTCTGAAGGGAGCTCATGGGGTAGAGTCTCAATACAGTGGGCGGTGGGGCGGGTGGCCCCGGCGACTCACCAGTCCGTGATCTTGCGGATCTTCTGTCCGATCTGCTCGCCCCAGTAGGAGATGAGGAAAGTCATCCACGTGGCTGGCTCACCCTGCGGAGCAGGCTTGGTTGAACCTGGAGTCCCGCTCTTTCCAGGATCCCCCAGCCCAGCACCAGCTGCTCACCGTCACGGGGTGCTCCAGTGGCCGCTCCAGCTCCCTGAAGCTGGCGATGAGGAAACCACGGCAGGCCCTCCAGAGCAGGCGCTCCAGGGCGGGGGCCTTGTGGGGCTCCACGGCACCTGCCACAAAGCTGGCGGCCACGGGGCTGGGCAGGGCTGCTGCAACCTCCCGTCCCACCTCCCCACCAGGCTGCCGGGCAGGACCCTGCCCAGCACAGGCAACTGGGCACACTGGCCCTGCCCAGAGGGGAAGGCAAGAGGCCCCCCACCACCGTCAGGGTCAGAAGAGAACCCCCTGCCCCTCAGGGCCAGGGCTTGGGACTGTGGGAAGTGCCAGGTCTGAAGGAAGAGGCGGGGGCAGCCTGAGGGCAGGAACAGAGGGGAGAGCACTGGACAAGGAGTCGGAGCTCAGCCCAGCCCAGCTCAGTGACTGGCCAGGGTTCTGGGCTGACCAGAAAGGGCACGAAGTCATCCCTCACTCACTTGACCCTCAGGTCCTGGTGCGGCCCCCCAGGGGCCTGGAGCAGAGGCGTCCTCTCCGAGGCCCCATATGTGTGGGTGGCTGCCAGCTAGGAACCCAGAAGCACCATGAGCCCTGGGACAGGCAGCCTCCCCCGCCCCTGTCTCCTGCCCGGGCTGGAGCTGACCTGCGGGCTGTGGCCCTGGCCCAGCACTGCCGCGTGGAGCTGCAGCTGGTGCAGCTGGACCCGTAGGGCCTGCTGGTTGCCCCGAACATCCCGCAGCTCCTGGGCCAGGCGCTCAGTCTCCTCCTGGATGCGCAGCAGGTCCCGGGGTGGGGGTGCTGGCAGCCTCCCTTCGGGCGGGGGCAGGACCAGCCCAGCCCGCTGCACCTCCTCCTGCAGGAAGGCTGGGCACAGAGGAACAGGAGTGGGGGACAGTCGAGGTTGTCTGAGCAGCTGAGGACCCCACCTGCTGCCCCACACTGTTACCTGGTGGATTCACCAGGCGGAGGCTGCTGGAAAATCCCAGCCAAACTCCATCCAGAAGCTATGCTCCCCTCCCTGTGCGCTCAGGTCCGGGCTGCTGTCCCTCCCCAGTCCCTTGGCCACTGCTAAGTGCAGGGCCTGAGGTCTCCCTACAGGCTGGTCCTCAAGCTGCAGGGCCTGGGTCCAAAACTGGTGTGAGTCCTGTGCCTGCCTGATCGTTGAAAAGCTATAAACAGCACCAGCAAACACGAAACTCAGCCTGCTCCAGGCCCATGCCTTGGTGCCCCACAGGCTCCTCCTGAGAGGGGCTGCCCAGGGCAGAGGTCCCTCTTGTCTGCTCCTTGGGGGACACCCCACCCTAGATTCTGGGCCCCACCCACCCCAGCCCAGCTGTAGAGGAGGAGAAAGCTCTGTCTGTGCCTCTTTCCTGCTTAGAAACCCCTGTGGCTCCCGGTGCCCGCAGGACGAAGTCCTGGGCTCTTGTGCTATATTAGGGGCCTCCCCAGACAGCCCTGCCCTAGGCCCTCTGCTCAGCCCACCCGAGGCAGCCCTTCCCAAGCACATCTCACAGATCCAGCTGCTCTGTCTTGGCCCTGCAGGGCCCTGCCCGTCCTTCCCTTCCCTCCCTTCCACCTGGCAAACCCAGATTTTCCTTTCAGATCAAACTTGGCCCACGCCTCCTCCAGGAAGCCTGCCTGGAATGTAGGCCTGGGACCAACTCACTGAAGGTCTTCTCCAGCTCCTCGCAGCGCCGAACATCAACCACAAAGCGTCTCTGGAAGGCACTCACCGAGGCGTTGAGCTGTGGGTGCCGCATGGAGGGGTCAGTGTCCCAGGAAGGGGGTCATGGAGGTCCCCACCCTGGAGCCCAGGCCCTCCAAAAAGGTGCTGGGAGCCACAAGACTCTGATCAGAGCACAGCCCAGACCCCACACCCTGGGGGAGGATGGGGAGGAGCTGGCTCAGGGGCCTCGGCCGTGGCTTCCCACAAGCAGCACCCATGGCAGGGGCTGTGGGGGTTCAAATGGGGCCAGGGCCCTATGGGAAGTGGTCTCCATCCTGGAGCGGCCTTCGGGCTAACCTCAGCAGCAGCCCCCTCCCACACCTGCCCACCCAACTCACATCTCTGAACTCCACGAGGCCCAGCTCGCCCAGCCGGCTCACGCAGGTGTAGGCAGCAGCTGTGGGCAGAAAGAGCTGGACCAGGGCCACCTCCTCACTCCGGAACATGGAGCCCATGGTCCTGTGGGTGGACACGGATGGGGGCCAGTCAGGGCTGACCACAGACAGTTCCCAACTGTGGGCACCTGTGCACCTTCGCTCATTGAATCCTGGAAGCTCCTGCTACCACCCCATCTGACAGAGGCGGAAACTGAGGCCTGGGCAGGCTGGACACAGTGCTGAGGTCATGCAGGAAGTAAGCGGTGGGACTGGGAGACCCTGAAGCCCACCCTCAGGCTGACCTCAAGCTCTCTCCTGGCTGGTTCTGCCCCTGGGTCCCCCGCCCCTACCCCCAGCATCTTCAAATGATGCCGACTCGACCCCTACCTTCACTCCAGCCTCCCTCCTCCCGGGCTGCCCTCACAGACAGAACCGCACTGGCCCAGGCACTTAGGCCCATGGCGGCCCTGGGGGTGGCTGGAGCCCTCCCTGCTGCCTGTGCTGAGTGGCCAGGGTGGGCATCTCCACTGGTCCCTTGGTGGGGGGACCCGTCCCCCGAGGCTTGGGGCACCAGCAGGAGCCGCAGCCTTCCAAGTGTTGAAACCAACAAAAGTGAAACTGCAGAATGATAGGGAGGGCCAGGGCCTCGCTCAAGGCCGATGAGGGTGGGGGCGGTGCCCGGCCACCTCCAACCCGCCCCGGCCCTGTGGGTGCTGGGCCCCCCTGCTCCAAGGCCACTGCTCTAAGGGCCCAGGGCCCCTCTGTGGGCCTTAGCTCTTAAATTAGTTCCTTAGCTCTTAAATTAGTGGGAGGGGACAGGCTTGGTGAGGGCCCCTCCTGCTGCCGGGCTGGCCAGGGCCTGCCCAGCCAGTCACTTCCTCCCCTGGGTCTGGTTTACTTAACTCTAAAAGGGAACTGCAGCCCCAGCCCCAGCCTGGGAAAGAAGAGAATGAGGGAAGAACGGAACACTGAGGGGACAGCTCAAGGCTGCAGGGGGGCAGGGCCCTGGCGGGGGCAGGAGCAGGGGTGCTGGGTTCCATCCCTAAGGACCAGGCTGAGCCATAAGGCTGAGATTTGGGGCCCAGGCTGAGATTGGCTGTGTGACCTTGGGCAAGTCTCTCTCCCTCTCTGGGCCTCGATTTCCTCTTTGGGTGAATGAGATATGACACCCCTGAATGAGACAGGATCTGGGGAGGTGACAAAAATAACCAGAGCCCCCAGTGACTCCCTTCATTCACAGGACCGCACACTAATCCCTGGGGGGAGCAATCCTGGGGGAGGGGCGCTGGCCCCTGGTTTTACACGGGGCTCCATGGACACTCAGAGAGGTAAAGTCCAGTGTCACATGCCCAGCGGGGCTGACCCACGCATGGCCTGCTCCGGGCCGCAGGGTTAGATGTCCCAGCACACAGCATGAGCTCGGAGAAGGGTCGTGTTCTGACCTGGCTCCCTCTGGGGCTGTGCCACCCAGATAGCGGGGTATGGGGAGTCAGCTCTGGGGTCCAGGGAAGGGGCACCCCTGGCTCAGGGCATCAGGGCTCCCACAGCCACTCATCTCCCTCTGGCACTTCCCAGGGGGTGGGGGGACAACCTGTGATGGGTGGGGTTGTGTGTGGGACCTGGTCGGCCCCCACTCCTGGCCTGTGAGGCTCCACTGGCTCACCCCCTACCCTGTCCCCCTTGGTCCCTGCTCAAGCAGGGGCTACCCAGCCACTTTTATGATGCAAACGAATATGCCTCCACCCTGCGGGCCCTCGGGGCCAGGCTCCAGCCCACGCCTCACCCTGTGTCCCTTTCCTGGCCCCTCACAAGGCTCCTCTAGGAACCCACCAGGTCTCTCCAAATCCCTGCCCTCCACTCCGGATGATGAGAAGGCAGAAGGAGAGGGTCTGGCGCCCCCTCCATTCCAAACGGTGTGGGCTCTGGAGTTAAATGACCCGGTTGGTCTCCAGCTTTGATACTTGCTAGTTGGGTGGCCTCCGCTTTCCCATCTGTAAAATGGATCCCTCCCTCCAAGGAAGATGCAGTGGGGAAAGCTCTGCGCACACCCGGCCCGGGAACGCATCCAACACCCCATCCTTCTTCTCCCTTGGCGATCCTCCGTGGACCTCCACAAGGCCTGACCCCGGCGTGATGGCGGGCTGGGCTGCATTCACGGAGCCCACTGAGTGGGGCAGGAGAAGAGGGTGGGCAGGCAGAGCTGGGCTCCGCAGACCTCAGCGGGGGCACTCACCCCGCGTGGGCTGTACGCTGCGCCTCCGCTGCTGGCTGCCCCGCTCCAGCACGCCGTGACCGGACTCGGAACTGCCTCCCGCCCGGGGCCAGCGCCGCTTACTCCTTCCCGAATGGGCGGGGCGATGGGGAGGGGCCAGGAACGCCCCGCCCCCGGCCCGAGTCTCCCCCAGAGTGCAGGAAGCCTGGGGGAGGCTGGCAGACTGTGGCCTAGCAGACGATCTTCCGTGGGGCGCTTAATGGGCGGAGAGGACGCCTGGAAACCGGAGAGGATAACGGACCAGTGCCAACCGTGTGAATCTGCGCTGGTACTGATGCGGGAGCAGCGGCTCAGGCCCAGCTCAGGATAGGGGATGAGACCCTGCTCTCCTCTCACTCCGAGGCTTGCTTTCCTTATGGCTGATGGGACGCCAACATTCGCAGGCTCATGGGCCTGGGATTCCCAGGATGCTCCCCCACCTCCAGGACCCCTCCTTTGGGTGCGTGACAGTGAAACCCGGTGCTTACACCTTCCTGCTCTTGACCACCTGGCAGGGGCTCAGCGCTGGCCCTTGGGAGGGGGGCTGCCCCCCTGCACCTGCTTCACTGCAGCAGGACACAGGGCCAGGTCATGCTGCCTTGTTCTGTCCAGGGCCCTGCTCCCAGCAGGCCCTGGGAGATGCCCTGGGGCCACAGAGGCCAGCTGTCACCTCCACCTCCCCCGGGGGGCTGTCACTGTGACCTTGCTCCAGGTCAGCTCCCTGGGGATCAGGTCCCAGTGCCTGGAAGCTGGGACTCACAACTGTTTAGCCACCTGCACTCTGGACAGGCCTGTGCTTTCCCACTGGGAGCCAGTAGGGCCCTTCAACTCTGGGGATCCCTAAGCCCCACATAGCAAGCAAAGGCCTGAGGGGGCTGTGGGAGGGGACAAATGGAGCCCCAGAGCAGGGCCTGGAAATTGAGTCACAGCCAAGCTCGGCTAGTTGCTCAGAAAATTGGGAGACTTACGGTTGGGCGCCATAGGTCTCTTCTGACAGGGGCAGGGCCTGATACAACCAGACAGCCCCGGCCGGGTCTCAGCAGAGCAGTGCCTGGGAGGCCGAGGTAAGGTGAAGAACCCAGCGGTGAGCTGGCAAGGCTGCCCGTGTGGAATAGTATTCCGTGCACCGCTACAGGCTCCATGCCACAAATCTAACAGCAGTTACATCTGAAAAATGCTAAACCAGCAGTGATTCAAGAGTCCTAGTCCTGCCTCCTGGGATTGCCTCAGTTTTGGAAAGAGCTATCTTCATCAGCGGCTGAGATGAGTTGTGGGCCGGACCTGTGGCAACTTCCCCTCACCTCCTGCAGTTACTTCTCACCCCAGTGCCAGGCTGTGGGCCCCAAGCAGTGGCCGACTTAGCATTAGATGGCAATGCCTGTACTGTGAAGGAGGCCCAGGTGTTAGACCTGAGAAAAGGCTCCCTGGGAATGGGCTGGGAGAGGCTGGATTTTTTGCTGCAGGCTTTGTCAGAGCCTTGAGTGTCTACCATGCAGTGCCTGGCCGCAGGCAGAGAGCAGCTGGACCGTTTCCCACACTCACTGGGCCAGGAAACACCTTCTCTGTTCTTTCAGAGAAGCAGCTCATTACAAAGTAGTGCTCTGTAAAAAGCACTTTTGGAAATGACGGGGGAGGGTACAGGTCTCTGAGCTGAGCTTTCTTACGGGATGTGCGCGGCATGGCCCTGGGCAAGCCCCTTCACCTCTTAGAGCTGGTTCGAAGTGAAATCCTTCCACACGTGTACTTAGCACAAGTTCAAGGGGGCTGCTTCGGCCATTACGTGGACAAGGGGCTTGTGTGTGATCCTGGGGGAAGCCCAGCATGTCGCTGGCCCTGCAAAGCAGGAAGTGGTGAGCAGCGGCCGGGCCAGCAGCCTGGCCTGGGGAATGTGGGGAGGAAAGAGGATGTGGCTGGAGGCAAGGCCAGCTCAGGGCCAGGAGGGCCTGTGTCACCCTCGTGTGACTGTAACCCCAAGCAGGCTTCCTCCTACCCCCAGCAAGGACGCCTCGGCCTGAGTTTCTGCCACTTGCTGTCCCTCAGCCTAAGGCCTTGGGAGGCTCCGGCTGGGACACCCAGGACAGTGGGAACAGAAGGTCTGTGGTGACCTCTGGCATTGCAGGACCTTGGGGAAGATGCCCAGGAAGAGGCATCTTCCTCTTGACATCCCTTCTTCATGACAGGGATGCTGTCATGAAGGCCTGGTGGGGCCCTGGAGTCCACAGGAAGGCAGGCTGGGCAGCAGGACCCCATAGAGCAGGGAGGTGGTGGCGCCACAGGCTTGAGGCAGGCTGGGGATGGGCCCACCTCGGCCCAGTCAAGACAGGAGGCGGTAGGGGGAGAGCGGTTTTATTGGCAGAGGCGGCGTCAGCGGTACAGGTAGTCGGCCTGGATGTTGGCAGCGATCTCCGCCTCCCACTTGTCCCCGTTGTTGAGCAGCTTCTCCTTGTTGTACAGCAGCTCCTCGTGCGTCTCCGTGGAGAACTCGAAGTTGGGGCCCTGCAGGTGGGGGTGCAGGGGTGGCGGTCAGGGCCCGCCAAAGAGCCTCCACTCCTCCCACCCTGGGCCCCACGTGCCTCAACTATGGCGTCCACGGGGCAGGCCTCCTGGCAGAAGCCGCAGTAGATGCACTTGGTCATGTCGATGTCATAGCGAGTGGTCCGGCGGCTGCCGTCAGCTCTCGGCTCAGCCTCGATGGTGATGGCCTGCAGGAGGGGCCGCCAGATGCTGCTGAGCTGCCTGCCACATCCCAGCCCCCGGGCCCCCGTCACAACTCATCCCCACCCTGGTGTCTGCCGGAAGCCCCTCCCCTCAGAGGCCTCCCCGACTCCGGCTAAGAGGCCGCCCTGCATTTATGCCATGTCAGCGCCTGTCTCCTCAGCACTTGCCCTGCTGGCGTCCCTGCCTCGCCTGTTGGTCAGGCAAGAACCCCACCTCCACAAAGGGGCTGTCCACTGCTTCATTCGGCGCGGTGCCCACTGCTGTACGGGTCCCACCCTGAGGTGACTGCTGGGTTGCTCGCCGGGCTTCCCAGGCATGGTAAGTTTACAAGTTGAAGGTCTGGGACAATCCTGCAGAAAGCAGCTCCCTGACGTCATTTTCCCAGGCACACGCTCACCTCTTAACTCTGGGTCAAGACTTTTTAGCAATAAAGGTCTTTGCTTTTTAGACAGTCTGGCACTGTCGCCCAGGCTGGAGTACGGTGGCCCAGATCAGAGCTCACTGCAGCCCTGACCTCCCAGACTCAAGTGATCCTCCCACCTCAACGTTGCTCCCAAGTAGCTGGGACTACAGGGGCTAATTTTTTGTATTTCTTCTGCAGAGACAGGGTTTTGCCATGTTGCCCAGGCTGGTCTCAAACTCCTGGGCTCAAGTGATCCACTTACCTCGACTTCCCAAAGTGCTGGGACTATGGGTGTGAGCCACTGTGCCCGGCCCCTATTTAGATAAGGTATATACACTGCATTTTAGATACTTTGGAGCCTATGGTACAGTGTAAATCTTTTTTTTGTGTGTGTGATCTTGACTCACTGCAACCTCTACCTCCCATTTCAAGTGAATTCTTGTGCCTCAGCCTCCCGAGTAGCCGGATTTCAGGCACTGCCCCAATGCCCAGCTAATTTTTATATTTTTAGTAGAGATGGGATTTCACCATGTTGGCTAGGCTTGTCTCCAACTCCTGACCTCAAGTGATCCACCGACCTCAGCCTCCCAAAGTGCTGGGATTACAGGCGTGAGCCACTGTGCCTGGTCTAAATGTAACTTTTATATGCACTGGAAAACCAAAACATCTGTGTGACTTGCTTTACTGCGATGGTCCGGAACCGAACCTGCAACGTCGCTGAGGATGCCTGCCTGCACTGCTGGTTGCAACCTGTACCTTAAATCTATTTCTCTCCATTTGACGGATAGAAAACTAAGGTTCCGAGAGGTCGAGGGGCTCCGTAAAGCTACACAGCAAGTGAGGGGCACAGCCCAAACTCAAGAGCGTGTCCTAACTCTCAGGTCCTGGGTAGCCCGCTAGGGGAGGGGCTGGCTGGGGGAACCTTCAGATGTGCTTGGCAAGGACAGACACCCTCATCCTAGAAGTGTAGTGTCCACAACTCACAGTGGGCCCCGTGGCTGGCAGCCTCATCTTTTTGTGCTTATAAAGATGAGGAGGCTGGGAGTCCACAGGAGGCACAGCGCCGGGTCTGCCTGTAGACAGCGCTCACTCCCTGGAAGCCACGGCTCTGACCAGTGTGACTGCTGTTTGGGGACACTGCTGTGCACTCTAGACAGCGCTCACTCTCTGGGAGCCACGGCTCTGACCAGTGTGACTGCTGTTTGGGGACACTGCTGTGCACTCTTGGTCCGTGGCTGGAGCAGAGGCATCAGGGCCGCAGCTCAGGGCCTGGAAGACTAGGAGTGCTCCACGGGACAAACTAGGACTTGGACAGGAACCACTGAGTCACAGAACACTGGGAGGGGTTGCTGTGCCCGAGGAAAGTAGCGATGTGGCTGCTGGGGCTCCTGCCGGGCACACACGGGTCTGACCAGAGCTCTGATCGAGTCATTCTGGTCCTGTGCTGATAGGCCCCAGCCCCCGCTGGTCTGAGTGAGACCCAAAGAGAACAGAAAGCCGGGCCTTAGACGAACAGTCACTGGGGAGGGGAAGCCTGCAACAGGCACGTAGCCAGGACCCTGGAAACAGTGGCTACATCCAGCGAGGTGTGGACAGCCTCAGATGCCACCCGTGGCTCACAGGCCCAGGGGTCACACCCCTGGCCAGACCCCAAGAGGGAAACTCCGTGTGTCATGCGCCTGTCCGGGGCTGGGAGCTTCACTCTGCCAACTCACTGACTGTGCTCTGGCAAAAAGGCTGTACCACTCCCATTCAGGAGGGAAGTGGCTCAGAGAGGGAAAGGGACTTCCCTGGGAACACACATCCAGCAGCTCCCACCAGCATGCACTGAGAGCTGACTTTGTGCCAGGCACCATGCCCAGAGTGTGGGCCTAGGGCTGTCTGGCCTCTGTCTCCCAGTGGCAGGGGCTGGCATGGTGGTTGGCTGGGGCAGGGGCTTACCTGGGCGGGGCAGATGGCCTCGCAGAGCTTGCAGGCAATGCAGCGCTCCTCCCCAGATGGGTACCGGCGCAGGGCATGCTCCCCACGGAAGCGAGGGCTCAGTGGGCCCTTCTCGAACGGATAGTTGATGGTAGCCGGCTCCCGGAACAGGTAGCTCAGGGTCATGGCCAGGCCTGTGGGCAGCATGGGCGTGGTGGGCAAGGGCACCTCCTCCCCCTTGCATCTGTGCCCACCCGGCACTGCCCCCATCCCATTCTGCCCAGCGCACACCTCGGAAGAGCTCGGTCCACAGCAGGGTCTGGGCTGCCCGGTCAGTCACTGACCTCATGTCCATCTTGGGCTCCTGCATGTTCACATGCTCTGCAGAGAAGTGGGGGGCGGGGAGGCTGTGGCAGGAGGCCTTGAACACTGTCTCCCTGGAGCCTCAGGGAGAGGAGGCCTGGCCTCGCTTCCAGGGGCAACTACTGGGCTCCAAAGGGGCCATTCACTCGCCACACCTCTCCCCAGCCTCAGCAAAGACCCTGGGAGGCCGCCTCAGGCCCAAGCCTATCCTTGCCCTCCTCTCCCTGTGCTTGAGAGGCCATTTGAGTCCAGAGACCCCCCCCACCCTCAACAGGGCTTGAAAGAGGAATCAAGGGGGCTGGGTGGGAGGCTTGAACCTTCACCTTCACCAGGGACTGGTAGGAGGCATAGGTATCCATGGCCCACACCTGGCAGCCCCTCCCCACGCTAACCTCGGCAATGATGAACCCTGCCCCATGAATCAGAGTCGGCCTCCATCCTCATGCTCATTTTAAGAGTAGAAACACCCTCAGAGAATAACGCCCCTGACAAAGCCAGGAATGGAACTCTGGTATCTTCCCCCGCCTCCGGCAGGACCACAGTCAGGAACGCCTGAAGCTAAAGGCCACCCAAGTACTCACTGTAGGTGGCTGCCACTGCACTGCTGTGGAGGCTCCGGCTACCAGGAGGTCCTGCAAAAAGAGGGGCGTGACCTCAGACCAGGAGACTGGGCTCCCCCACCCCCAGCAGACTCCCTGGGTCCTACCTGCACGGGCAGCCTGGGCCAGGGCCCGAAGCAGCATGGGCGTGGTCAGGCAGCGCATCTAGGGGCATAAAAAGGGATGGAGGGTGGGGTGTGCCCAAGAACCATCCTCTCCTGAGACTGGCACCGCAGGGATCCCGAGCCTCCCCTGGAGACCCGTGGTCACTCTGCCCTCTCTCCTACCCCATTGCTGTCAGCTGGCTTTCCTGTTCCCAGAGCCTCCCAGCCTTCCACCTTCTAAGAAACCTTTTAAATCCATTCATCCTTTCTCCCTCCCAGAGATCCTGTCTCCCATCTTTCTGCTCCTCCCCAAATCTGACCAAAAGCAACATTACCAGCCCCCACCAGCATACACGGAGAGCTGACTTTGTGCCAGGCACCATGCCCAGGGAAGGGGGTGGCATGCACTGCCATCCTGTCCCTTACAAGGGCTCCACAAGCGAAGCACAGATGAGGTGCTGGGGCTGTTTAAGTGACAGGTGAGGGCTGGGCGTGGTGGCTCACACCTGTAATCCCAGCATTTTGGGAGGCCGAGGCAGCTGGATCACCTGAGGTCAGGAGTTTGAGACCAGCCTGGCCAACATGGTGTAACCCCGTCTCTACCAAAAAAATACAAAAATTAGCTGGGCATGGTGGTGCACACCTGTAATCCCAGCTACTCGGGAGGCTGAGGTGGGAGAAGTGCTTGAATCTGGGAGCCGGAGAGTGCAGTGAGCCCAGCCCGCACCAGTGCTCTCCAACCTGGGCGACAGTGCGAGACCTTCTCTCAAAAGAAAAAAAGAAAAGAAAAAAAAGTGACTCGTTGGAAGTCACACGATTTAGGAGGTGGCCAGTGGATTGGAACTCAGCCCTGCCCTGCTGGAAACCCTTCAAGGTCTGAACAGTCCTCAGTACCACGGTCTTTTCTCCAGCTTCAAGGCCCTCCTGGAACTGTTCCCCCAGTCTGCCACGTGACCTTGGGCAGGTGACACGCCCCGGCCTCCGTCTTCTCACCTATTAAGTGGGTTGGGCGCGGGTGGTCTTGGGAATTAGGGGAGCCCGTACGTGCCAAGGGCACGCCAGAGCCGAGCCCGGCACTTAGCCGGAACTCAAAAGGGCTCCTCCCATGACCTGTGACCCCTAGCAGGCCCACTCCTTTGGACTACTGACTGCAGTTCTAAGGACCCAAGCCAGCACCTTCCCCGACCTTCCCCGTGATCTCCGACCCCACAGAGGTTGGTGCCGCCAAGCGGAAGGCGCATGCGCCCTGAGGGCCGGCTCCCAGCTGCACCTGAAGGGCACGGAGGCCGCGGGTCCTGAGTGGGCCGAGGGGAAGCCCAGGCGCAGAGCTGGCGGCGCCAACGGTGACACCACACTCGCCCCGGACGCCACGCTGCCCAAGCCGGGCCTTCCCCGCCAAGACGTGAACACCCACCTTGAAGCGCCGCCGCTACTTGCCTAGCCTGGCCGAGCGGAGCAGTCAACCCGGAGGCGGAGACTACACTCTAACACGCTGCCATTGGGCCGACCGGCTTCCCCTTTTCTGTATTGATGCTCTATGTTGTGGCCTGATTGGCCAGTAAGGCTGCCGAAAGAGGCGGGATTTAGAAACATCTTTCTTTTCATTGGCTAGGAGGCGAGCGGTCGCTTGAAGAGTGCAGGGCGCTGCCATATTGGTTTAGAGAGGCCACTAAATGAAGACTTCCGAGACGCTGGAGGCGGGACATCCGGGGCGTGGTTTAGAAAGCCACATTGGTCACCCCGGGCGGAGAGGGTGGGACCACCGGGTCCGAATTCGGGGTGTGGGTTCGTGTGATGATAGTAATGGCGATGAGATGCTCTACCCACGCGGCCTCCTTTAATCCTTACAGCAGCCCTGTGTGGAGAAACTACAGTATTGTGTTATCACGTCAAGACAGGAAACTGAGGCATGGGAGTATTTAGTAAAGTTCCCGGGTCATAGAGTTGCGGGGTGCGGCCGCTTGATCCACCTGGTCCGTTTGACTCGGGAGCCCAGTCCTTCAACCAGCCTGTGTTTCCTTCCCGCGAATTTTTTTTTTTTTTTTTTGAGACAGGGTCTGGCAGTGTGGCCCAGGCTGGAATGCAGTGGTGCGATCTCTGCTCACTGCAGCCTCGACCTCCCATCTCAGCCTCCCGAGCAGCTGGGACCTCAGGGACCCGCCACCACCAGGCCCGGCTAATTTTTGTATTTTTTGTAGAGACAGTCTCGACATGTTGCCCAGGCTGGTCTGGAACTCCTGGACTCAGGCGATCCTCCTGCCTCTGCCTCCCAAAGTGCTGGGATTACAAAGTGCCGGGAATGCTGTGGTAGATGGACCTGCGGAGGCCCCGCGGCTGCCTGTTTGTATGGGTTGGGAGGGTTTGCGTTGAGGGTGGGCAGGCCAGTAAGAGAAGGCAATGGAGGGCATGCCCTGTGCCCGTGTAGAGGGAGGACACACACAGTAGATCAGGACGAGGACAAGGGCAGGTTGAGTGTGCGCAGAGGAGGCAGTGGCTCAGGACTTGCATGTGGACGGCTGAGCCTCCAAAGGACTTGTGGGCCACAGGGAGACCCTGTGGAGGTTCAGGCTGAGGAGTGGAGAGGGCTGTGGGCTGGTCAGCAGGTGCTCCGAGGAGAGGGGCTGGGCCTGGAGAGAAGGGAGGTCTCAGGATGGTGGCCAGAACCTGACCCTGGCCCTGCACCCAGTGATTCCTGTGTGGACTGGGGAAGTCCTGCAGCACTATGGAATTGTTACCCAGCGCTGGGGGCTTGGTTCAGGGTTCTGTTGCTAGCTGCACAGGAAGCAAATCACCAAGTTGGAAGTATTGCCAGGGAAGAAGGCCTTGTTCAGATGACATCAGCCGGAGAGATGGGAGATGAAACTCAGGTTCATCCCTGTCCCCCTCCCCTACTGAAGTTGAAGGTTGATAAAGTCAGTCTGAAAAGAAATCGGGAGGCAAGGAAGAGTGGGTGGCCCGAAGGTTGCAGGAGCTGCCTCTCATTGTCCAAATGTAGGTTTCTGAAGCATCCAGCTTGTTAGGAAATTGGGCCAGTTTCAGAATCATCAACGTATTCAAAAATGGGACATGGGGGGATAAGAAAGGGTGTCAGGCAGGAAACCCTGTGTTCTGCTTTGGCTGAGTGGAAGGGACCCAGGAGGATGAGCAGGATGGGGAAGAGCATGAGCTGCAGTGGACATGGTGAGAATGAAGAGTTCCGAGCCCCTCTGGCATGGGCTGGAGGGAAGGGAGACCTTACCGCACAACCACAGCCTCACCTGGCTGGAGAAAAGAGAGAGGCAGCCCTGCTTTGTGCCACCCCACCGGGAAAAGACAGGACGTCTGGAGCCCCGGCTCAGCAATCCCTCATTTAATCCTCGCAACAACACAGGAGGTATTTTTTTTAAGACAGAGTCTTTGTCACCCAGGCTGGAGTGCAGTGATGTGATCTCAGCTCACTACAACCCCCACCTCCAGGGTTCAAGCAATTCCCCTGCCTCAGCCTGCTGAAGTAGCTGGGACTACAGGCATGCGCCACCATGCCTGGCTAATTTTTGTATTTTTAGTAAAGATGGGGTTTTGTCATGTTGGCCAGGCTGGTCTGGAACCCCTGACCTCAGGTGATCCGCCTTCCTCAGCCTCCCAAAGTGCTGGGATTACAGGTGTGAGCCACCATGCCTGGCCAGGAGGTATCTATCAATTGTTAATCCTCTCTACTGAATAGATGGGGAAACAGATTCAGAGAGGGTAGGGATGGCCTTGGATATACTGATTCCACAGTATAGCCTGAATCAGATGCCAGGGCCCCTAGGCCGCCCACTCCACATGATGGTGGTGGCCCAGAGGCGCCATGCCTGTCCTCTTCTCCTGGACATGGGTGGCTGGCGCAGGGACAGGGGTTGGTCACTACGCTGTTTCCCATGGCTCTCGTAGTTGGGGGCAGCTGAAGTAGGAGGCTGAGACGGGGAGAGGGAAGCCCCAGGAGGGAGAAGGCAGGCACTGCTCTGAGGAGTGCCCTGGAGCCTTGGCAATCCATTTCCTCCTTGGACACCTGGAGCCCAGGCCCTGTCTCCACCAGCTGCAGGTGACAGTGGTCATGGTGGTCTCTGGCCTGGGCCTGGAAAGGGGCTCAGAGCAGCGTGCAGCTGCAGCCTCGGGCCTCCATGGCCACCAGCAGCACCCTCAGGCGGCGCGGTGAGTGGGGAGGGTAGCGGATGGCATTGAGCTTTTCCATCCCTGGGCTGCGCAGGAGGCAGGCACGATGGTGGGAGAAAGTGTCGAAGGAGAACTTGCCGTGGTACCGGCCTATCCCGCTGGCACCTGGATAGTGACACAGAACACAGGTGGTCAGGCCCTCAGGGTGTCAGACCTGGGCTCTGCCAGTCACAGACAGTGGGGTCTAGGCGGGCTACTTCACTCCTCTGAGCCTCAGTTTCGCCATCTGTCCAGTGGGCTGATCATGAGGCACTGTGGATAAAGGGCTTAGCCCCGAGCTTGGCAGTAGCTCAGTAAGCCTTGGGGACACCAGGTGCCAGGGCAAGATAGGCAGACAATGGTCAAGGGCATGGATTCCATAATCAAACTGCCCGGGGTTAAATCCTGGCCCTGCTACAAACAAGCCGTGTCACCGTGCGTTAGTCTCCTCTGCCATGGGGTGACAAGGGCATCTCCCTCCTAGGGTTGTGGTGGAGATTGAGGGGGTGTTGAGACCCCTGGACTCAATAGGTGCTGTGTGCGATGAGCTGTCCTCAGCGTCTAGGTTGGGAGGCAGACGAGGCCCTAGACCAGTGTGTCCAGGGCACAGCCTGCACGGAGTGGGGTTGGCTGGGGGGCTTCCTGCAGTGAGTGAGCCCCAGGAATGTGCAATTAATGGGAGGAAGAGGGTGGGTGGGGGCAAGAGGGACCCAGGCTTGGGGAGCCTTAGAGGTGAGTGTCACACTGTGTTTTAGGGATCTGAGCAGAGTTCAGGCTTCTGGAGCAGCAGGTGGGGAAGCCAGGGTGGGGCTGCGGCCACCAGGAAGATCTAGGGCCTGGGAGCTGGGGGGAGGCTTTACTGAGGGAGCAGCAGGGTCAGATGTGCTCGCAGAGAGCCTGACTCTCTTCCAGGGCAGGGGAGCAGGTTGAGGAGGCTGCAGCTGGTGCCGGGAAGGCAGCTAGGCGGGGGCAGGGGCAGCCACCCAAACTTGAGCCGAGCTGGGACAGCAGCACAGGCACTGTTGTGGCCCTGGCTGCCCTCCAGGAAGGCTGTAGGTCCACCTGGGGCAGCTTGCCTGGCCCTGCCATCGTTTACTCTGGTGCTGAGTGTGGACGGGTCGCAGGGCTGCCAGCCACCTTCCTAGGGCAGGTGTTCACTGAAGAACAAGTGAGCTTAGAGAGGGGAGGTGTCACCTGGGCCACAGGGCCTGTCAGGGTGTTGCTGGGACCAGCTCTGAGGCTTCCTGTCTTGGAGGCCAGGACTCTGCAGTGGCATCAGGGGCTGTTCTGGAGGGTGGAGGATTTGCAGTCATTCGGCCTCCCAGGCTGGGGAAGTGTACTGAGTGCTGCAGTGGGGATGGGGTTAGAGGAGGCCGCCCTGGCGTGAAGGACGCCAGTGGCATTGCTGCTGAGGGGCAGGTGCCAGGTCATGCCGTTGGGAGAAGGGCAAGCAGCAGCACAGTGGACAGTGTGATCGTGATTGTGTGGGTTTTTAAAAAATTCACTGAATTATATGTCTGCGCAGAGATGGTCTAGAAGTTTCCACTGCAGACCTTTTTTTTGAGACGGTGTCTCACTATGTTGCCCAGGTTGGACTCAGACCCTCTGGGGTGGGGAGTAGGATGGAGGTTCTGGGGTGAGGCCTCCTTGCCTGTCCCTCCACACTGAGGTGGGGCTGGGGTGTTTTGGCGGGAATGTGTGCAGGTAACGCTGTTGCAATTCGACCATATGGTAATGGAAGGGGAGGGTAGCAGGCACCTACCCACTCCTCCGAAAGGCAGGCTGGCCAGGGTCATGTGCATGAAGCCGTCGTTCCCGCAGAAGCCCCCGCTGCTGGTCTGGGCCAGTATCCGCCTGACCACCTGAGAGAGAACAGGATGTGTGTGAGGCTGCCTTGAGCCCCATTGGGATCCTCAGGACCCAGAGCCTGGTCCAGGCTGGACTCTGTGACACTGATCTTGCCTCAGAAAGGGTCTGAGGCCACCATGTCAGCTGAAAGGCACGTGATGGGACAGGTGGGACAGGTGGGGCAGGGGGTTGTATAGCAGCCCTTTATGGGGCTTCCCACTTGGGACATGTTTCCTGGACTCTACTCATGTGTGGCCCATGCTGGGGGCACAGACTCTCAGGCCTGGGGGTAAGGGCAGGAAACCCAGTGTTGCCTGGGGACATGGAGGGTGCAGTGGCAGTGGTGCAGTGCTGGACAGCAGGGAGGCATCCCAGGGGAGGGGTGTCATGTGCCTGCTGAGTGGAGGGTTTAGGAGGGACAGAAGTTGTTCAGGTAAAGAGGGCGCCCCAGGCAGAGTGGAGGCTGAAGGGCTGTGTGGTGTGAGCACAGGGACATGAAGACATAGTGATGTGGTCAGATTTGCACTTGAGAAACAAGCTTGGCCCTTGCTTGACTTAATAAAGGACTTTCTTCCTCAATCTGAAGGCTTATTTGAAGACTGAAAGGAAAAAACGATTGGTAGTCACGAAATTGTTGCTGCACAAAAACTTCAACGTATTTAGTTGCAATCACCGAGAGCCTCTGATTACAGCTGGGTCAGGGCTTGTCTGATGTGGGGAGAGTGGACTCCCCCCAGTGGATTCAGACGTCACTTCATGACATGAGACCAGCATTACCCACAATGGCAGTGGCAAAAGATGGAGGAGATGGAGCAGAAGGCAGCAGAGGGCGTCCTGCATAGTATGGGCAAGCCACCCTGTGCATGGCTTGTATCTTAGATGTGACTGTGTGTCCTGGGACCAGTGCTGAGTGATCAGAAAAGTTTGAAGCCAGATGACTCCACTGCCAAAAAACCTCTGTAGCATTTTCTAAAGGTGAAAGTATCCAGATGAAGCAGGGCTCCTTGGAGGAATGGCTGCTTCTGGAGTTAGAGCAGAGTCAAGGGGAAATACAAGATGAGCCTGGAGCTGCTTGTAGCTACCAGAGGGAAAGGAGGTTGTCACAACCCAAGAGGTTGGGCCATCTTACAGAAACATGGGCTTCCATGCCTGAGCCTCAGACAAACCATGAGACCTTGGATTACAGCCCCTGGAGTCAAATAAATATACCTGAGTCTGTATTGACATAAATAAACAATTCAAGAGATGAAACTTTCTTACAAAATTCCAGGAAATAGATGTAGATACTGCTGCTAGCCAAGAATACTATATCCAGCTAAGAATACAATTCATAGATGAAGAAGAAATAGAGCCTTTCCCAGACAAGCAAAGGCTGGGGGAATTTATCACAACTAGATCAGTCCTGCAAGAAATGCTCGACTTAACATAAAAACAAGTTGATATTTGCCACAATACACACAAAAGTCTAAAACTCACAGGCCATGTAAAACAATCATACAAAGGAGGAAGAGAAAGATATCAGAGAGCAGTACAACACAATTCCACTAAACCACAAACGGAATAAGAAAAGAATGTATAAAATAACTAGATAATAACAATATGATAGAGCAGTATAGTTTAATTACTCCCACCTGGTGAGGGTGCAGTAGCCTTAGAGACTTGCCTCCAAATAATAAACAAACAATAGTAGCTTCCCAGGGAGACCCTGGCAGACACTGCCCCGACCCCATAGTGAAGGTTCCCATGACTAGCCACGTGTGCATCTCAGATGCCCCTGATGTGGTGTGAGAGGCAGGCTCACCTCTGTGGGATTCTCTCCTAAAACTGATAACCCTTCTTTAATAATGAGAAATACACCAGATGACCTTAGGCTGGGGATGTTCTACAGGAGACGCGTCTAGCACTCCTGAAGCCGAGAGGCTTCTTAATGCAAGGTAGAACCCTGGCTTGGATTCTAGGGCTGAAAGAGGACGGTGATGGAAAAACTGGCAAAATCCAAATAAAGTCTGGAGTGCAGTTAATAGCAATGCACTGCTGTCATGTTTGGGTTTTCTCTGTGGTCAGGAGATCCTCCCATTTCAGCCTCCCAAAGTGCCGGGATTACAGGTGTGAGCCACCACGCCCAGCCCTGCCATCATTTTTTAAGTTTTGACCCATCTAAGCACCGTTAAATGGGAAAACTTAGATGTGAGGGACATGGGAACTCTCTGTACTATCTTGGCAACTTTTCTGTAAATCTAAAAGTATTTCTCAATAAAAAGTTTATTTAAAAAAAAGTTCAAGTGGCCAGGCACAGTGGCTCATGCCTGTAATCCCAACACTTTGGGGAGCCAAGGCAGGTAGATCACTTGAGGTCAGGAGTTCAAGACCAGCCTGGCCATCATGGTGAAACCCAATCTCTACTAAAAATACAAAAAATAGGGCTGGGTGTGGTGGCTCACGCCTGTAATTCCAGCACTTTGGGAGGCCAAGGTGGGCTGATCACAAGGTTAGGAGTTTGAGAACAGCCTGGCCAATATGGTAAAACCCTGTCTCTACTAAAAATAGAAAAAATTAGCCAAGTGTGGTGGTAGGCACCAGTAGTCCCATATACTCGGGAGGCTAAGGCAGGAGAATCACTTGAACCTGGGAGGTGGAGGTTGCAATGAGCCGAGATTGCACCACTACACTCCAGCCTGCATGATGGAGTGAGACTCTGTCTCAAAAAAAAAAAAAAAAAATTAGTTAGGCATAGTGGCACACACCTGTAACCCCAGCTACACAGGAGGCTGAGGGAGGAGAATCGCTTGAACCCAGGTGGCAGAGATTGCAGTGAGCCGAGATTGAGCCACTGCACTCCAGCCTGGGTGATAGAGCAAGACTCTGTCTCAACCAAACAAAAGAAGTTCAAGTGGAGGGAATCGATTTGCTGTCTGAGGGCCTGGGGAGGGTGGGTAGGGACTGCTGGTGCCTCTTGGTGTTTTTTAATCTGAGCACTCTGCCCTTGGGGCTCCCAGGGTACCTCTGCAGCTTGAGCAGGGGTCGGGTATCAGGGCTCATTCTCGGACCTGCTCCTTCAGGTCATCCCGGACATGTTGCCTGTGCCTTCAGGGCCAGTTCATGCAGCCGCAGGCCCAGATGTGTAAAGAAGAACAAAGGCAGGGCTGACCTGGAGGAAACAATGGACCCTAGAGAAGACCCCAGGAAGCCACCCACTGAAGGCCTAGGAGAGTGGGGCCCAGACTAGGAGCAGGGTTGGGGTAGGTGATGCTCAGCTGTTTCCAGGACAGTGGGCAGAGACAGTCCAGATGACCACCATCCCAAAGTCCTGAAGCCACTGGACTTTGGTGGCCCCTCTGCTGCCACCATTTACACTGCCCACTGCAGGCTCCTGCGCCCTCCCAGCCCGGCCGCGCCCCCACCTGGCTGCTGTTGGAGAAGGCGTACAGGGCCAGGGGCTTCTCCCTCTGGTTGATGAACTCGATGGCCTCGTCCACGCCCCGCACATTCACGATGGGCAGGATGGGCCCGAAAATCTCTTCCTGCATCACCGGCTCCGTCTCCTGCACATCCACCAGCACCGTGGGGGCTGCCAGGCACCAGAGATGGCTCAGCTCCGGGGCCACAGTCAGGACAGCCCCCAGGGGTGGGGGTAGCAGTGGTGACAGGGCCAAGGGCCATGGTTCCAGGCCCGGATCCCTGGGTCTGACTTCCCAGGGCTCCAGGATTTGGAGTGTCTAGAGAAGAAAGTCTCCCCACAGCCCCCAGAAGGGACCCTAGGGCTTCCCCAGCCTGCTCGGGGCCTGTGGGGCCCAGAGAATCCCCCCACCTTGGTCTCACAGTCAGGGGTGATGGGACCTCAGAACCTTGGAGTTCATGAGGCAACAGAGTCCAAGAATGTTGGAGACGCAGTGTCCTGTGAGCTGCTGAGCTGTTCGGCCCAGGAGACCGGGGGCTCAGGGTGGGGCCATCAGAGTTTGGAACCCAGGGGTCGTGGGCTCGGGGAATCTGAGGTCGTGGCCCTTCAGGACAGTCGGTGGTGGGATGGGAGTTCATCTGAGCACGGTGGGCCCTGGAGCCCGGGGTCTGAGCTCAGTGAGTCCAGGGCTGAGGGACCAGAGTTTGGCCTCATGGGGCCACAGGCTCAGAAGAATGGAGACAGATTAGTGGCACCGGAGCTGTGGCTCCAGGCCGGGCTCTGGCAGTGGGGCCAGGTTTCAGGTGCGGGCCCAGATTCATGGCCCAGCTGTGGGCCCTCCAATGAGGTGGGCTCTCGGCCCACGTGGGCTGTGGCGGGGACAGCAGGACTCACCGATGTAGCGATCGCACTCGTCGCTCTGTCCCCCGATGGCCACGCGGCCGCAGCCCAGCAGTGCCCGCAGCCGCTGGAACTGTTTCTGGTTGATGATGCGGCCCAGATTTGGGGAGCTCTGGGGGTCGTTGCCATAGAAACGGGTGATGGCGCTCTGCAGGGCGGGCAGCAGCCTCTCCTGCATCTCAGGGCTACACAGGAGGTAGTCAGGGGCCACGCAGGTCTGGCCGGCGTTGAAGTAGCGGAACCAGGCCACGCGGTTGGCCACGATCTGGGGGTCACAGTTATCGTCCACATAGCAGGGGTTCTTGCCCCCCAGCTCCAGGGTGACGGGTGTCAGGTGCTTGGCGGCAGCCGTCATGACAATCTTGCCCACGCGAGGGCTCCCTGGGAGTGGAAGGAAACCAGAGTGGCCGTTCAGTGACCTGGACCAGGCTGGGGCCCGCTCCTCCCTGGAGAGGTGTTGGAGTCGGCAGGTGCCAGCCCTCACCTCGCCTTTCCTTGTCTCTCACTGCCACCCTGCAGCCCAGGCCCTGCTCATCCCTCCCCAGGACCAACCCCTAAGTGCAGGGTCTCGGGAGGGAAAGGTGCATGGCAGCTGTCGCCCCTCAGGGTCCCCCTCCTGAGCCAAGCCCCTCGGCTCCTCCCGCCTCTGCCTCTAACCCTGGCTCACCCTGCAGGGGATGCTGCAAAATGCTGCATAAAACCCTGCTCCAGAACCTTCGGGGATCCTTTATCACCCAAGGCTGGGGTCCAGCTCTTTGTCTGTGGCATTCAGGTTTTGCTTCTCTTAAACCTAAACCTGGCAGTTCTGCCACCACCCAGCCCTTTTTTTCTGACCCTTGAGGTGGACTGGCCCAGGCTGAGGCATCCCCGAGTCTGGCCTGGTTTGGCCTCACCTCTCCTCTGTGCTGGCCTCCAGGGGCCCAGCAGTCTCCCCCGTGCACTCAGCCTCTCTGCCCTAGCCCCGCCCAGGCCTCCAGGCCTCCTCGCCAGACCTCGCTTGGGGCCTACACTGCTGCAGCTGTGGGGATGGCCCTGGCACTTCTCCCCCTTGTGGCCAAGGATTAAAGCCGGCAGGAGCCACTGTCCCTTCAATACTCTCACCCCTGCCCCCTCCTGGGCACAGTGCTTCCTGGGCTCTGCGGTTGCCCCTGGGGCTCCTTCTGCCTTTGCTGGGATGTGGGCTGGTCTGTCCTCCAGGCCCTTCCCCATGATTCCCTCCACCTGCAAGGCACAGCCTCGCCTCCCAGCACCACTGTCTTCCTGCTGCTCCTTCTGTCCCTCATTAGCTCAAAAACTTGAGGCCAGGTGCGGTGGCTTGTGCCTGTGATCCCAGCACTTTAGGAGGCCAAGGCAGGAGGATTGCTTGAGGCCAAGAGTTTGAGACCAGCTTGGGCAACATAGTGAGACCCCATCTTTACTAAAAATACAAAAAAATTAGCCGGGTGTGGTGGTGCATGCCTGTAATCCCAGCTACTTGGGAAGCTGAGGCATAAGAATCACTTGAACTGGGAGGTGGAGGTTGCAGTGAGGTGAGATCGTGCCACTGCCTGGGTGACAGAGCAAGACTGTCTCAAAAAAAAAAGAGCGACCTCTGGTGGATTTCACCAGGGCTTCTCTGAACATTCTAGCCGGCTCCATCCGGCCAGCAGGTGACCCTGGGCAGGATGCCGAGCCCCAGTCCCTCATCTGCATGCAGGGTGGTGACTAAGGGCCGGGGGCAGTGGGGTCACGCATGAGGGTCTGGGGGCCGTGTGGGCAGAGGCTGTGGTTCCTGAGGCTGTGGATGGCATGGTGGGATGGCCCTGTACATGGGACTCCATCCCTTCCTAAGGGGTCCTGGGGGTCCAGGACTGCTCCCAGCCTGGTCCAGAGAGAGAGGAGAATTCAGTTTCCCTTTTGGACTCCCAGAGTTAGGGACCCCAGCCCCGAGCCTGGGGCTGTCCTCCCTGTCCCCCACCTGTCCCAGCCCTTGTCCCAGCCTCACCTGTGAAGAAGATGTAGTCGAACCTGTGCTCCAGCAGCTGCCCCGTCTCCTGGGGCCCACCCAGCACCACGGCAAAGCAGCTCTGCAAGGCAGGAGGTGAGGATCCCCCTGGGACCCCAGCTCCGAGAGCCCAAGGAGCAGCCTGCCCCACCAGACCCTGCCCTGCCTCTGCCCCGCAGGGTGACCCAGCCAGGGCCCTAGGAGGGCTACACGGAGGCAAAGTGGGGAGCAGGGAGCTCCCCAAGGGTGCCTGGCATTGGCAGTCTGGCTGGCACTGCAGGAGCTGATGCCAGGGCCAGGCGGAGGCAGACACAGGACCCCTGGGCAACAGGCTGCCCTTGCTGCTCCTCAGAGGGAAACTGAGACTGAGGGGGCAGTGACTTGGCCAAGTTTACAACTCAGAAGAGGCAGCATTGAGTGGGGAACTTGGGTCTGACGGACCCTCGAGGCCTGCCTGCTCCTGCTCCATCTGCCCAGCAGCCCTGCTCACCTGGTCCAGGTATCGGGGCAGCTCCTCGGCCAGAACCTTCTCTATGCTCTTGCTAATCTCTGACGGCTTCAGCACCACACAGTTCCCTGCAGGGCGGCGCGGGGAGAGAGCTGGGGAGGCGCAGCCGGCTCCTGGCCTCCACACAGTGCAGGTGCTGGCCTCCCCCACTTTCAGACATAGAACCTGGTTCAGAGAGGTGACATGATGGGCCCAGGGCCTCACAGCCAGGGGACGGTGAACCAGACAGTCTTTCTCTGCCACCTGGGCCAGTTTCCCATGTCCTCCCGGGATCCATGGGTGGCCCTGAGGCCTCGAACAGAGAAGGGCGGCCAGAAGGGGTAACCTAACTCTCACCTGCAGCGAGGGCACCCACTAGGGGCACCAGCGTCAGGTTCAGGGGGTAGTTCCAGGGCGCAATGATGAGGACCAGGCCAAAGGGCTCCTTCCGGATGAAGGCTGAGTCCAGCTGTGTGGCCTGGGCCGGGAGCCGGGGGTGAACATTAGGTACTCGGCACCCCAGCCCCTCGGCAGCCACCCTCACCCAGAGGGGCTACCCTGGGAAGCAAATATCCCCTGAGCCCCCACCCACCTCAGCCTGGCTGGCTCACCAGGTTCTTGGGCACATGCTCGTCCTTCATCCAGGCCCGGAGGTTCCTGAGGGCCAGGGTGACCTCACCCTGGCTGATGGCGACCTCAGACACCTCTGACTCGAAGGCTGACTGCAGGAAGTGGGTGGGGTCAGGGTGGGCCAGGGTTCCCAGGGTCAGCAGGAGGCCACAGCCTCCTCCAGGCAGGGCCTGCTTCCATTTGTCATTCATTCATTCATTCATTCATTCGTTTGTTCGTTCACTCACTCACTCCATGTTCAGCAAGAGCTTCCTGTGTGAGGTGCCGTCTGTGTGCAAAACAGAGAGACCTGCCCTGACACCGACCTCGCAGGGCGCAGTCGGTCCATGTGAAGCTGAGAACGGGGACGGCAACATTAGGACGCGGCTGTGCCAGGGGCACACAGAGCAGGGTGGGGTGAGACTGCTGGAGGGTGTCTGCAGGCGTGCACAGCTGTGCATGTGTTCATCCACATGAGCGTGTGTGTGTGCTGTTTATACAAAGTGGTCAGTCCAGGTCTCCAGGCGGTGGTGACATTTGAGCAGTGACCTGAAGGCAAGGAAGGAGGAAGCCGTGGGTACCAGGAAGCGGGATGCTGTGGGCAGAGGCCCTGGCAGCTGCAAAGCCCCTGAGGTGGCTGTGAGCTTGCCCCGCTCCAGCTCAGCAAGAAGCGGAGTGGGCGAGGTGAGGGGCCAGGGCTCCTGGGAAGAGCAGGGATGGATCTGACTTAGGGTGTTTTTAAAAAAATTTTAATTTAAAAACATTGTGAATTTTTGATTTTTTGCAGAGACATGGTCTTGCTATGCTGCCCAGGTGGGTCTTGAACTCCTGGCCTCAAGGAATCCTGCCACCTCAGCCTCCCAAAGCGCAGGTGGAGATTGGCCTGCAGGGGACACCGGCACAGCCACCCCTGGGTAAATGCTGTCAGTTCCCACAGCCCAGGGGCCAGGGCCACTGTCAGGCTTCTAAGCAGGAGTGAGGAGACCCAAATCAACAGGGATGCTGTCCTGCTCTCGGCCAGTGTGCCCTGCCCTCTGCACCCCTGGGGGGTGAGACCAGCCACGTGAAGGTGAGAACAGGGACAGGGACACCGGAGCCAGGCTGTCTCCCTGCCTGAGGCAGCGCCTGAGGTTATGGGGTGCAGGCTCTCCTGTGTCAGGGCAGAGGAGGACAGGCCAGTGGAGTGCTGGATGGCTCAGAGGACCAGCGAAGCCTAGAGAAAGAGATGCCCTGCCTGAAGTCACTCGGTGAACCAGGGGCCAGGCCAGGCTCCACTGAGCCCCAAGAGAGAAGAGACGGCAGGCCCACTAGCTCCTCCTGGCCCCTGAGGCTGGGTCACGGTGCCTTCCACACCGATTTTCCCACAGCCTGTGCTCTGGCTCTACAAGCCTGGTGGCCTGCCCGCCGCACCCCCTAGGTCGCCTGAGACCTGACTTTGGGAGACTGGCCTATTTTGAGCCAGGTTCAAACTCCGGCTCTGCTCCTCCTGGCTGCATGCCCTCGGGCGAGAATGCACTCTCTCTGAGCCTCCTCTGGGAACCAAATTCAGCCGGGGGTTAACTGAGAGGGTGCATGTGGGCAGATGCTGCCTGCTAGGGTGGGGACATCGGGCTGGCCAGGGCCAGAGGGAGGGACGGGGTTGAATGTTCTGCGCTGCTGCTCCTTTTGTAGGGCCCGGCTCCTGCAGCTGGGATGGGAAGGCAGGAGGCGGACTCTGAACCAAAGGGAGAAAAGGGACCAGTCAGGTCAAGTGTCACGGAGGCCGGCAGGCAGTCAGTGGCAGAGGCTCAGTGGTGGTGGGGCAGTCAGTCCCCAGGGAGCCCAGTGGGCTGGGGGAGGGTCTGGACACTGTGGCCTTCCAGGCAAAGGCAGGGGACATTTTGTCCAGGGAGCAGGAGCCTGGGGCAGCCCCTGGGACAGATGTCCTGAGGCAGGGAGGCAGGTGCATGGCCCTGCTGGATGAGGGGCTGGGTAAAGTGTGTCCCTTGGGCTTCTGCCTTGGCTACTGCTGAGATTGGGAGGGGCTGAGCCCCCAGGCCTCCAGGGTCCAGACAGAGACCTCAATGCCGGCTGTACCCAGAGGGAAGCCCAAGGCGTCACAGCCCACAAGGCCCTACACAGTGTGGCCTATGTCCCTGCTGTGTCTGCCTCTCCCACCCGCCGCAGCCACGCTGCCCTCCTCGCTGCTTCTCAAACAGAAATGCCGAGCAGCTCCTACCTCAGGGCCTTTGCATGTGCTGTACCCACTGCCATCTCCCCAGCGGCCTTGGTGAGCCTCCCCCTCCCCCTTCATGTCTCTAGAGAACATGTTTCTCAGAGAAACCTTCCCTGACCCCTACAAATAAAACAGCACCCTGATCCTGGCCCCCTTTTTCTCCTTCGCCCTGTCTCCAGGGCACGTATTTCAACCCAACATGCTGTGTAATTATTATTATTATTATTACTATTTTTGAGACAACTTTCGCTCTTGTTACCCAGGCTGGAGTGCAGTGGCACAATCTCAGCTCACTGCAACCTCAGCCTCCTGGGTTCAAGTGAGTCTCCTGCCTCAGCCTCCCGAATAGCTGGGACTACAGGCATGCACCACCACACCTGGCTAATTTTGTATTTTTAGTAGAGACAGGGTTTTTCCATGTTGGTCAGGCTGATCTCGAACTCCTGATCTCAGATGATCCACCTCCCTTGGTCTCCCAAAGTGCTGGGATTACAGGTGTGAGCCATGGTGCCTGGCCTATAATAATTATTTTTATTATTATTTTTGAGATGGAGTCTCAGTGTGTTGCTCAGGCTGGAGTGCAGTGGCAAGATCTTAGCTCACTGTAACCTCCACCTCCGGGTTCAAGTGATTCTCCTGCCTCAGCCTCCAGAGTAGCTGGGATTATAGGTGCCCACCATCACATCCAGCTAATTTTTATATTTTTAGTAGAGATGGGGTTTTGCCATGTTGGCCAGGCTGGTCTTGAACTCCTGGCCTCAAGTCATCCTCCTGCCCTGGCCTCCCAAAGTGCTGGGATTACAGGTGTGAGCCAGCCTTGCTGTGCAATTATTTATTTGCTGTTTTATTGTCTCTGACAGAAGGTCAACTTCATAGGCATGAGAACTTGGTTCATCCTCTGCTGTATCAACCCAGCCTAGAACAGTACTTGGCACATAATAGGTGCTCAATAAATAGTTGCTGCATGAATATAGATATGAATGACTGGATGAATGGGCAAGAGGGGCTCTGGCCTGGGAGAGGAGCTGCTTTGAGCCCCTTCATGGAGGGCGTGGCTGTCTTCATCCCCCTCTGCCCCAGCTGCCCCCCATTCCCCCCTGCCCGGTGCACGCTCTCATGCCCCCACCCAAGCCCACCTTGTGCAGGTCCTGGGCCAGGGCATCATGCAGAAGCTGCTTGTTGTCCTGCAGGAAGTGGCCCAGTCCCCGGAGCTGTGCAGCCCGGAACTCGGCCGGCCGCGTGTGCCCCGCGTGGAAGGTTTCCCGCAGCCGCCGCAGCGTGTCCTCGAAGGGGTCCATCCTGCCAGACAGGGCGGTGTGAACTGGGTGGCCAGGGCTGCCCCTTCTTCACACAGAACCACCCAGACGCCCCAGGGTCTGCGCACCCTGACCTGCAGACACCCCTACCTCATATGCACACAGGGACCCACTCAGAGGACCCCAACGGGACAGGGGCTGCCTGTGACCCCCTACCGCCAATAGGGGACACTCCCAGATACACATGAAGACCTTTGCACCACTCCCCTCTGCCATGGACCTGGGGGTGGCCACAGGACTGGGTATGGGCTTGGGGACACCCCCAAGAGTGAACAGGCAGGCAGAGGGCCACACTTCTTCCTGCCACACAGAAATTAACTCTAAGCCATGGCCTCTGCCCTGCCCTGGTGCCCCTCCTGGAGGCGGGGCGGCCTCACTCCTGCCAGCCTGAATGGAGTAAACGGGAGCTTGATGAGTAGGCGAGGTGACCCACCCACTGCCACCATGGCCACCACCTCAGAATTCTCTGCCTTCCCCTATCCCCAGCCTGGGGGCACTGCCCAGGGAGGCCAGGTCAGTGGGCAGTAGCCTCCTCTCCGGGTGCCTCAGCTTCTGCGGGAGGAGAGGGCGAACACCTCAGGTCTCCTGGAGGCCCTGCTGCCCACCCTGCCAGGGCTGTGGTCCTGGGAGGTAAAAACAGCAGTAGGGAGAAGATCGTGGGGAGAGGGTGTTTCTGCCTCGGTGCTGATGTCAGCCGGGGCTGGCAGGCAGGGTAGGGGCCCAGACATTCCCCCGAGCCCTGCCTGTTTACTCGAAGTTCATCGGAGGAGCACTCTGACGCACTCATTCCTCGGCCTGGTGCCAAGGATCCGTGGGGATCCTTTCTTCCTTCCGGCTCTGAGTTCCTTTCCTCCAGAACTCAGCTTGGCTGATGCTTCCTCCAGGCAGCCCACCCAGATGACGCCCCCATCCACTGTCACAGTGGTCCCTTGACTCTGCTCCCTGCTGTTCTGAGTTGTGCCGTGTGATAAACATCTGGTTACACTTTACCCACCTCCCCAACCCTGTCCACATCCCCCTCATTTCCCCCATTAGACTGGGAGGCAGGCCCCTCTGTGCCTACTTATTTGAGACCCAGTGCCCAAAGCCCCTCATGTTAGGGGCATAATGATGGCACCATAATGATGATGAGACTACGGTGTCGGTTCTGCGCCCAGGCTGAGGGTGGTTGTAAAGTGGCTACCTGGAGGGTGGGACCTATGTGGCCTGCAAGACGGCCCCGCTGGACCAGTGTGCTGCCGAGAGCCTGGTCGGGAGCCCCAGGCCAGTCCTCAGCTGGAGTGACTGGGTGGCCAGGCTGGACCCACCATCCTCCTGCTCTGATTGGGAGAAGCTGGGCAGCTGCCCACACGAAGGACAGGCACCATGGTCCCCGGAGCGGATGGCCCGTCACAGAAACAGGACTGAGATTGGGAGCCAAGAACATGCCTCTCGAGCCACCATCAGGCCTGTCTCCGGGCTCTGCTTCTTACCGGTTGTGTGACCGTGGGAAGTTACTCGATATCTCTGTCTCAGTTTCTTCCTCTGTGAAATGGGGGTGCCAATGGCACCTGGTGTCATTGTGAGGAGTGGATGACATCATGCTGCATAAAACATTGGCCGTTGTGCCCGCAGAAAGTACTCGACAAACGGCAGCTCTGGGTGTTTTGCTAAGCAGCCTGCAAATATTTATCTCCCCCAACTCTGCACCCTCCCAGGCCCTTCTCCGGTCTACCCTCACCCTCCACGCCTGGACCTCTCTCGCCTTTTGTAAGAGCCTCTGCAGAAACCACAAAAATGCAAGGCACATAACGTGAATGGTGGACCGTGGGCTGGGAGCTCTGCGGGGGATGGAGTTCTGCATGGAACAGCCAGCAACCCGCCTAGCAACAGTGAGACCAACTCGCCAGGGCTGTAGGACACATCTCTCCCACAGGGGGACCGGCCCTGGCATGGCCCCCACAGGTCACTCACTCTGGACTGAGGCCCCTAGGAAGCGCCCAGAGCGGGTGGGGAGCTGGGCAGGACCCCAGCAAGCGGAGAAGCCAAGGCCGCCTTTGGCCTGAGATAGAGGAACCCTGGGACTATGACCTCCCGAGGGCACTGGGCAGCCACTGTGGGCACACAGAATAGGGAATCCCTGAATGAGGCACTGGGGGGGGCCCAAGCCCACCCCCTTGGTAACTCTCATACAGTGTGAGGTCATAAGGAAGTCGCTTGTAAGACCCGTGCTGCCCTCACCCATTTCAGCACCATGGCCGGCCAGCGAGGGGGCCGCTATTCACTGAAGGAGATGGAGGCTGAGGGTCAGAGAGGGCTAGAGCTTGCCTGATGCCACCCAGCTCCTCACACTGGAAAACCCAAATCCAGAGGAGCAGAAGGCTACCCACCCCGGCTCCCACCTCCCTCACAGTTCCCTGGGGACGGGCACTCTGGTCTGGGGCCTGGACGTCAGACTCAGGCCCGGTGGACTCCAGCAGGCTGGCTCTGGGAGGGGTGCCTTCAAGGGGGAGGTCTGGAGCTGTTTGGATCCCACTTCCTCGACCTCCCCTCCTCACCATTGCTGCTGCTCCCCACAGTGCTGGGTTGGGGGGTCTGAGACCACCTCTTGTCTCCTGACACTGAGCCACTGAGGTTCAGGGGCTGACGGGCCTAAGGGTCACTGGGTGTGGTCCCCCATCGAAGTCTGAGGGGCATGTGGCCCAGACTTGCAGCTTCTGGGTTGGGGGAGTTGCCACATCATTTGGTGATGAAAACAGCGGCTCTGTTTCCTCTGGCCTGGGGGCCAGGGCAGGACCAGCCACTTCCCCTGAAGGCCATGGGTCTCAATACTCAGGCGCCTACATGCCAGGCACTGTGCCAGCCTGGGTGCTCACCAAGGGTGCCCATAGGCTCCAGGAACAGAGTGGGGAGGAATGGGGCGGACACATCCCGGGGGGTGAATGGTGCCCAAGGCCCTGTCCCCAGCCTCCCACCAGGGCCCTGCTGAGGGACCGTCCCTGGGCAGGGAGGCCCTGCTCGTTCACACCCTGGCCCATCAAGTGTGTTGGATTCAGGGAAAGGGACGCTCTGCCCGTTCTCCCATGCTTTGCCTGTTTCTGCATCTATACCATGGGCCTTCTAAGAACATCCTCCTAGCATGGCATGGTCTGGGCGCCCAATGACCTGGGTTCAAACCACAGTAGCCACATATATGAGTGGGGAATGTACTCACTTTTCCCATCTGTAAAATGGGGCAGTGCCTGTGGCACCATGCCACTGTCAGGAGCACTCAAGCGCCGGGACCCTGGGAAGTGCTCAGTATCCATGGAGGATGGAGGTACCAGGGGAGTGTGGGGGAGGAGACCCCTGGGCAGGGGCCTCAAGCGGCCTTGATCCAAGGCAGGTGTTGGGGAGACAAAGACATCACCCTGAGACCCAGCTGGGGACAGGGATGTGCTGACAGAGGGACTGAACATAGTGGGCGGAGGGCCTGGCACCCCCTTCAGGGCAGCCAGAAGGCGGGGATCACTAGGCCAGCTTCAGCAGCCCCTCAGGCCCAATGCTATAGGGTCTCCAATTCTAACCTCCTGCAGTTTAGCTTCGTTAAACAAGAATGATGAGAGGCTGTTGTTTTGAACTGAGTTCCTGCACTAGGCCCCATCAGACCAGACCAAGCCAAAATGGAGTCACTCATGCTAAACGCCACATCATCGAACGGAAGCTTTAAGGAAGCAGACAGATCCCAAAACAACAGGCCAGTTTCACCGGAGCCTCATCAGGAAGTCCCCTCTGCCTTGGCCCTTAGAAAAGAGCAGTCTGCCGTGACCCGGTGTTAGGTGGTTGGCTGTTCCCTATTTTTCTGTTTCCTCCTTCCTGCCTTACGAAACCCCTGTTCTGCCATTGCCCGGTGGGAGCTCTCATTCAATTTTGTAGAATGGAGGCGGCTGGGACTCATGAATCATTAGTAAAAGCCATTTTGATCTAGAACTAAATGTGTTGTCATTTTGTCTTTTGATGGCCTTAAGCTGGATTTTCATGAGGTCTCGAAAAGCTCAGCAGCCCCTCCCTTCCATGGGGTCCTTGGGGAACCAGGGACCAGCCATCCGCTCGCTTGTGGCTTAGGCCAACCCAACCCCAGGCCACAAAGAGGCTGAGCAGCCTCGGCTCCGGCTCCGGATGGGGCACAGTTCGTGGGATGAGAGGCGCCTCCTGCAGGCGGGGCAGGCTGGCCTCTGCTTCCTTGGGCCCTGGCAAAGTCCATTGCTAAGAATGATTCTTTTCCAGAGTCATTCATGGCCGCATCCCTGCATCAGCACTGGGCGTGCGTGCTGGTGCCCAGGAAACAGCTGGTGCTGGAAGAGATACTTGAACCCCTGCAGGGAAGGGGTGCACATTCCTTTCTGGGGCAGCTAGGCCCAGAGCTGGGCCCTTGGTTCCCTTGGAGGGTGTCCGAGAATCCAGGGAAGAGAAGGCCATGGCAGCCCAGCTCAGACAACAGAAGGGTGCCTGCTGGCCAGTGGGGTGCCGGGACCCGCTGCCGCTCCCCAGCCCTGCCTCTCCTCCTTCTGCTTTCTCCCCCAGTGGGCAGGCTGATGGGCGCAGCTGGGACAGGGTGGTGCCTGAGCGCAGCTGCCCGTGGCTAGGCCGGCCTGGGCTACTGCAACCCTGAGCTGCTGAGCTGGACTCCACCCCGGCCGCTGGCCCCCACAGCCCCAGCCTCCCCGGGATACCGTACCTGAGGCTCTGCCAAGCTGCCCTTCCTCCCGGCTGTCCTGCTCTGCCTGGCGGCCCTGCCCTTAAGAAATGTCCAAGGGCCGGCCCCTGGGGCGGAGCTGCCCTGGCCTCATGCCTGACTCTGGCTCTGGGCGGGCTGGAGGCTGCAAGCCGAGATTTCACCACCGCCTCCTCAGGGGCCTCGACGTCCCCTCCCAGACCACAGAGAAGGAACCAACACCCAGAGGGCACTAGGCTAGAGCCACACAGCAGGGCTGAGCTCCGAGCTGACGGGCCAGCCTGAGGAAGACAGCCTGGGGCAGTGCCCATGGGAATCCCAGTGTGGGGTGGGAATTATTATTATTTTATATTAAATGTCATGTGGAATGTTATATTCTGTGGTCCGGAATAGCAAGGAAGTCTCTGTCCCCCACTCCCTGCCTTCCCTCGATGACTCCCTTACCCAAGACTCAGTTTCCCCTTCTGCGAAACAAAGAGGTCAGACCCAAAGACGGCTGAAGTCTAGAAATACCATCTCAGGAGCCACACCTCGTGCCTGCTCCGTTTCCCAGCGCCGTGTTTCCCTATCCCTCCACAACACCAGTCACCCAGTCACAGAGCCTGCCATCCCCCAGATCCAACATTTTACAAACGAGGAAGCGGGGGCCCAGAGAGGGGGTGGGATGTGAACCTGGGGGTGTGTGTGGCAGGGCTTCCTGCTCCAGACCTGGGGCTGCACCCATCCCAGATGTCCCCTCTGCCTCCCGAGGAGTGCTGCCCTCTCTGCTTAGGACGGTGATCATGATGCCATGTGTCACCTTGCTGGTTCCTGATCCCCCTCAGTTGCCACAGCTGTGCAGAGGCCCCTGCCTGCCCCCAGCCCACCCTGGGTACACCTGTCAAAGCCAGCACGCTGTGGGGGGTGATGTCCAAGCTGCTGTGGGTGTGGACAGGCAGGGGACAGGGTGACAGGTGTGGGGAGGAGCCTCCTTTATGCCCCTTCCTGGGCCTGGTGCTGCTGTTGTCTCCCTGGTGCTCTGGGTCTCCCTGGCTCCTGGCCCCAGGGTCTCTGGGCCGACCCGGCACCTGGGAGGTGCTCCTCACGGCCCCCACCCACCAGCTCCCTGCCTACCTGGAAGGGCAACGAAGTCTTCTGGGCCACGCACACACTGGTGACCCGTGAGGATGTAGCTAGTTAGGGTGGGGGCGAGTGGCTGCAGAGCCCCCGTCCTCTGTGTGGGATGGAGCCCCCAGCCACTGCCAGTCACGTGGCTCAGCATGTGACAGCCCTGCCCTGGCGCTCTCTGGAGCTCAGCCAGATTGAGCCGGTGCCAGGCAGGGCAGGGCGGGGGCTGAGCCTGTAGCTGTCAGCTGGGAGCGAGGCCCAGAGAGGGCAACCACTGATCTAAGGTCACACAGCAGATCAGAGACCCACCTTGGCAGGGACTGGCAAGTGGGAGAGGTGTTTCAGGATCCCAGGAGCTGTCAAGGCATTCTCTGAAAGTCACAGGGCTAAACTTGTCATGAATGCAACCTGGGAAGAGCCCCCAAAGAGGCCTGTCTTCCTGGGGTAGAGTTTCTAGCCTGCCCCAGGAGTCAGGCTTCCCTGCCTGAGATGCCATGCACCTCCCAGCTGGGCTGGACACCTCCCGCTCTGGCTCAGGTGCCCCTCACTGCTCCTCAAAGATCCAGAGGCTCAGTGGGGTCTGGGAGTCCTGTCCTTGTTGAGGGGAGCCCAGGGTAAACGGGGAGCCCTCTGGGTAGGGCACCAGGAGGACTCACTCTTGGAGCCAGCTCTGGGGTGGGGGTTCTGCCGAGGCCCAGGCCAGCCAAGTGGGGAGGGTGGAGGGGAGCTCAGGGCTCCAGGCTCTGGGCCAGACAGCCCCCAACCTGCCTGCCGTGACTCCTTCTCACTGGGCGCTTCCCCTCTTTGGGCCTTGATATTTCCGTGTGAGAATGGGGCTGACTATAGTTCTGCGGCTGTTTGTGGGTAAATGACAGGGTTTGGTGAGCACTCAGCTCAGCACCTGGCACGGAGGGTGTCAAGTGTGAGATCGAGGCTCAAATCCTGGTCCTGTCACTTACTCGTGTGACCTTAATCCCCGTGCCTCTGCCTTCCCATCTACAAAATGGGGATGTGTAAAAAGTACATACCCAAGTGATTGTGAGGCCGAAACAAGTCATTTCATGCACGTGGGCCCAGAACTGTAACCAGTCCAAGTGCCTCTGCCTCTCTGGAGGGGTCTCTGAGCTACCATCCAGACTCCAGGACAGGAGCGTGGGCTGGGCACGAGCATGGCATCAGGTGGAATCATTCATTCATTCATTCATTCCCTCACTTCTCAGATGCATACCCCTGAGCCTGGCTCACAGGGCCTCAGAGCTGCCCATGAGCATCTAGCTGCCTCACCTGCCCACGAGTGACCTGAGCAAGTCACATCCCCTCACTGGGCCTCGGTTTCTCCAGCTGTAAAATGGGGCTGACTCTGCCTGCCTCACAGAGCTGCTTCGAGGGTGAAGTGAGAGCTGGTCTGAAGGCACCAACAGGGCGCCTGGTGCTCAGAAGGCACTCAGAGCACGTGAACGTCCCCCTGCCCCTATCCCTGCCCTCCTGAGGAAGTAGCTGCCCCAGGCCTTGGCCCCGAGGCCCTGGACCCACCCTGGCTCCTCAGAGAGGCAAAGTTAGAGGCTGCAGGGGCACCGGGCCCAGGACACAGCCAGAGCTCACGGGCAACGGTGAATGCGGGTCACTCATTCACTTACGAACTCAACAAACCTTTACTGAGCGCCTACTGTGTGCAGACCCTTCACGCAATTTTCACAATTCCCAGACATGACTGACCGTGCTTTCTGGCTGGGCCACACGGTGACAAGGACACATGGGGATCCAAACCCGGCCCGGCCTGGCTCCCTGGCCCACGGTCCTTCTAAGGCGCCTGGAACCCACGCACAGGAATGGGCTGGGGTCTTCAGCTCTCGGTGAGCCCCTTGCCCCCAACTCTCGGAAGGCTCAGGTCTCAGTGGAAAGCAGCAGCCACCTGGACATTTGCTGTGCCAGGCACCAGCCAGAGCCCTTGACGCACCCCAACCTGGGGACCTCCCAGCATCCTGTGAGCCAGCCTCGCTGATCGTCAACCCCACTGGCTTTCATGTTTAACATACTGTGGACTCGCGTCCAGGCGGGGGAAGTGGTGTTCAGTGAATCGCGGGGGCTGCCCAGCTCGCTACTGTGTCAGTGCGATGCAGGTCACAATGTTCCACGAGGTTGTTTCAGGGACTTCCAGTTGAGAGCAGCATTTATTCTCTTCTGCTTGCTTTCCTGCAAGTAACATTGACGATTTTCATAATGGCAACGGAAAGCAAAGCCTTATTATATGGAAAATTGGCAGACAGTGAGAGGGGATCTGGCTGCTCCTTCCTGGGGCTGTGGCTGTGCCCTGCGGCAGCCTGGATGGGTTGTCGGGGGTGCTGGCCCCGCTCCGACCTCTGTCCCGCAAGTCACACTGCTGCATTTATCTGGGCCATGTCAGCCTCTTAGGAAGTCTCCAGGCTCCCCAAGAGCAGCTCCATAAGCCACCTAAAAAACGTCCTTTCTGGTGGGGCGTGGTGGCTCATACCTGTAATCCCAACACTTTGGGAGGTTGAGGTGGGTGGATCGCGAGGTCAGGAGTTTGAGACCAAGCCTGGCCAGCATGGTGAAACCCTGTCTCTACTAAAAATACAAAAAACTAGCAGGTTGTGGTGGGCACACTCCTGTACTCCCAGCTACTTGGCAGGCTGAGGCAGGAGAATTGCTTGAACCCGGGAGGCGGAGGTTGTAGTGAGCTGAGATGGCGCCACTGCACTCCAGCCTGGGTGACAGGGCGAGACTCTGTCTCAGAAAAAAAAACCCCAAACAAGCAAACAAACAAAAAACCCCACATCCTTACTGGAGAGGGATGTATCACTCAGGGTTTAACGTGCTAAAGGGCTTTTTCTGTGTGCGTGTGTGAAGGTCTCACTTTGTCACCCAGGCTGGAGTGCAGTGGTGCAATCTTGGCTCACTGCTGTCTCATCCTCCTGGGCTCAAGCAATTCTCCCACCTTAGCCCCCTGAATAGCTGGGCTATAGGTGTGCACCACCACACCAGGCTAATTTTTGAAATTTTTTGTAGAGACGGGGGTCTCACTATGCAGCTTAGGTTGGTCTTGAACTCCTGAGCTCAAGTGATCCTCCTTGGCCTCCCAAAGTGCTGGGACTGCAGGTGTGAGCCACTGTGCCCAGCCCTCTCCAGGGGTTTTGAGTAGGAGACACTGAGTGTGGGAATTGGTGGCACAGCGCAGGTGATGGAAGAGCCCGGGATGGGCAACCATAGCAACTGCCACCACCCCCAGGCCTAGAGGGACATGGGGAGGAAGAGCTGTCACCAGGCCCCAGAGGGTTGGGATCCCCCAGGGAAACTGAGAAGCTTGGGGGGCCCAATCTTCGGGCACTGGGACCGTACAGGAGTCTGGTCTCTGCCAAAAGTGCCTCCAGAGCCCCGGGCAGGCAGTGAGAGCAGAAGTCCCGGCTTCTCTCCTCCCGCCTCATCTTCTGCCTTTGCTCCCCACTGGCTGAATCTAATCAGAAGCCAAAGGCGAGGGGTCCTGGTGCTCAGGTGTCTGAAGGCTCTCGTCTCCTGCGGCAGTCACATCCCGACTCCATGTCTGCACAGCTCCGGGGGTGCTTTTTTCTTGCTAACCTGAGGCTGAAAGCTCCTGTGTTCCAAATTCATATGGTGCCACCATGTGGGACCTTAAAAAGACCCAAGCTGCTCCTTACTATACGGGGTGTTTGTATTTGTGTCCTTTGTGTTGGGTTAAAAAAAAATGAAATGAATTTTAATAAAGCAATGTAAAATGAAAAGCTGCAAACAGGCTGGGCACAGTGGCTCACTCCTGAAATCCCAGCGCTTTGGGAGGCCGCGGTGGGTGGACCACTTGAGGCCAGTCTGAGCAACATAGTGAGACCCTCTCTCTACCAAAAATACAGAAATTAGTTGAGTGCGTTGGCTCACGCCTGTAGTCCCAGCTACTTGGGAGGCTGAGGCAGGAGAATTGCTTGAACCTGGGAGGCAGAGGCTGCAGTGAGCCAAGATAATGCCACTGTACTCCAGCCTGGGTGACGGAGCGACATTTGGTCTTAAAATAAAATGAAAGCTACAAACAGACCACGGAAGTAGTCCACAGGTAATAAGGTTTAAATTAAATAATTCTGGAACCTTAAACTATAGAGTAACCTCATTTCTAGGCATGGACCAGGAGCTCGCAGTAATCCTGCAGTACCTATGAAGTACGAGCCAGGTGTGGTGGCTCACGCCTGTAATCCCAGCACTTTGGGGGGCTGAGGCGGGAGGATCACTTGAGCCCAGGCATTTGAGACCAGCCTGAGCAACATAGTGAGACCTGGTCTCTACAAAAAATACAAAATGAGCTGGATGCAGGGGTGAGCACCTGTCGTCCCAGCTACTTGGGACGATCACTTGAGGAGGATCACTTGAGGCCAGGCGGTCAAGGATGCAGGGACTGTTGGTCAGACACTGCACTCCAGCCTGGGTGATAGAGGGACACCCTGTCTCAAAAAGAAAAAAGGCCAGGCATGGTGGCTCACGCCTGTAATCCCAGCACTTTGGGGGGGCTGAGGCAGGTGGATCACCTGAGGTCAGGAGTTTGAGACCAGCCTGGGCCAACATGGTGAAACCCTGGCTATACTAAAAATACAAAAATTAGCCCGGTGTGGGGGCACACACCTGTAATCTCAGCTACACAGGAGGCTGAGGCAGGAGAATTACACTTTCTCATTTTGCTGTGTGATGACGCCGGCATCTGCTCTCTGAGAACAGCCCCACTGAAACCCTACTCTCCCACCTCCTGCCTGCCCCAGCGCCTCAGGCCCTCTGCTGCTCCTTTCCACTCTCTCACTTCCAGCCACTCGCCTGCATCAATCCACCTGTCTGTTCCCCACAGCTGCACTCGAGTATCATGGCCTGGAGCAAGTTGTACCTCCTGCAAGCCTGAAGCCGCTGCAGATTCATACCTCCCTCCCCTGGCCCTCCAGCTTCCCAGCAATCCTTGGGGAGCCGGAGGTGTCATCCAGTCTCTCGTGCATCTGTCCAGTCACATGTATTGATCACTCAGTCAGTGCCCAGCGCCATCCTCTGCATGTGGGAGGATGTATCTGGAGAGCAGTGGGCAGAAGGGGGTGCACCGGGAGGGCACGGAAATCCAGAAGGGAAGTGGAGGGGCTGCATTCTCTGCAGGGACGGCCTTTTGCTTCTGAGAGCTGAGTGGGAAGGAAGGCACCTGGGAGGAGCAGAAGGAAGAGCACTCAAACCAGAAGGAATCGAGGGGCGAGAGAATCTGAATATTTTCTGGATATTTTCAAAAGTGGCCCGGTGGTTCCAAGCAGGTGGACAGCCAGTGCCTTAGAGTGTGGCCCCACCATGGGCTTCCGAGACAGCCCTGGATCCGGTTCCCAGTTGGACGGGGGCAAGCACCTGTTGGCCCCACTGCAGGGTGGTGGCGGGGCTCCCCATGTAGTCCACCTCCCAAGACCCCACCCAAGCTCCCACTTGCACAGCCCAAACTGGAGCAGGATGGGGACATGGGAGGTGGGCTCTGGCTGTAGCGTCCTGCTGTGGGAGGTGTGGTGCCACTGGTGATGCTAGTGTCCCTGCAGGCTTGGAGGTGGGGCTCGGATGACTCAGGAAACCCTGAGAGGAGCTTAAGATGAACCTGGCACTTTCTCAAGGTTTTGGATTAACTCAGTAATTCTGACATGGCCCCAGGGATCGCCCTGAGTATTCGTTTTGCAGTTGAGGAAAACGAGGCACAAAGAAATGGAGTTAATTTCTAAAGTCATAGGGCCAGGAAGTGGCTGAGCAGGGATTCAAACTCGTTCCCCACACCCGGGAGGGCACACACAGGCACTCCTCTGCACACACACTCACTCACACACACACACACACACACACACAGACACACGTGCTCAGTCGCACACTTGTCCTGGAGGAGGCGGCCCGCGGGGCGGGACGGGGCGGGACAGGGCGGGGCGGGGGCAGGTCACGGCCCCTGGGAGGAAGTGGCCGGGCGGTCGCAGGGGCTCCGGGGCCACCGCCGTGAGTCCTCAGTTGCTCGGGCCATGGAGGCGGAGCCGCCGCTCTACCCGATGGCTGGAGCCGCGGCGTCTCAAGAAGACGAGGACCGGCTCGGGGTCCCGGATGGGCCCGAGGCCCCGGTGAGCCGGGACTCTGAGCGCGAGGAGAGGGGGTCCCCGGAGGGCCAGGGTTTCCCGGGCGGGGGTGGGGGCGGGCCGGGGGGCGGCGGGCGCCGGGGAGGCGCGGGGTCTGGGCGCGAGCCGGGGTGCGAGCGGCGTGCGTGGCCCGCAGCTGGACGAGCTGGTGGGCGCGTACCCCAACTACAACGAGGAGGAGGAGGAGCGCCGCTACTACCGCCGCAAGCGCCTGGGCGTGCTCAAGAACGTGCTGGCGGCCAGCGCCGGGGGCATGCTCACCTACGGCGTCTACCTGGGTAGGTGCCCGCGGGGACCCGGGGCCGCCCCGCCCGCTCCCAGCCCGGCCGGAGAAACAGAAACCGCGGGCCGCCGCCTCCCGCGCGCTCTCACTTCCCCTCCGCCGCCCTCGCAGCGGCAGCCGCGGACGCCCACGGCGGGGGTGGGGTGGGGGTCCCCGCCAGAGCCTCGGCGTGTGTGGGGGGGCGGGCTCCGGGACAGACCCGCCGCCTTCGGGACTGGAGGCCGGCGGAGCCAGGCGGGTCGGGGTCTGGGCTCCGTTACCCGAGGGGCTGGCAGAAGGCGAGGCGCGGCCCGAGACCCCTCGCTGTTCTGGGGGCGCTGCCAGCGGGGATGCCTTTGGGGCTGGAGCTCCCTGCGAGGCCTGCCTGCCAGGCTCCCGGCTCCACGCGCTCCGGGCCGCGTCCCCAGGCCTCCTGCAGATGCAGCTGATCCTGCACTACGACGAGACCTACCGCGAGGTGAAGTACGGCAACATGGGGCTGCCCGACATCGACAGCAAGATGCTCATGGGCATCAACGTGACGCCCATCGCCGCCCTGCTCTACACGCCGGTGCTCATCAGGTGGGCACGGCTTTCCCGCGGGACGCTGCGGCACCCCGATTGCGGAGGAGTGCGGAGGCCGGCGGGCCCGGAGGTGCCCAGCTGCCAGGGTGTTTGTGGTGGGAGGGGCAGGCGAGAGGTTTTTTATACCCGGAAGCCTGAGAGTGAAGGGGGTGAAACTTGGATTTGGGGAAGAAAACAGGAACTTTGCCTCGGGGCACATTTGGTTTCCAGCCACAGATTCTCACGGACCGAGCTCCCTCCCAGCTTGCCTGGGCCCCACGTGGCATCCTCCTCCTGGTCCTTGGAAGCCTCTCAGAGCTACTGTGGCCTTCTGGGTTTTGGGGCTGTGGAGTTAGGGGTTTCTGATGGGTCAGCAAAGTCCGGGCACCCATGCCTGGCCCAGTGACTGTGACTGATGCTGAGGGGGTGTTTCTCACAGACAGAAGCGTGGCTGGGCAGGTGCCCCGGGAGGTCCACCTGGTCTCAAATGGCGAATTTGAGTTCCCTCGTCTTAAAAAAAAACCCATAACTCAATTTTTAATAAATATGAAGATTTAAAAAATCCCCAGTTGCAGGAGCAGGATTAAAATATAACTGGGCTGGCTGAGGTGGCTCATGCCTGTAATCCTAGCACTTTGGGAGGCCTAGGAGAGCAGATCACGAGGTCAGGAGTTCAAGACCAGCCTGACCAACATGGTGAAACCCTGTCTCTACTAAAAATTCCAAAAAAATTAGCCAGGCGTGATGGCAGGTGCCTGTAATCCCAGCTAGTCAGGGGGCTGAGGCAGGAGAATTGCTTTAACCCAGGTGGCAGAGATTACAGAGAGCTGAGATCATGCCACAGCCTGGGCGACAGAACTAGACTTGGTCTCAAAAAAAAGAAAAAAAGGTTAACAATAACTGAAATCAGACAAAAGAAACCCTGCCTAAGCCCTCCAGGAAATCGGCTGCCCATGCTGTCCCCCCAGCATGCGTGTATTACATTCACATACTTGTCCCCGAGCACACGTGTGTGCATGCACATGCCTGTGTGTGTGCATATATAAGCAGACAAGGTTCACTTTTGCTTGCTTACTCTTTTTTTTGAGACAGTCTTGCTCTGTCACCCAGGCTGCGGCGCAGTAGTTCAATCTTGGCTCACTGCAAGCTCTGCCTCCCAGCCTCAAGCGATTCTCCTGCCAAAGCCCCACGAGGACCTGGGATTACAGGCGCCCGCTCCGACACCTAGCTAATTTTTAGACTTTTAGTAGAGATGGGGTTTTACCTTGTTGGCCAGGCTGATCTTGAACTCCTGACCTCAAGTGATCCCCTGCCTCGGCCTCCCAAAGTGCTGGGATTACAGGTGTGAGCCACCGTGCCCGGCGCTTGCACTGAGTATGTCTCAGCCTCCCTACGGCCCTCACAGTTAGGACTTTGCAATGGTGGCATCTTCTGCAGATGAGGAACCATGTGGCTCGGAATTGGACATTGCAGCTCCTCTGTGCTTGCAGCTGTCTCCTTCTTTTTCAATTATGTGTTTATTATTATTATTTGGGACGGTCTCACTACGTCACCCAGGTCAGAGTGCAGTGGCACGAACACAGCTCACTGGATCCTCAACCCCCACATACATCAGGCTCAAGCAATCCTCCTGCCTCAGCCTCTGAAGTAACTGTGCCTACAGGCACATGCCATCACACCTGGCTAATTTTTAAATGACTGGTCTCTAATTCACCCACGTCAGTCCCCCAAAGTGTTGAGATTACAGGTCTGAGCCACTGGGCCCGGCGCTCCCCTCATTTTTTAAACAGTTATTTTTCCTAGGATAAATCTTCAACAATGTCTTTACTAGGTCAAGGCCACACGAAAGGCTTTATGGCTTCTGAAACCTATCACTTTTACTAACAGCAGAGAACTCTTGTCTCCTGTGTGCTGGGCACTTTGTAAGTGCAGTTTCATTCCCAAGAGTTTGCAGATGCTGCCCTCATGGATGTGAAGAAACCATGTTTTTAAGCAACTCGCCTAGGTCCCACAGGCAGTAACTGGCAGACTGGAGGTTTGAACCTGGCAGAGGGACTCAAGTCCACATGTTCACCCCGTGCCAAAACTACCGAGCTGGTTTTAAAAGGGTTATGCCAGTGTGCATGACCGCTGACTCTATGTGCCACTTTTTTTTTGAGATGCAGTCTCTGTTGCCCAGGCTGGAGTGCAGTGGTGCGACCTCGGCTCACTGCGACCTCTTGCAACCTCTGTCTCCTCGGTTCGAGTGATTCTCCTGTCTCCGCCTCTTAAGTAGCTGGGATTACAGGTGCACACCACCACACCTGGCTAATTTTTGTATTTAAAATTTTTTTTTTTTGAGATGGAGTCTCACTCTGTCGCCCAGGCTGGAGTGCAGTGGCTTGATCTCAGCTCACTGCAACGGGTTCAAACAATTCTGCCTCAGCCTCCGGAGTAGCTGGGACTACAGGCGTGCGCCACCAGGCCCAGCTAATTTTTTGTATTTTTAGTAAAGATGGGGTATCAACATGCTGGCCAGGCTGGTCTCGAGCTCCTGACCTCTTGATCCACCTACGTCAGCCTCCCAAAGTGCTGGGATTACAGGTGTGCGCCACTGTGCCTGGCCCTGTATTTTTAATAGAGACAGGGTTTCACCATGTTGGTCAGGCTGGTCTCAAACTTCTGACCTCGGGTGATCCACCCACTCCACCTCCCAAAGTGCTGGGATTGCAGGCATGAGCCGCTGTGCTCAGCCTCTTATGTGCCACTTTTAAATCACATCCTCACCAGTGGTGAATGCAGTTTTACTGACATTTTTACTTCAGGAGCGCAAATACAGAAAACCTGAAGATACCAGGAGTGGTGTTTGGCCTCATCAGCCTCCATGGTCCGATTGGGCCCTCATCCTGTCACTCACCAAGCCTCTTCTTTCGTCACTGTGTGACCCTTTCCCAGACCCAGAGAAGAGGAAACTTCCCAACTGACCTCCGTGGATCATAAGAGCAGTGGGCTGGAGGCAGGGGCACCAGGACTGGGCTCTGTAGCTCCCGCCGTGGGGCCTCTTCCTCCCTCTTCTCCCTGCCTGAGTCAAGCCCCTGGGAGGTGTCCCTGCGCTCTGCAGCCACAGTACACGAGCTTGGTAGGAGAAGGGGGAATGGAGAGTCAGAGATCCCAGAACACGAACGAGGGCTGGTTATTCCAATGGGCGGCTCTCCATCCTCACAGTGGTGATGAGAGGCCTGTGGTTTGGGGTCTGTGCCCATATCACTGCTGGGAAAACTGAGTACAGTAGCTCACCCGCGGCCACTCAGTAAGTCTGTGTCTGAGATTCCATCTCAGGGCCCTCGACTCCCTCTACCTCACACAGCCCTGTGAGCTGGGACCTGCGGTGGTGGCCCCGTTTGGCTTCAGGCCACAGTGTCTGGCAGGCCGTGGTGCCAGCATCTCTCCCACTGTCTGCAGGTTTTTTGGAACCAAGTGGATGATGTTCTTGGCCGTGGGCATCTACGCCCTCTTTGTCTCCACCAACTACTGGGAGCGCTACTACACACTTGTGCCCTCGGCTGTGGCCCTGGGCATGGCCATCGTGCCTCTTTGGGCTTCCATGGGCAACTACATCACCAGGTGAGCCTGGTGGGCAGTGGAGCAGGAGGCTGGAGACCTGGCCAAGCATCCACTTTATTGCTGACTTTGGGGGACCACGGGCAAGCCCCTTTCGCCCTCTGGGCCTCAGTTTTCCTGTCTGTGAGACACTGGGGCTGGTGTGCCCCTAGCTCTGGGTGCAGGACACTCAGGAGTGGCACAGGTCGGGCTGGGGAGAGCCTTCTCTCCTTTGTGGTCCAGGATGGCACAGAAGTACCACGAGTACTCCCACTACAAGGAGCAGGATGGGCAGGAGCCGAAGCAGCGCCCTCCGCGGGGCTCCCACGCACCCTATCTCCTGGTCTTCCAAGCCATCTTCTACAGTTTCTTCCATGTGAGTGCCATGTGGGCATTGTCGGGTGGCAGGGGCAGGCCCACACATTGGAGCCCATCCCACACTCTCAACCCTCTAGTCCCACTTTCCTTTCTTTTATTATTATTATTATTATTATTATTTTGAGATAGAGTTAAGCACTGGAGGGCAATGGCGGGATCTCGGCTCACTACAACCTCTGCCTCTCGGGTTCAAGCGATTCTCCTGCCTCAGCCTCCTGAGTAGCTGGGATAACAGGCATGAACCACCACGCCCAGCTAATTTTGTACTTTTAGTAGAGACGTGGTTTCTCCATGTTGGTCAGGCTGGTCTCAAACTCCCGACCTCAGGTGATCCACCTGCCTCTGCCTCCCAAAGTGCTGGGATTACAGGCATGAGCCACCGCGCTGGGCTATTATTATTTTTAAGAGACTTGTTCTCACTATGTTGCCCAGCTGGCTTTGAACTCCTGGGCTCCAGTGATCCTCCCACTTTGGCCTCCCAAGTAGCTGGGACTACATGCGCACACCCTTGTATTTGCCCTTCATTTCTTTTTCTTTTTTTGGGCGGAGGGGTGGACAGGGTCTTGCTCTGTTGCCCAGGCTGGAGCGCAGTCATGGCTCACTGCAACCTTGAACTCAGTTCAAGTGATCCTCCTACCTCAGCCTTCTCAGTAGCTGGCATCACACGTGTATGCTATCACACCCGGCTAATTTTTTATTTTTGTAGAGATGGGGTCTTGCTATGCTGCCCAGGCTGCCCATCTTCCTTTCTTGAGCCCATTCCAGCTTGCTCATCCACGGAGACGAGACTTCATCCGTCCCCGTCCACACTGCAAGCCAGGAGGAGATCTTCCTCACTGGGCAGCCCTGTAACCAGGCTATTCCCAGAACTGGGAAGGCCCCTGCTCCCCTAAGGCTGCCCCTAGACCCCTCCCCAGACCATGCCTGTGTCCCCTGCCTGGCTCTGTGCCTGAGTCTGGTCTCAACTGCCCTTGTGTCCGCAGCTGAGCTTCGCCTGCGCCCAGCTGCCAATGATTTATTTCCTGAACCATTACCTATATGACCTGAACCACACACTGTACAACGTGCAGAGCTGCGGTTAGTACTTGTGGGGGTTGGGGAGGAGTCCTCAAAGCCTGCTTACTTCCCCAGCAGACACTGGGCCCTCACTCACAGGATCTGGGGCTAGCCCAGCGCCCCACGGCTCTGGTGGGCAAGGTACAGGGCCCTGTAGGAGTCCGTTGTTAGGACATCTGACCCAGCCATGATAGCGGATGAGCAGGGAAGACTGCCTGGAGGAGGCGCCATCTGGGTTGAGGGTGCCAGTGAGATACCTCCTGGGGCCAAGCTAACAGTCAGCTCAGTCAGTGAAGGGGGTGTGTATGGAAATGTGAGGTCAACTGAGCCTTGTGGCAATAGGGTGGGAAGCAGGGGAAAGATGCCCGTCTGCTGTGGCACACCCAGCCCCAGTGGCCCTAACCTCCAAACTGCCCTGGAAGGAGCTCTGCCCTTGCTGGCACTCTCCTCCCCCTCCACTGCGCCTCCACAGCCCACTGGGCTGCATTTTCTGGTGGCTGGATTGACAGTGTGCCCTACTCCCTCCTCACGGTGCCCCCACCAACACTTTTCCCAGGCACTAACAGCCACGGCATCCTCAGCGGCTTCAACAAAACGGTTCTGCGGACGCTCCCGCGGAGTGGAAACCTCATTGTGGTGGAGAGCGTGCTCATGGCGGTGGCCTTCCTGGCCATGCTGCTGGTGCGACCTGGGATGGGGGCAGGACAGAGTCAGTGAACTAGAACCTGGGGGTCTGGGGACCGAGTGCGCGAGAAAGCGTCTGGACCCGATGGCGTGGCCGGGTTGGGTTGTGGCCTCGGGGCGGGCGGTAGGCCTAGGGGATCGATCTGAGTTGGGGAGCTAGGGCTGAGTCCTGCGGAGGGCCATGAGGCTCGGAGGTGGGGGCTGAGGCTTGTGGTCCGAGGCAGGGGTGGGAATCCAGAGGCCAGCGGGAGGAGGGAACAGGCTTGGTCCACAGTTTCGAGCTGGAGACAAGATCTTAGAGGACTGACTGAGACTTGTGAGGGGGTTGGGGAAGGGACCCAGGGTCCAGGGCTGGAAGATGTGGCTCAAACCTGGGGCGGTACCGGAAGGCAGACCTAAGGCGTTGGGGGCATGGCTGCAGCCTGGCCATGGGAGACGAGGCCAAATCTGTGGCTGTGTCAGGGCGGGGCCTAGCTCTGGGAGGCGGGGCTGAGGTCTGTGGGTGTGTCCGAGGGGCGGGGGCTAGCCTGGAAGGCGGGGCTGAGAAACTGGGCTGAAGTCTATGGGTTTGTCTGATTGTGAGATGTGAAGTTGTGTGTATGTGAGGCAGAGGGGATGGGGCCTTGGGCTGGGAGGCAAGACCACAGTCTTTGGGAGTGCAGAGGCGTGGCTTTGTGGTGAGAGGCGGGACCTTGAGCTGGGCTGAGGCCAGGCCAGGGCCTGTGGGTGTGTCTGGGGAGCGGGGCCCTGGGCTGGGGGACGGGGCCCTGGGCTGGACCCAGGCAAATCCAAGGGCTGTGGGTGTGTCTGAGGGGCGGGGCCGAGGGCTAGAAGACGGGGCGGAGCGCTGGGGCAAGGCCCAGGTTTGTGGTGCTTCTGAAGGGCCTGGAGGCCAGGCCTGTGTCTGGGCCTGGCTCTGGGCCTGGCTGGCTGCCCCTTCAAGTCAAGGATTCACAGGTGCTGGGTTTGTGCGGCGCAGCTTACCGGCCCACGGAGGAGATCGATCTGCGCAGCGTGGGCTGGGGCAACATCTTCCAGCTGCCCTTCAAGCACGTGCGTGACTACCGCCTGCGCCATCTCGTGCCTTTCTTTATCTACAGCGGCTTCGAGGTGCTCTTTGCCTGCACTGGTATCGCCTTGGTAGGTACTGCAGGGATTGCCCGATAAAAGACAAGGTAGCCAGGTAAATTTGAACTCAAGTAAACAACGAGTAATTTTTCATTACGTGTCTAAGTGTGTATACATATGTCCCAAATATCCCCCTCCTGCTCTCTCTTCTCTCTCTTGCCCCCATCCCCCCTTTACCTTGGGTAAGTTTTTTATTTTCTCTGAATTGAAATGGGATGGCAAACACAAGGTACAGCCCGTGGGGACACCCCAAGCATTTTCTCACCGTGATCTTAGAACCTTACCCTGAGCCTTGGAGGGAGGTCGGGCAGTTGAGGGAGGGCAGGGCGTGGCCTAAGGAACATCTCTTATGGGGAGGGCTGAGGCTGGGGCCTGGGCTGTCTGGCATCCAACACTCACCCCCTGTCTCCCCAGGGCTATGGAGTGTGCTCCGTGGGGCTGGAGCGGCTGGCTTACCTCCTCGTGGCTTACGGCCTGGGTGCCTCAGCGGCCTCCTTCCTGGGCCTGCTGGGGCTGTGGCTGCCACGCCCGGTGCCCCTGGTGGCTGGGGCAGGAGTGCACCTGCTGCTCACCTTCGTCCTCTTTTTCTGGGCCCCCATGCCTCGGGCCCTGCAGCACAGCTGGATACTCTATGTGGCAGCTGCCCTTTGGGGTGTGGGCAGTGCCCTGAACAAGACTGGACTTAGCAGTGAGTATACCTTCGGGCCCTGGGGAGGCGGGGCAGGGGGTTTTATGGCTATCTCTAGGTGGATGGCTGGACATAGACATCTTAGGGACAGATATGGGGTCCTGTGGTCACATAGTGTCCTGTGGGCATGGCAGAGGGAGTTGGGGCTTCCTGTGGTCACTCCAGGGGTGGAAGAGAAATCTCATGGACACAGTGGGGACAGATGGGTAGCTTTTTGGGCACCCTGGAGATAGGCATGGGAGTTCCATACCATGGGCATTTTGTTAGTACCCCAGGGTGGGCACAAGTCCCCGTCAACACTGGAAGGTCAGTGTGGAATCTTGTGCCTGCACAAGATAGGTGTGAGGTTCTGTGGACACCCCTTAGGGACAGTGTGAAAACACATCAGGATTCTTCTTTTCACACCACAGGAGAGGCTTACCTTGCCATAGTTTTTATGACACTGGGAGCATGGGCAGGAGCAAGTGGCCTTGTGTACACCCAGGGCATAGATACAGACATGGGCCTTTGTATAGAGAGGAGCTGGCATGCAGCCCCAACCCAGCCTGCTCAGCACCAGAGTCCAGGCCCCAGGTCTGCGCTGCTGGGGAACAGGGCCTTGTCTGCAGAAGGCAGTGGGTAGGCCCAAGTTCAGTTCTAGGTTGCTCCCTGCCCACAAGTGAGCACACACAGTGAGTGACACATGGCTAGCACACACAGGCACGGCCCTGCCAAGCATCCATGTCAGCGTCTGTTCTGATGGGCTGAAGCTGTGAACATTTTTTTCTTTTTGAGATGGAGTCTCACTCTGTTGCCCAGGCTGGAGTGCAGTGGTACAATCTTGGCTCACTGCAACCTCTGCCTCTGGGGTTCAAGCGATTCTCCTGGCTCAGCCTCCTGAGTAGCTGGGACTACAGGCACATGCCACCACGCTCAGCTAATTTTTATATTTTCTAGTAGCAATGGGGTTTCACTATATTGGCCAGGCTGGTCTCGAACTCCTGACCTCATGATCCGCCTGCCTTGGCCTCCCAAAGTGCTGTGAGTACAGGCACGAGCCATCACGCCCAGCCTGTAAACGGTTTTGAACCGTTGGGGGTGTGGAATGGCAGAGGTCAGGCTGTTGGCAGGGCAGGGGCTGGCTGGCCTCTCTGTTTGTAGTAGGGACTGGAGTCCCACACTGTGCCATAGTCTCTTGGCCATTTTGTGCAAGGATAGGCAGCTCTGGGCAGAGTCCAGCCTGGGTAGCTTGGACCCATGTTGTGCCGTCTAGGGTCTGGTCCTGGCGTCCCCTCTGCCCAGCTCCACATCTCGTCTCTTCCTCGTGAACCCCAGGGGCTCCTTGTCCCTTCACAGCAGCCCTGTGGGTTGAAATCACCCTGCAGGGCTCCAAGACAGGAGCGTGGATGTCCGGGGTGCCTGGCGATGTGTTAACAGTGGCTCCTATGACGTGGCAGGTGCCGAGCAGACTTTCTCACTTTAGAATTCCTAACAGCATGCAACAGGCACAAGCTCATCTCACCGTTGGGAAAAGTGACCCTGGGGAGTTAAGTACCCAAATCACCCGCAGGGCCGACATCTGTATCCGTCTCTCTGTACCTCTTAACCTCCAACGCACTCCACCTTACAGTCCTGAGAACGAGTGTGCATCTCCTGACTCCCAGTCCGGTGCTCTTTTCGCCCACCCTTGGGAGGACTCGTTGGGAAGGAAGCCCCCCTCCCCATGCTTAGCTTCCTTCAGGTTTGATTGGCAGAGTTTGGCAGCTGCAAACAGTTTGATCTCTTTAGCCCCGGCTGAGGAGGAGACATAGCGCCTGCATGCTTGGCACTGCACACCTGGGGCTGGGGACAGGACATGACTGAGTACAGAGCTTTCTTCTTTGGAGGCCACACATGTGTCGCAGAGTGGGACCACCTGCATCCACCCAGCCTGGAGCACCTCCTCTTTGCTTAGCGTCTGAGTGGTGTGGAGACCAGGGTCTCCACCAGGGGGCAGGCCAGGACAGCTCAGCGCTTTCTAGGCGCTCTCCAGTCCTGAGCTGGGACCCACACGGGACTTAGTCAAGCTCGTAGGTGGGAGCACCGCAGCCCCAGGCCCCAGGTGACACCTCTCCCCTGCCTGCCCCTTACTGCCTGCCCGCAGCACTCCTGGGCATCCTGTACGAAGACAAGGAGAGACAGGACTTCATCTTCACCATCTACCACTGGTGGCAGGCTGTGGCCATCTTCACCGTGTACCTGGGCTCCAGCCTGCCAATGAAGGTGAGGCTGGGCGGGGTTGGAGTCCCCATGCCCAGTGACAGGTACTTCCTTAGTCCCTGTCCTGGCTTCACAGCTTCCTAAAGGCCACAACTTCCCAAGGTAGTCTCTGAGCCAAGGCCCCATCCTGCAGCCCACTGGGTGACCCTCGACTCAGCACAGTCTGTTTGCCCATCTCTGAGGAGATTCTGTGGGGCGCATCACAGCCATTCTGTGGGCTGCTTGGTACCCTGTTCCCCAGATGTTGGGTCTGTCTCCCTTCATGGCCTGAAGGGGAGCAGGCCCCTCATGCTCTGCTCCCGAAAGATGGTGGCTCAGTCTAGCAAGTCCCAGTTGCTAAACATTTTTTAAAAATCAAATTAAAAATAGCAAGGAGTGGACTGAGCGCAGTGGCTCACGCCTGTAATCCCAGCACTTTGGGAAGCCCAGACGGGAGGATCACTTCAGGTCCAGAGTTCGAGACCATCGTGGGTAACATGGTGAAACCCTGTGTCTACTAAAAACACAAAAATTAGCTGGGCATGGTGGTGCGTGCCTGTAATCCCAGCTACTCCGGAGGCTGAGACACGAGAATCACTTGAACTTGGGAGATGGAGGTTGCAGTGAGTCAAGATTGCACCACTGCACTTCAGCCGGAAGGACAGAGCGAGACTGACTCAAAAAAACAAAACAAAACAAAAAACAGTAAGTGGGCTGGGCGCGGTGGCTCATGCCTGTAATCCCAGCACTTTGGGAGGCTGAGGCAGGCGGATCACGAGGTCAGGAGATCGAGACTATCCTGGCCAACATAGTGAAACCCTGTCTCTACTAAAGATACAAAAATTAGCCGGGCATGGTGGCGCACGCCTGTAGTCCCAACTACTCCGGAGGCAGAGGTTGCAGTGAGCTGAGATTGTGCCACTGCACTCCAGCCTGGGTGAAAGAGCAAGACTCTATCTCAAACAAAACAAAACCCCACAAATTTGTGTGTATGCACTGAGCTGTTATGTCAATCATTTCTGACTGGGCTATAGTCAAGACCCCATGAAAAGCATCACTACAGCCCACGGGTGTGTCAGCGACACAGAGTGTTCTGAGCCTGGTAAGGCAGGGCCTGTAGCCAGCACTTTATCCACACCGGCACATCCACCCCATGAGGCAAAGGGATTGGCATTCTCCCCTTACTGCGTGGGACACTGAGGTCCCCAGGGCCATGGCGACTGTAAGGGACAGTGCTGGGATGTGAGCCTCCCCTGCAGGAGGCAGCCCTGGAAGCGTGGGTGGAGGGACTGGAGAAGTTGAGGCTCCTGGAGGAGGGAGAGGCCTGGCCCAGCAAGGGGCCTAGGTGGGAAAGGCGTGGGGCAGGTGGCCGCGGGTCCCTGACATCCTTCTCCTTGCGCCCAGGCTAAGCTGGCGGTGCTGCTGGTGACGCTAGTGGCGTCCGCGGTCTCCTACCTGCGGATGGAGCAGAAGCTGCGGCGGGGCGTAGCCCCTCGCCAGCCCCGCATCCCGCGGCCCCAGCACAAGGTGCGCGGTTACCGCTACCTGGAAGAGGACAACTCTGATGAGAGCGACGCGGACGGCGAGTATGGGGACGGCGCGGAGGAGGAGGCACAGCCCGCGGAGCCTCAGCCCGGCCCGGAGCCTCAGGGACTCGGCCGCCGGCCCTGCCCCTACGAACAGGCGCTGGGGGGCGACGGGCCCGACGAGCAGTGAGGGGCGGCCTGGTCCCTGGACTCAGCCTCCCTGCTCGCCAGCCTGTTTACCACGTCTCAGGTCGGGGGCACCCCCTCCGAGTCCTTCGTTGTCTTCAAAGGCCCCTCTGTCCCCTCTCCCACGTTGGACACTCCCCTCCCAGAGCCCGGGGACGCCTCCGGGCTTCCGCAGCTCCCTCCAAGGCGGGGTGGATCCTTGGGACCCCTCGGCCAAGCACAGAGGTTCGAAAGCACAGCTGAAATCCCGCGGGCCCCCAGCACGCGCCCCAGATCCGGAGCAGGTCGGGGTCTTCTTGCACCCTGGCCCCGTTCCAGATCCCCCCAGCTCTCTGCGGCAGCCGCGGGCCGCATGTGGGTGCGCTTTGCATCTATCCGCAGGGTCCGCCGAGAGCCACGACTTTTTATAGAAAATGAGCTATGAAGAGATTTATTTATTTTTACTGTCCTGATTGGGGAATCCCAGGCCGCGGGGGACGGAGCGCCCCTGGGGTGCACGCCGGGCTAGCCCAGCAGCTGGCTGCGGTGGTGGGAGGCCCTGACTCGGGGGAACCGCGGGGCGTGCGGGGGGCGGGGCCAGGTGCCCATAGGCCCCGCCCACCAGGCGGCCTCCCTTCTCAGGCCCCGCCCCTCCAACACCTGCCTGCCTTTGCCAACCCCAGCCGGGAGAAAGGAGCGGCGGAGCGCGGAGCCGCGGGCAGGGACCACGACAGAAGAGGGTGTGATGGCGTAGCTGGGTCCTCGTGGGTCCAGAGGGCGGGGCAGACTCCGGAGACGCACCCTCCAGGGGCCTGTGTAGCATCCGCGGCCCTCCAGCGACCACCCGCACACCCACACCTTCTTGTTATTCGGACAGGGTCTACTTCTGAGCCATGGTGGGGTCACCCGGTGCCCAGCAGGGCCTTGGAAGTGGTGGTTGGAGGTCAGGTACTCTCCGTTACTACCCTTTCCCGGCTACAGCCTCAGCTGCAATAACCATGAGGAACAGGCTGGTGGAGGTGCAGAACCCTTATAAGGCCTGAGTGGCCGTTCCTCCATGCCTCCTCTTGTGGCCAGAGGAGACAGACACCCCCCGTAAAGAGCTCTGAACGCTTGGGTGAGGACAGGCAGGCGCTGTGGGAGGTCCCTGGAGCCACCTGTTGCACTCCAGGGCCCCGGGGCTGGCTCCCACCATTCCTCACTCCCCGCAGCCCCTCCACCCTGCCTGGGGCCAGACCCTTATCCCCACCTCCAGGCTCCACGCCTGCCTCAGCATTGCTCTACGGATTTCCCCAGCCCTAAACTGTGGCCCCATCTCTCCTCTTGCCCTCTCGTGAGTTTGGTTCTTGAAGCCTCTAGTGGGCTCTGAGGCCAGGCTCTGTGGCCTTGGACAGGGAGTCTCCCATCTGAGCCACAGGTTCCTTCTCTGTTGAGTGTGTCTTTGTAAATGAGGGGGCATGTTGGAGCCCTTAATGTAGCGGCTGCAGGCACCCCTGGCCCTGTAAGAAACCCAAAGGGTGCAGCAGAAGACTTGGCGCCGCCTTCAATGACAAGCAGACTCAGGAGCAGTCCTGAGGTACGACCCATAGGTTAGATGAAGGCCAGCACTGTGTGCTTCCTGTTCCCCTTGGCATCTGTGGACGGAGCTTTCTCTGGAGGTGGCTGGCAACACCCTCCCCGCAGGCTCCAGTGAAAGCAGTTGGAGTTGGGCAACCTGACACTCAGATGACTCGCCTCTGAGTGCAGGGCAAGGTGATGTTTGGAAGGGTGTGGGCCCCTGGGGATGCTGGGCAAATGGGGAGCAGGTGCCTGGATAGCGGGCCTACAGGTCTTCCCAGTTCAAAGTCATTTCTGACGTCCATGGTGTCAAGGAACAGAGGCTGTGGTGTTGAGCAGACCTGCAGGTGACCCAGGCACATGGAATGGCCACTGCGGGGCTTGGCTGCTGCCTGCGCTCTTCCAGTCTGGACATTTCCCAAGAGAAGGCTTCACAGGCCACCTGGCTGCTCCTGGCACACAGAGGATACCCAGATGCTGACATGTGCCAGGAAACATGTAGGCACACCTGGTAGGCCACACTTGTGCAACATGCAAACGCACGTGACGAGTAACCCCTGCGACAGGCACTACACAACAACACACGTGCACACATGACGGGAAACACACAGCGAAGGCCATTTGACGGGCCTTGGCAGCAAGCCCAGCAGGCTGGCCCTGTGTGAGGGGTAACTCATTATAAGAGATGACACTGGCCTGGGTGTCACCTTCCCTGTCTCCATCGCCCCCGGATAAGGTTACTGGGTGGAGGTTCTGGATCCCTGAGTGGACAAGCAGGTTGTGTCACGGTCTCTGTGTCTGATTGCTACTCTTGCTCCCAAAGCAACTCTGTGATTTTGTTGATTTGCACTGTGAGGGTTTTTCTTTCTGTTTTTCTTAAGACGGAGTTTCACTCTTGTTGCCCAGGCTGGAGTGCAGTGGCGTGATCTAGGCTCACTGCAACCTCTGCCTCCTGGGTTCAAGTGATTCTCCTGCCTCAGCCTCCTGAGTAGCTGGGATTACAGGTGCCTGCCACTACGCTGGGCTAATTTTTGAATTTTTAGTAGAGATGGGGTTTCACCATTGGCCAGGCTGGTCTCGAACTCCTGACCTCAGGCAATCTACCTGCCTTGGCCTCCCAAAGTGCTGGGATTATAGGCATGAGCCACCATGCCCAGCTGGGGTTTTTCAATTCTGTGATTCCAGGAATCTCCAGTCCAAGATTTTCCCTGTCTTTAAGTTCTCAGTAGCCTGTTAGATAACCTTAGTTTCCCTTTTCAAAACACCTAGAAATGCTGGGCAAGAAACAAATGTTCTTTCAAATATATAGCTGAGGCTGGGCGTGGTGACTCACACCTGTAATCCCAGCACTTTGGGAGGCCAAGGCAGACAGATCACCTGAGGTCAGGAGTTTTAGACCAGCCTGGCCAATGGTGAAACCCCATCTCTACTAAAAATTGAAAAATTAGCCCAGTGTGGTGTCAGGCGCCTGTAATCCCAGCTACTCGGGAGGCTGAGACAGGAGAATCACTTGAACCCAGGAGGTGGAGGTTGCAGTGAGCCGAAATCAGGCCACTGCACTCCAGCCTGGGCAACAAGAGTGAAACTCTATCTCGAAAAATATATAAATAAAATAAATATATAGCTGAGTTCCTAAGAAAGTAAGCCAGGTCCCCTAGGGCCAGAAGTGAAGAGGGAACCAAGACCCAAGGTGGGGACAGAGGACCTGGGGCTGCAGTTGCCTGAGGGCAGGGCTGGGTTGAGCGCTGGAAGCCCTTCCAAGGCAAAGGGTCAGGGTTATAGTCAAGCATGATGAAGCTGGGGACACAGGAATGCAACACCTTTAGAGAAAAACCGCAGAAAAATTTCCACCCAGGGGAACAGAGAGAGGCAAGAAAATTTGAGCTTCAGGTGGTGAACAAGTTTCCCCTGAAACTGTTACATTTTCAGGCCTGTCTTATAGGAGTGTGGAATTCGTTTCCTTTCGGCTGGAACCGCCATCTTCCCGTAATTCTCCAAAATGAACACAAAGGGAAAGAGGAGAGGCGCTCTATACATGTTCTCCAGGCCTTTTAGAAAACACGGAGTTGTTCCTTTGGCCACGTGTATGCGAATCTATAAGAAGGGTGATATTGTAGACATCAAGGGAATGGGTACTGTTCAAAAAAAATGCCCCACAAATGTTATCATGGCAAAACTGGGGGAGTCCACAGTGTTCCCCAGCATGCTGTTGGCATTGCTGTAAACAAACAAGTTAAGGGCAAGATTCTTCAAGAGAATTAATGTGCGTACTGAGCACATCAAGCGCTTTAAGAGCTGAGATAGCTTTCTGAAACGTGCGAAGGAAAATGATCAGAAAAAGAAAGAAGCCAAAGAGAAAGGTACTTGGGTTCAACTGAAGTGCCAGCCTGCCCCACCCGAGAAGTGCACTGTGTGAGAACCAATGGGAGGGAGCCTGAGCTGCTGGAACCTCTTCCCTATGAATTCAGGGCATATTAATAGATGTTAAAAAAAAAAAACAAAAAAAAAAACCTCTGGATTGTAAAAAAAAAAAGAAGTGTGGAATTCCTCCATTGAAGTCACACTGCCTATGTGGTCTAGGACTGCCAGGGCTGAGCAATTAACATTACAAAGTTGCTTTGGGCCAGGCACAGTGCTCACGTCTGTGATCCCAGCACTTTGGGAGGCCGAGGCAGGCAGATCACCTGAGGTCAGGAGTTCGAGACCAGCCTGGCCAGCATGATGAAACCCCATCTCTACTAAAAATACAAAAACTTAGCGGGGCGTGATGGCAGGTGCCTGTAATCCCAGCTACTTGAGAGGCTGAGGCAGGAGAATCTCTTGAACCTGACTGAGAGGCAGAGGTTGCAATGAGCTGAGATTGCACCACTGCACTCCAACATGGGCCACAAGAGTGAAAAATCCATCTCAAAAAAAAAAGTTGCCTTGGCTTAGTGGTACAGTGGGGTTCCTGGCAAAACCAAACAGAAAACCACTTTAGGTGGCTCCCTCAAGCCTAGCCACCCAGGATTTCTCAGATAAAGCTCCTCTGAAGCTGAGTTCACAATTCAGAATTACAGATCACACAGGAAACACATCACCATGAGTAAAGGCAACAGACACTGAAAGGGGCAGGATTTGACACCCCCTCCCAATACCCCCAGCTGGGAGAGAGAGGCTGTCCAATAGGTGTGAGAGATAGGCAGCTTCAAAGGGTTCCCAGTGATCTCCCACCCTTGACTCTTCACAACTTTGTATAATTTCCACCCCTTGACTGTGGGCTGGACCTAGTGAGTTTCTTTTAACCAACTACATTCTTGTTTTATTTATTTTCTAATTTATTTTTGAGACAGAGTCTCACTCTATTGCCAGGCTGGAGTGTAGTGGTGTGATCCCAGCTCACTGCAACTTTCATTTTCTGGTTTCAAGCAATTCTCCTGCCTCAGCCTCCAGAGTAGCTGGGATTACAGGCACGCACCACCATGCCCAGCTAATTTTTTGTACTTTTAGTAGAGACAGGGTTTCACCATATTGGCCAGGATGGTCTCAATCTCTTGACCTCGTGATCCACCCGCCTTGGCCTCCCAAAGTGCTGGGATTACAGGCGTGAGCCACCTTGCTCGGCCTTATTTATTTTATTTTATTTTATTTTACTGTAGAGATAGAGTTACACTGTGTTGTCCATGCTATTCTCAAACTCCTGGCCCCAAGCAGTCTTCCTGCTTCGGCCTTCTAATGTGCCGGGACTACAAGCATGAGCCACTGCGTTCAGCAGCCTTGGTGTTTATTTATTTATGTGTTTGTTTGTTTTTGAGACTTGCTCTGTCATCCAGGCTGGAGTGCAGTGGCATGATCTTAGCTCACTGCAACCTCCACCTCCTGGGTTCAAGCGATTCTCCTGCCCCAGTCTCCCAAGTAGCTGAGATTACAGGCACCCACCACCACACCTGGCTAATTTTTATATTTTTAGTAGAGATGGGATTTCACCACGTTGGTCAGGCTGGTCTTGAACTCCTGACCTTAGGTGATCCGCCTGCTTCGGCCTGGGATTACAGGTGTGAGCCACCACACCCAGCTAACCAACTGAATTCTAAGCTGGCCTAGGAGATTCTGGCTCCCTGGTGTTCACACCGCTAATGCCCCGCCGTGAGTGAATGTGATACGGTACAGTACCTTTGAGCTAATGAAAGGGGATGTCACCCGAGTGGACCTGAACCATCAGGCTTTAAATGAAAGGGACATGGCGGAGAGGCCCTCTCCTGCAGGCTTGGAGCAGGCAAGCGGCCATGGTGTGACTTGCAAGGGGACCTCCAGAAGCCGAGAGTGGTCCCTGATGGCAGCTCGAAAGAAAACAGGGACCTCAGTGCCCCAACGTAGGGACCTGAATTCTGGCAACAACCAAAAGGGGCATGAAGAGGATACCAGACCCCAGCTGAGAACATGGCTGGCTCACACCGTGATTGCAGCCTTGTGAGGCCCTACGACAGAGGCCCCGGGCACACCATGCCACAGTCTTCACCAACATCAACAGTGTGGCAACGCATAGGTGCTGCTTCAGGCCTTGGAATTTATGGTAATCTGTCACACAGCAGTAGAGAACTGATACAAGACCAGGCTTGGTGGCTCACACCTGTAATCCCAGAACTTTTGGAGGCCAAGGAGGGAGGATTGCTGGAGCCCAGGAATTTGAGACCAGCATGGGCAACTTACGGAGACGCATCTCTACAAAAATAAACATTAGCTGGGTGTGGTGGTGCATGTCTGTAGTCCCAGTTCTGGGGGAGGCTGAGGTGGGAATCACTTGAGCCAGGGAAGTTGAGGCTGCAGTGAGCTGTGACTGTGCCACTGCACTCCAGTCTGGGTGATGGGGCGAGACCCTATCTCAATTTAGAAAGAAAAAGAGGCTGGGCATGGTGGCTCATGCCTGTGATCCCAGCACTTTGGGAGGCCGAGGCAGGCAGATCACCTGAGGTCAGGAGTTCAAGACCGGACTGGCCAACATAGTGAAACCCCATCTGTACTAAAAATACAAATATTAGCCAGACGTGGTGGTGGGCACCTATAATCCCAGCTACTCGGGAGGCCGATGCATGAGCATTGCTTGAACCTGGGAGGCAGAGGTTACAGTGAGCCGAGATCACGCCTTTGCACTCCAGCCTGGGTGACAAGAGCAAAACTCCATCTCAAAAAAAAAAAAAAAAAAAGGAAAAAGAAAAAAACCCTCATACAATGGCAAAAGTAACAGGCTGTCACTTCCGGAGGCAGCTTGTGAAGGCTGACGCTGTCTTGGTCATGCTTCCTGGTGTGCTTTTTTGTTCTGCTGAAGACAGTTGCTACACTATGAGCTGCCCGGCCAAGTGGCCTACTTTGAAAGGAACTGAAAGCAGCCTCTGGGCCATAGCCTTGGAAGAACTGAGGTCCTTATTCCAACAAGCCATGAGAAACCGAATCTTGTCAACAACCAGGGCACCGACGTGGAAGCAGACAGCATCCAGGTCAGCCTTAAGGTGACCGCAGAGCAGCCACAGCTTGACCGCAGCGTTGGTAACTGAAGCCTGGCCTCCCTGCTAGCCGCTGGGGACTCTTGCCCCTCCAGAGATTTAAGAGTGTTAGGACGAACGACACCTAGGTTTCAATGGCAATGACAACATTGTTAACCACATGGTAAATGGCAAGAGGAATTCCCTGGGAGAGGGGCCCAGGTTGGGTCTGGAATAAAATGAGCATCAGCAGAGAGGGTGGTTTTGGGTTTCCATTTGGTCAGGGCTGGGGTTGAGGTGAGGGTGCCATGGGCAGCCTGGGGCTTATGGAATTCGAAATTTCTGCTGCCTCCAAAGTACTGACAGTGCGGATGAGCCTTGAAAACAGGCAGAGGGAAAGAGCCAGGCACACTGGCCGCAGGTTGCACGGTTCCATTTCTATGAAGTGTCCAGAACAGGTAATCCCTAGAGACAGGAAGCTGACTGGGGTGCCCAGGGGTTGGGGGAGTAGGAACGGGGAGCGGCTGCCAAAGCGGACGGCATTCTTTCTGGAGCATGACAATGTTTTTTTTTTTAGACAGAGTCTCGCTGTGTTGCCCAGGCTGGAGTGCAGTGGCACCATCTGAGCTCACTGCTACAACCTCCGCCTCCTGGGTTCAAGCAATTCTTCTGCCTCGGCCTCCCAAGTAGTTGAGATTACAGGCACCTGTCACCTCACCTGGCTAATTTTTTTTTTTTTTTTTTGAGATGGAGTTTTGCTCTGTCACCCAGGCTGGAGTGCACTGGCAGGATCTCTGCTCACTGTGACCTCTGCCTCCCAGGTTCAAGCGATTCTCCTGCCTCAGCTCCAGAGTTGCTGGGATTACAGGCACCCACCACCACACCCGGCTGATTTTTTTGTATTTTTACTAGAGACGGGGTTTCACACTGTTGGCCAGGCTGCTCTTAAACTCCTGACCTCTGGTGATCCACTCACTTTAGCCTCCCAAAGTGCTGGGATGACAGGTGTGAGCCACCATGCCTGGCCCATGTTCCAAGATTAGGCCGTGGTGATGGCTGCACCGATCTATGAATGACTAGAAGCAGGGAATTCTACCTATTACAATGCGAATTTTAGGGTATGTGAATTATATCTCAGTATGCTTGGCTAGGAAGGACAGATTTGCCCTCAGTGAGTTCCCTTAATAATGGCACACATTGGACCAAGGTGCCAGCTAACGCCGCATGTCACTCCACTCTCCTCCCACTGTGTGTAAGTTACGAAGGTTCTAACCCTTGCCGTGTACCTGCCCAAAGACAAGTACGGCTCCATCATGGCAAATAAAATGCCATGACATTGTTGGCTGCAGGCAGACTCAAACTGGGCAATGTAATCAGTGCCCCTTTCCCAAACATTCCTTCCCGCGCGAAAGAACAAAGCCAGAAAAGTAATGGATTTCACCTTAGCTGGGAGGTCTGTGGCCTCCAGTTAGGCGATTGTAACATCTCAGACTGGAGCCCCCACGGCCGACGGCAGGGCGGCCTTCCTGACATTTCCACCCACCACAGCATCAGTCACAGCTTCACAGCCACATCTTGTTACCCTATAATTTGGGCCAATGGGGGGGATGGGATATCCCAAACCCCGAGTAAAATCCATGCCACCCAAGGCACCTTCTGGCGCCTGGGACATCTCAGCACCTCCCTTAACACCTGGCTGGGGACATGATAATTCCAGTCACAACCTCGCTATGACCTTTCTTCATTATCACAATGATCAGTGCCTGATTTGCACTACCCATCCGTATGCTTTCCTTGTGGGAACTAGCAGTTCCATTACACCCCAAAAGATAGAGATAGGCTTGGTTTGCCTCATGCGTCACTAATCACAATATATCTAATTTAAAAATTACTAATGTGTCTGGGCACGGTGGTTCATGCCTGCAATCCTAGCACTTTGGGAGGCTGAGGCTGGTGGATCACCTGAGGTCAGGAGTTCGAGACCAGCCTGACCAACATGGAGAAACTCTATCTCTACTAAAAATGCAAAATTAGCTGGGCATGGTGGTGCATGCCTGTAATCCAAGCTACTCGGGAGGCTGAGTCAGGAGAATCACTTGAACACTGGAGACGGAGGTTGTAGTGAGCCGAGGTCACACCATTGCACTCCGGCCTGGGCAACAGAGCTAGACTCCATCTCAAAAAAGAAATTACTAATGTCACAGTATTAAGGAGACTATCTGAGGCATTGCTACCAGTCAACGTGGCACATGATTGGCAAGGTGACTCTGCCTTTGCCACCTTAGAACGTGCCCTGCCCCAGGTCAGACACAAAAGATTAGTAGTTACGCTCATGGCCTTTAGAGTCTCGGTCATGGTCATCCTGGCAACTGCCAGTATTGTGGTGGCATCTATTACTGAGTCAGTACAAACAGCTGCTTTTGGAGATAATCTGACCAAAAATGTGTCTAATGAATTTGTCCTACAACAAGGTATAGATTTAAAAATTATTGCACGTCTGCAAGTCCTCAAGGGCTGCTGTGGAATATGTGGGGGAGTGACAGGACGCCCTGGCATTACCACAGCAATGCAGCTGCGGCTGGGGACAGAAACGTATCTGTGTCACTTCTCTACCATGGGATGGATCAATACACGGTTGGCATGAGGTGAAACGCCACCTCTGGGGAACCTTTCATGACAGTTTAACAGCAGACGTGAAGCAACTTAAAACTAAAATTTCAGAATCCCTTCACACTATTGATCTGCATCCCCGACAAACAGCCATATGGAAAGGTTGCAAAATCCTCTCTCCTGGGTAAGCCCCTGCTCTTGGAGGTCACTGATTGACTGGAAAAGAATGTTGCTAATTGTACTCACGGTGTTCTGTGTTATTTAGTCTAGGACACAAAGCTGGAATGAAAGCAACTGCTGACAGATGGGCTGCTGCTGCGTCGCTTTGGTCAACAGGACCCAACGTCAAAAACAAAAAAGGGGGCGATGTAAGGATTCACTCCCGGTGGTGGCAAAAATATGAAAGGGAAAATATTCGAGAAAGTTGTAAAATATAGTCCCAAACTCTTTTGGAAGGACTAAGGGTTTTTTCTGTAATTCTTGGCTGAAGGCAGCCAGAGTCTCTTTGCAGGAGCCAGAGAGATTAGAGCACAAATACAAAGGAATGAGAGTATTTACCTAGCTAGCTTGTTTACTCATGTGATTTTAAACGTTACCTTTGAGCCAGATGGTCCTCTCGGGGGGAGGTCAACCA